>NC_058133.1:5496044-5506233 GCF_016433145.1 Gracilinanus agilis | reverse complement strand
CAGAAAGGGTCTGCCTTATTCAAAAGATGGGCAAAGGCATTTTGGGGTAGTCGGAGATGATGTGTATTAAGAAGAAATATTCATTGAAAGGAAACAAAGTGAGGAAAAAGCATTTGGGAAAGCACCAGGTGAAGATTAAATGTTGGTAGAAACAGGAACAATTTTTTCATCGGGATGCACCACATCCACTGGGGTATAAAGATGAAAGAAATGAAGAGCTTGGGGAAAAGATTTCACAACATATGATGTTCGGCTATATTGATGGGGAGACTTAAATTATCCAGATAAATGCTAGAGATCACCTTATTTTAAACAGAAAAATCAATATTTTTTACTTGCCTTATTCATAGTTCTATCCTTCTAAAGGCCAAAGAAATGGAGGGGGGAAGAATTTCTATTTTTAAATTTGACTCTGAATAACAAGAAGAAGGTAACTAATAGAATAAAATCTTCAAAGAAGCTCCATATGTGTTGGAATGAGGAGACCATGAGAGTGACCACTTCATTTCAAAGGTTTTATTAGGAAAGAAAAAGAAAAATGTAAATTTTGATCTATGTATAATTTAATTCAGAATGGGAATTGCAAGTGAAGAAATCTCTCAACTAGGGGAGGAAGGCACTTGCCCTTAAATTGTCAAGAGTTTGGGGAAATTAGAGTTGAAATTAATAGCCCAAAATCATATAGCTTGGGTGAGTGATTGAGTGTATGTGTTTTTATGTATGTGTATGTATGTGTATTTCCCTTTGCACTTTGTCCCTACTTCCATTTATTTTCTTTCTTTTCCCTCTGCTTTTCATGGTTGGAATTAAGGTTTAAAATTGTTCAGAGCATGAAATCTTTGGGAAATAATGTGAATGGAACCTAGAAAAATATTCATGTAGAAACTAATTCTCCTCCATTTGCATGAGTCCACAAGTCAGCATTTTGGGGATGGTTGTTCAATCTAGAGTCTCAATGTACAAAAAAGCGATTTTTCCAGATGTATGTGTTTATGTCCAGTTGGAAATGTCTACCTCCAAATCCATGTGTTTGCTGCTTGTTTAATTCAATACACTTGCCTTTCAAGAACAGCTGAAAAAATGTTCCTATTGAGACTCTGTTTAAACTCCTAATTCTGCATTGTTTAAATGTGAAAGACTGCAGAGAGAATTGGTCAGGACAAGTCATCAATTAGTAGAGGAGATCATAACTTTTTGCTGTGTTATGGATCCCATTAATAATCCAGGAAGTCCTTTTGATTCCTTCTCAGAATAATGATTTTAAACAATTGCAGAAAATGATAAGTAACAATTAGAAGTTAGTAAAAATAAAGGGGTATTTTTCCCCATCCCAGTTCATCGTCTTCATGATATCTGCCCATGGCTGCATGTCCAAGTTCTCCAAATAAACAAGATCTGATTTAGGAAAATACCATATGCAGACCAGGCTTGCACATTGATTTAAAGTCCCTTTTTCCATGCCACATTTGGACTAGTGAAAGGGATTAGGAATGTTTCATATAAAAAAGCCAAATCTTAGGGTAGGTAGTTAATAGGTTATCATGAAATAGTTAAGAGAATAGACACGTTTTGCTTGACTGCCAAGGTCAGGAAGGAGAACAATGGTGTGAGTCAGAAAGATGAATAGTGATGTTCTAAAGGAGGAAAAGTGTCCACCAGTTCAATTTGTCCAGAAACGGGGTGGATAGCAGGAAGAAGCAGTGGGGCACACTAGGATTCTTCAAGTAAAGGCTGGATGATCAGTGATGGTGGTAGGAAATGTTATCCCCACAGGGAATTCTTGTTCACTCTACATTCAATGGCCTCTGAAATTCCTTCCAAGTTTGAGTTTTATGAATCTAATTGTGTGATTATACATTGGATTTCTGTGTAGACTTTTCCATAGTAACATATCACTTATTTTTGCCTTTGGAAGCTTTCAGAATTCTTTCCTCCACACGTTTTGTGGGCTAGCTACACTGAATCTACTATAATGACAATATGTCCTAGATTGACGGTTGAGGCAAAAATCCCTGTTCATTGTCATTTTATCAATTTCAGTCTCCTAAAGAAAGGCACCATTAGATAATAGGTAGAGAATAGGTCACAGAAACAGTACAACGGAGGTTCAAATCCAGCCTCTCCTACATACTGAATGACTGTGGGCCCCAGAAAAACTCATTTCTTCTCTTATTCATCCAGATTAATTATGAAAATTCAAAGCTGCAGGATGATTGCTGATTGGTACACATCAATTATCAATGAAAAAATTAAGTCACAAAAAGTTCCTTGTTATAAAGGCAAAATTCAAAGGCATTCTGGAACAAAAATGAAAACAAAAAAAAATCTTTTCTATAATCTGGTCAAAACTCATAGAAATTTAGAGTTCAAGTAGACTTCACAGATCACCAGAAATATTGATTAATTCTGATATTTATATATATATATATGCGTATGTATGTATATATACATATATATGTTTTCCAATTGGGAAAAATGAACAATTAGATTTCCTAGAGACCAATAAAAACATCATAATGGTAAGAAATGCCAAATGTGAGGAATTCAGGGAAAAGAAAAACATGGGAAGACATATGAACAGATGCAGAATTAAGAAATCAGAATCAGGAAAACAATAGAGACACTAATGCAAAATAAGTCCAAGAAAACGAAGCTGAACATTGTAGGAACATAATGGCCAAGCTTTGACAGACATACAACATGAGAAAATAGCTTTGCTTTTTTTTTTTTCAAAAAGTGGGGGATCGGGGGCAAAGAATATCACATTCGTTGTCAGATAAATCAGATGGAGAGTTTGGTTTGGCTAATTTTTTTTTTCTTCTTAACTTTTTCTTTTTCCTTTTAAGAAGGAAGTCGATACAGAAAGGAGAGTTGGACATTGGAAATGGTTATGATATAAAAATAAAAGATATTAATAAAATTATTAAAATAATTCATTTTCATTCCAAATGTGTCTTTTTAAATTCTCCAAAATGTTTAAGTTTCATGAAATCCTCAAATATGAAATTTCTGCAAAGGGTTACCTCATTCAAATTTTATATTTATTTTAGGGAGTTATTTTGTATGTGATTAAAATACTTGTTTCTATATTCTGAAGGGAGATGGGGAAAATAGCACAGAACCACCCAGTTAAAAACCAGAAAAACAACAGATCTCAGCCACAGCCCTCGGTGGTTTATACCTCCATTTGATGGAGCCTCGGCATCCTTATATAACCACTATGAAGAGACACTCCGCCTCGAATATGGGGATCTGCATTCGCAAAGCCTGCCAACCCTCTGTTGTTGTCCTCTTGCCACATTCCGCGCCGAGTCCTTCTCTGATTTCCCCAGCAGCACTCCATATTTTATAGGCATTAAATGTCCAACGCGGAGCATCTAAGCCGGAGAAGATTTTGCAGATTTTCTCTGCCATTCGGTTAGTGTCCTTTAATATTAATTTGAATCACTCCCGTCCCTGACACCTGTCACCAACCAAGGGCCTGTCAAGCTGCAAAGATAGCATGAATTTGTAACTGACACACTGAGGCTGGGGAAGAAAAGCAATTTATCACCTACTTCTTCTTCCTTTTCTTCTTAAATAAGGAATAATAAAGGAACTCTGGCCCAACTTTTCCTTATTAAAGGTGTGAAGTTGAGGGGATTAGGAAGGGAAGTTTTTGCATTTCTCAAGAATAAAAACAGCCCTGTAAAACGGGTAAAACACTGAAAGAAGAAATCTCAAGGCAGTCGTCCTTTGGGCCAATCTACCACTACGTTGCTGCCAAACCCAAGTTTAAAAATCCCTTCTTGACGAGGACTCAGGCAGGAATCACTGGGAACAATTCCCTATCGGGGAGCAGAACGCCTTTTAAGGTCCTCCATAGGCTCTCCTGGGGTTCCTCTCTGGGTCTGGCTGTATGGCACCTCGAAAGGGAGAGCAGTCCAGTGTGGGCAGGATTCCATTCCCAAGCATCTCGGGATCGTAGATTCTTATGGCCATCTAGTCATTTCACAGAGGAGGGAACTGAGGTCCAGAAAGGTGAGGAACTGGCCCAAAGTCGGAATAAGAACGGCTCCCTTTTTACTGCCGCCTTCTGACTTTGGGCCAGTTCCTCACCTTTCTGGACTTCAGTTCCCTCCTCTAGGGTCGGCAAGGGCCCATTTTGGTCTTTGATTCCCCAGATCTTAGCACGGTGCGTGGCACATGGGAGACATTTAATAAATGTTGACTGAATTATACGGAATCAAACTGAATCGTACACATCCAATCAGCCGGGAGCCTCTTTGTGTCCGGTGTCTCCGGGCCCAGTAAACCACTTGGATTTCAAACAGAACTCATTGGCTTTTCTAGCTACATTATGAATAAGAACACTAAAAAACCTCGGAGCCATGGGAATACGAATTTGAATTTCATGGTTATGGATATACTTCAATTATTCAGGTGGAAGATATTATAGAAACATATATACAATACTCCTTTCTCTTTGGGGGGGGGGGCGAGGGGAGGAGAACTTTTGGGCTTTCTCCCAGATTTTTCCTGGCTCTTTTTTCTTTCCCTTCTTGGCCAAGTCCCTGAACCCTCCTTAGCCCCAGCCCAGCTCCAGCCACACCCACACCCCAAACTGTCCAAAATAACCCAAATCTCTGCTCTGCAAGAAAGGCTGCCACTTAGCCCAGAGGACATACAAAGTGCTGGAAATTCTTGAGGAAAGGGAGAAGGGGAGCCTTGCTGAACAAAAGAGTCTGAGGATTACCTAGCAGAGCAGACAAAGGATCGGGCTTCATTGGGAGCAGGCCAGTGCTATAGCAGATAAAACAACAGACCTGGAATCAGGAAGTGCTGAGTTCAAATCCATCCTCAGACATGTACTGGTTATGGGACCCAGGGTAAGTCAGTGAACCTCTATTTGCCTCAGTTTCCCTGTAAAAGGGGATATAATAGTATCTACCTCCTAAACTTGTGAAGATCAAATGAGATAATTCTGTAAAGTGTTTAGTACAATTCCTGGTGCTATATAAGTGTTAACTATGATTATTATTGTTATAGTGCTAGGCACGTGTCCTCCATACTCTAAAGGGATGGCAATGGGGAGAGGCAGCAATCTCCCACCTGGTTACTTCTCTCCAGTCCACTCTGGCCGTAGATCCACAATGGACATCTGCCCATGCACACGGCCAAGTATGCCTCTCATCCAAGACTTCGCTTCTCTTTGTAATTTCATGTTATGTCTGTAGATGCCAATTCTTGGGGCCTCAGTTCTATGGAGGAATCAAGAGAAGTCTCTACTGGATGCTCAAGATATCAAGTAGTGTGTGAGAATTGGCATCAGGAAGACCTGAGTTCTAATGTTATGTTCCACCCCTCGTTCAGCTGTGGAAATCTCGGCAAGACAATCCATCTCTCTAAGCCTCAGTTTCCCAATCTTAAAATCCGGCCAATAATAATAATCCAAAGCAGCTCAGCAATGTGGAAGTGGTATAGAAACAGCTGCTGCTCCCTATGATAACAACAAGAAAGAACATGTCTAGAGCACCTGCTCTGTGCCAGACACTTGGCTAAGTGCATCACAAAGATGGCCTCAGTCTGTCCTCATTTTCTTCAGGGTCTGGGTTAAGTGAGACTCTGGGGAAGCAAACATTACCTCGAATATCTAGCACGAGGGAACCAAACATTGCCTGATTAAATGGGGAATGCATTTTTGGAAATGTTCCCTGGAAGCATAAATGCTTTGTATATGGATTGTGGCCGTCAGGGTGCCCAAGGACTGCCATTCAAAGACTAGCCTAGATAAGTTTTCAGAGCATGACACTCTTTATTCCAGGTTGGCTCTAATGTATATATACATACATTATCAGTCAAATCAAATCAATCAATCGACAAGCATCCATTGTCTACAAGATGGCAGCCACTGTCCTGGGCAACAGGGAGGCAAAGCTAAAAAATAAAAATTAACTAAACGTCCTTTGACTTCTAGGAGAAAGCAAATATTCTATAAGTACCGGTAACATCCCACAAGTCGAGCTTAAATTTTCTTTAAGATCCTCATATACAGAAATATAAAGAAAGCCAAAGTCAGCCATAGGAGAAGTGGAGCAAGCACGAGCCACTGACGGCATCAAGACAGACTTCATTACATGGAGCAAATGGTGTCTGAGAAGAGCCTTGAAGGAAGCTGGGGGTCCTAAGAGGCAAAGGAGAGGGGAAAGGGCATTCCAGACATGAAACAACCAAGGCATGGAGCGAGGAGACAGAAAGTGAGGAACACTGAGAGGGCCAATGGGGCTCTTCCTTAGGGTACATGAAAAGGAACGGTGTATTATAAGTGTGAAGGACTTGGCATGCCAAACAGAGGCAGTGGTATTTCTCCTCAAAGTAATAGGGATTCACTGGAGTCTATGGAAGAGGGGAGGGATGTTGGCAGAGACAAGCTTTAGGAAAATCACTGTGACTGCAGTACAAAGCACACACTGGAACAGGGGGAGCCCAGAGCCCGAGAAACCTAAGAAATTTCTAGTTTCTAATTTCTAAAATTTTCTAATTTCTAGAAATTTCTAATTCCTAGAAATTTCTAATTCCTAGAAATTTCTAATTCCTAGAAATTTCTAATTTCTAATTTCTAGAAATTTCTAATTCCTAGCAATTTCTAATTTCTAAGAAATTAGAAAGCAATTGTGTAGGGAAGTGTGGCTGCATGAAAGGAGAGGAGAGCATTGTAGAGATGGAGAAATAGACCCTCGAAGGACGTCTATTATACATTGTCCAAGTGTCCACCAAGCCTTCTCTGAAGTGAGCTCTAGAGCAGAAGAGGGATATCAGGCAGAAGTCACGGCTCCTTGAGCTATCGAGGAATTGCTGTCGTTAAGTGTTGTATATTACATTAAGAAGAGATTCTCCACCCCGGAGCCTGAACCAACAATGGCAAAGTGGATGTTACGCTTTATATAGAAAGAGCAAACTGCATCAGTCTGATGGGAGTGTGGAAGACTACTTTACATATGACTCAGAGGGCAAACCTGAGCCTTGCTGTGACAGTCAATTATTAGACCTCCAAGGGTCAGTGGGTACATTAATATATTCATGCATTATCCTTCAAGATGAATCTCATCATGCGACTTTTGAACAGATTGAGAAGCCCTTTCCAATAATTATTAGAGCATTAATATATTTCTACAGATAGCGTCGATTAATGGCTTTGGTGACTGGGTGGAGGGAATCACAGTGGCTAGCGTAACAAATATATAATATAATGCTGAAAATCCCTCTTCTACAGCAAAAAGGAAAAGAAAAATCAGAGAGGAATAATCAAGTCCCTGATGCCCTTTGTAGGCAAGAAATTTACAATCAGTGCCCTTCTGCATCACCTCTGGCGGTTACCATTTTTAGCACTTTCAGGGTGGCCCAGAAGTGCTTACATCTCAATTAGGTCACAAGTATCTTCTAATTGTCCTAACCTTTTCTTCAGGGCTAAAACCAAGGTGGTTTGGGCTTTAGGAGTAGGTTCCAGAGTATTTCTCTTTAGCTGTAAAAAATGTTCATTTCAAATGTTAATAGTCAAAAATAGCAGATTTCTCTTTCAGGACACTTAATGTACCTCAATGGCTCTCTAACAATATTTGCTTTCATTATAAGTTGAAGACTTCAAAGGTATGATAGGAAGTATATGGGACTGTATAAAGGACTTTAGGAATTTCTTTTCTTTTTTTTTTCTTATTAAAGGCACTTACGGTAGGTTTTCTTTTTTATTTCTTTATATCCACACATATAAAGTGTATTCTGTAAGACCAAAGTAAGTAGAATTGATTAAAGCTTAGTTCCTTATAGGCTTGCTCTAGCCACTTCTGTTTTGACTGATAAGTTGACTTGCCCACTGCCATCAGAAAGTGAATCCTTGGGAATGTAAAGGGACTATGAATATGCTTCTTGTTCCTGTACTAGAGTAATTTTTTCCTCAAATAATTTTGAGGTCTAAGGATGAGAGAAGGCCTAAAAATGTATCAAGCATCTACTTGCGCTCCAGGAATATTGCCTCATTTTATCCTCAAAACCTGTAAAACCCATTGGAACTGCTCCTTGGCTAGGGGAGAGGTTTGAGAGGAGAGAAGGGAAAGAATGTGAATCATGTAACCATGGAAAAATATTCTAAATCAATTAATCAAATAAAAAATTTTCCAAAAAAAAATCAACCTAGTGACAGAGAAGCTTTTACAGTTGAGGAAACTGAGGGAAATAGCAGTTAAGTGACTTGGTTAGGGTAACACAGTTAGGAAGCTTGATTTGTACTCAAGGCTTCCTGGCCTAAGGTCCAATACTCTATCTGCTGGGCTATCAAGACACCCTCAGGAGACATTTGCCTGAGGTCATGGAGGAACTAGGAAAGGTAAGACTTCTCTCTCTAAGCTAGAAATGCTTGCAGATATTAATGTTGACAATAAAGATCTTTTTCCAGAAGATGTGCAGAAAAGGCAAAAGTCAATATTAATATATTTTCTTCAAAATTCTTAATGATTTGAATTGTCTAGGAATGGATTTCAAGCACGTCGGACAATCGCTTGTCAGAGAGGTTGTTTGGGGGACGCCACTTCTTTCTGGGTTGGACTGGATGGCTGCTAAGGAGTCTTTTGTCTTAAATTCTGTCAGTTTTTATGATTCCAGAGTTAGAAGATTCTTTTAGGGGGTAGATAGACTTGTATCTGCCAACGATTCCTGTGAGAACAGACAGACACATGTATGTGGGTTGTTTGTTTTTTAATTAATGGAGAAGCTTTCTAACATCCGTAATGAATGCTGCAGATGGGCGAGCCGCCATGTTCTACCATTTTGAGGCTCACCCTGCCTACTTGAGAGTCAGAAAGAAAGTGATTCGGAACCCGAATCCTTGGCCTCAACTTTGATTATCTTCTAGAAGAAGTTAACCTGCTGCTGCTGCAAGAAATGCATTGTATTATTTATATTCAGAAAGCCCACCAGCAGGAACAAGGGTTTGGGATCTCTCACAGATGTTGGGAAGTCTCCGTACACTTGTTTTAATCATCATTATTCATGCTTTTTATCTTATTCTCTGAACTCCCTCTCCAAGATGGGTTGTAAAATCCATGTAATATACAAAAACAAATGGCATGTCAGTCCTTGCTGAACTTGCTTTGGGCCGGGGGTCAATAAGCCAACTGAGTACAGCTTCCTTGAGTTTCTGAGGAATTGCTTAACACATGTCTTGTGCACAGACAGAAACTGCATTTTGTAAGTGATGGAAAGAGTCACCAACTCATTTTGGGGCAAATAAATTGTTTTACCTTCCAATGGAGTTGCTATTAAGCAAAATATTCTTTTTCTTCTGCAGTGGGAGATTGGCTTTCTCTTGATAGAATTGTACTGCCATCTTCCACAGATGCTATCCATATAGATTATTTCTCCGATAAATGCAAAACTTACATTTTTATTGCTTCTGCTGTCACTGTTGATGCAACCGTCTCCTTTTTTTTTTATTTTATTTTTGAGGCAATAGAGTGTCTCAGGGATTGTACCACTTCCATTTCATCAAACCTTTCTACCCAAAATGAAACAGTTAGCAGCATTAATAGACTAGAACAAATGGAAGAGGATAAGGTTTATACACCAATGAATAAACATGATGAGAAGAGTTATCCTTCTCGATACCGAACATAAGAATTCTTGGCTGGATTTTTCCATTTTGTATTATTTTCCTTTGAAGCTTTGCAACTTATCCCACAAACTGCTATTACCTTAAAAGTTATTTGTTTAACCATATTAAAGCATTAAAAGCAGTTCTTTTAAATAACAAATACTTATTTTATTGACAATTAAATTTCATTAAAATTTTTGGTTATGTGGTCACTTGCATTCAGACAAAAAAGGATAACATTTTTCTTTTTCTGAGTGGTTTCTATGAATTGAATTCCAATCCTGTTTCTGGGATTTTAACTATTTGCTTCTATAATACACTTATGGAGGCTTATCTAGATTGTCATCTTGGTCTGCTCACTTATATGAATGAGATGATATAGGAAAAAATATCTGGGAAATAAATTATTTATATTATCCAACATTTTATTCATACCACCTAACTGACTCTGAGGCAGAAAATCATATCTCTTCAGATTTAAATTCTAAATATTGTCACCTCTTTAGAAAATAAAACAAATATAAGAGCAAGCTGTTCCTGGTACATCTAATATATATATATATATGT
>NC_058133.1:5457139-5495087 GCF_016433145.1 Gracilinanus agilis | reverse complement strand
TCTATCTGCTGGGCTATCAAGACACCCTCAGGAGACATTTGCCTGAGGTCATGGAGGAACTAGGAAAGGTAAGACTTCTCTCTCTAAGCTAGAAATGCTTGCAGATATTAATGTTGACAATAAAGATCTTTTTCCAGAAGATGTGCAGAAAAGGCAAAAGTCAATATTAATATATTTTCTTCAAAATTCTTAATGATTTGAATTGTCTAGGAATGGATTTCAAGCACGTCGGACAATCGCTTGTCAGAGAGGTTGTTTGGGGGACGCCACTTCTTTCTGGGTTGGACTGGATGGCTGCTAAGGAGTCTTTTGTCTTAAATTCTGTCAGTTTTTATGATTCCAGAGTTAGAAGATTCTTTTAGGGGGTAGATAGACTTGTATCTGCCAACGATTCCTGTGAGAACAGACAGACACATGTATGTGGGTTGTTTGTTTTTTAATTAATGGAGAAGCTTTCTAACATCCGTAATGAATGCTGCAGATGGGCGAGCCGCCATGTTCTACCATTTTGAGGCTCACCCTGCCTACTTGAGAGTCAAAAAGAAAGTGATTCGGAACCCGAATCCTTGGCCTCAACTTTGATTATCTTCTAGAAGAAGTTAACCTGCTGCTGCTGCAAGAAATGCATTGTATTATTTATATTCAGAAAGCCCACCAGCAGGAACAAGGGTTTGGGATCTCTCACAGATGTTGGGAAGTCTCCGTACACTTGTTTTAATCATCATTATTCATGCTTTTTATCTTATTCTCTGAACTCCCTCTCCAAGATGGGTTGTAAAATCCATGTAATATACAAAAACAAATGGCATGTCAGTCCTTGCTGAACTTGCTTTGGGCCGGGGGTCAATAAGCCAACTGAGTACAGCTTCCTTGAGTTTCTGAGGAATTGCTTAACACATGTCTTGTGCACAGACAGAAACTGCATTTTGTAAGTGATGGAAAGAGTCACCAACTCATTTTGGGGCAAATAAATTGTTTTACCTTCCAATGGAGTTGCTATTAAGCAAAATATTCTTTTTCTTCTGCAGTGGGAGATTGGCTTTCTCTTGATAGAATTGTACTGCCATCTTCCACAGATGCTATCCATATAGATTATTTCTCCGATAAATGCAAAACTTACATTTTTATTGCTTCTGCTGTCACTGTTGATGCAACCGTCTCCTTTTTTTTTTTATTTTATTTTTGAGGCAATAGAGTGTCTCAGGGATTGTACCACTTCCATTTCATCAAACCTTTCTACCCAAAATGAAACAGTTAGCAGCATTAATAGACTAGAACAAATGGAAGAGGATAAGGTTTATACACCAATGAATAAACATGATGAGAAGAGTTATCCTTCTCGATACCGAACATAAGAATTCTTGGCTGGATTTTTCCATTTTGTATTATTTTCCTTTGAAGCTTTGCAACTTATCCCACAAACTGCTATTACCTTAAAAGTTATTTGTTTAACCATATTAAAGCATTAAAAGCAGTTCTTTTAAATAACAAATACTTATTTTATTGACAATTAAATTTCATTAAACATTTTGGTTATGTGGTCACTTGCATTCAGACAAAAAAGGATAACATTTTTCTTTTTCTGAGTGGTTTCTATGAATTTAATTCCAATCCTGTTTCTGGGATTTTAACTATTTGCTTCTATAATATACTTATGGAGGCTTATCTAGATTGTCATCTTGGTCTGCTCACTTATATGAATGAGATGATATAGGAAAAAATATCTGGGAAATAAATTATTTATATTATCCAACATTTTATTCATACCACCTAACTGACTCTGAGGCAGAAAATCATATCTCTTCAGATTTAAATTCTAAATATTGTCACCTCTTTAGAAAATAAAACAAATATAAGAGCAAGCTGTTCCTGGTACATCTAATATATATATATATATATGTATATATATATATAATAACTAATAAATAAATTTAATAATATATAATAATAATAAACAAACAAATAAATAAATAACAAATAAAATAAATAATTTAAGAATTTTTTGGAATGAATGGAAATATATTTAGTACATCTAATAATATAGAAATATTATTTTTAAAATAAATATAATAATATAAATATAAATAACATAGAAATATTATTTTTAAATAATATAGAAAAAAACTATCTGGTCTCATGGAGACAGCCCTTAACATCAGATTCCAGAGGATCTGGTTCACCTATGGCACTCCCTAGAAGGGGAGCTACAATCTACTTCAACAGGCCTCAGGCAATTCCTAGGAATTTGGCTAGGTGAAGGGATTTCTTACAGCTAGAGTTCTCTAATCTAAAGAAATAGATTATGATTTGGATATGGGATAAATAATGAAAAACAGGCTCTTGCTTTGGGATGGCAGCAGTTTTCTAAAAGGAAGTATGAATCTAACCCTGGAGCCAATTCTTTCACTCAAGAAGTTTTCCTAGGCACAGTCACAAGATAGATGAGTGCAGCCCTCATTCTACCTGCTTCCCTGTTAGTGGCAAGGTCCAAAAAGTAAACTGAAGGGTAAGCCATTCTTTCTCTCTCTAATATTTCAAGTGAATGACTGATTGATAGATAATAGTAATAGTTTAAGTTATTTATTATATAGAATTGAGGTCTACAAAACTCTTCATAGGCTGGGGTCATTTGAGCCTCCACAACAGCCCTATAACAGCCCAATTACTTTAGATATGAGGAAACTGAGAGTAATGCCACTGATTACCTGAAGGTCACAATTGCCTAGAGCAGGATTCAAATTCAGAGCTTCTAGACTCAAACCAACACCCTATTTACCACCACCTAATTGCCTTTAAATTCTGAATATCATCATCTCTTTAGAAAATAAAACAAAACAGTCATCTGTCCCTGGTACATCTAATTTCAAGCAGAAGATCCTTATTAAGGTGATTTCATCCAACATAATGAAATATATGCATATATGGGCTACCTTGATAAAAATCTCCTTGGGGCCAGGAATGGTTCCACTGCCTTTGTGTCCCTAGTGCCCATCATCAGATTGCTGGTGCATAGCAGGAAATGATTGCATAATCTTGATTGCTTAATCACCTTCACTTGTTGATTGACCTTGCTTCCTCATTAATATTTTCTCTTTTCTGGGATAGACTTGCTTTGACGTAGCTCAGTACAGGTCTCATCCTCCAGCAGAAGATAAGCTACTTGAGGGCAGAGCTTGTTTCATTTTTGTCTTTGTGGCCTTACTACCTGGAATGGTGACTGGCTGCTTGAAGGAACTTGATTAATACATGTTGTTTGGATGCTTGGCTGAAATGTCTAAGAAAATGAATTGTCTCGTGATTTGCCCACCTTGGCCAATCAAATTCACAAGGTCCATATTCTGAGAAATGGGGATTATAATGCCTGAAATACATTCCTCAAAGGGATGCTACTAGGCTTAAATGAGATAATTCATGTAAAGCATTTGGCATACATTAAATCACTCTGTAAATTCATTTTATTCGTCATAAGAATTGCTGAACCAAGTGGATTCTAGAATGGAAGATGTGGCTGATTTTTGTGGGAAATCATGAATCCTTTAGGGTACTAATCTTATATGAATTCTTCTAATGTAGAGAGAAACTAAGAGGGTCCAATTCAATATGGCAGAATGAATTTGAAAAGAAGTGGAACACAGCTGGAAGGTCCTTGAGAGACAATACAGAGCACCCACTGACTGCAGCTGGAGCCTCTTTAACCCCAACAATGTGAAATTAGCAGTAGAGCTCCTAATGAGTCTATTGAAGGTAACTTTAAAGCTTTAGTTAAAAGAAAAAAAAATCCCAATCCTAATTAGCTCTGATTCTTAACTGCTATCTCCACCATCTAGGATGCACATTTTTATTTGTCATTGAAGAGTCAGAAGTGCCTTTGCATCTATCTCACAGTTTCTCTTTTCTTCCAGTTAATCCCTGTCCTTTGTTAATCACCAAGGAGCTCTGTTCTCCATGGGAACCCAGGTCCAAACTATCTAGGTATTGGATGATTAACCACAGCATCTTGAATATCACTCAAAGGTGAATGGCTGACTGCAGAGCCCAGGTGCAGCACTGGGTTCACATTGATAAAGAAATGGGTCACTGCAGTCTTCACTAAGCCACGCTTCCCAGTGGTCTTGAAGGTCACGCTCAAGTTGAAAGAATCCCAGTCCCCCAGGATGAAGGACAAGGGACTGGATAACAGCATACATGAAAAGTCACACGCACTCATATATACAGACTCCAAATTTGAAGTCATTTCTTCACTAAGCCAGAGCATCAAAATAAGTTTGAAGCATTAGTGATGCCCCAAATTGTGTCAAATATTTTTATATCATGATTTTGTTTTCTAATCTTGGATTTTTGTTATTATTATGAGTCTCCTTCGTGGGAATTTTTAATGAGAGAGGGAAAAATTAGATGTTTTTTAGTCTCTGTAATTATGCCATAATCTTCCTAAACTCAGGATGTTATCCACCATTATCCATGACATTTGGGAAAAGTCATTTCTAAGTGACAATGTAATTAATCTGACTGTCCCTGATACTTTGGTGTTTGTACGCTTGATCGTTATATAGAATTAAACTTCTCTCGTCTTCAAGATATGGATTCAAAACGGTCTAAGACTGTACAACAATCTCAGATAAAGGCCAGCACTGACTGTTAAAACAAAACAATTCCTTCCCTTTAAAAAGTATCATAATTCAACACTTCAATAAGATTAATAATAAAGAATAAAGTTAATTCATATATTTTAGAAAAATATATATTCAAAACTGTATTCCTTTATTTAAGATCATAAAATCACTAGATCTGAAATCACTAGATCACTGAAAAGTATATATATATATATATATATATATATATATATGCCTACAGACAAATGCACATAACATACATATTTATTGATATCGATAAGATGTGTATGTTTATATATGATATATAGTTATATATATATGTATATATATATATATGGAGGAGGGGAAGAGAGGGGGGAGAGGAAGAAGGAGAGAAGGAGGGACAGATGGAGGGAGGGAGAGGGAGAGGAAAAGAAAGAGAGGAAGAAGGGAGGGAGAGAGTGGGAAAGAAGGACATTCTCCCCAAGGTAGGTAAGCTGCATTTGCAGAAGCCATTTTAACTTATGACCCAATAGCACTGTGTATGAACCTATCAAGGTTTCATTCCTTTTTCCACTCCAACAGCTGCTACCATCCAAGAAGAAGCAGGTGTTGATCCGTGAACAGTATTACGGCTAAAAAGAACAGAGTATTTGGTGATGACTTTTCTCGATGGAATATTACAACAAAATGCTTTAAAATTCTTTAAAGTGCTCAGCTAGAAAGCCAAATTAAACTTTAAAAAGTATAAAAATATCTCTGAGTGTTTTAATTTTCCTCAGCTTCCCTCTGAACCTCATGCCATATACTCTATAATTATGGAACTACAGTAGTGACCACAAGGCACACTGTATTCCCAGGGATCTATTCTTTCACAAACGAGTATCTGGCTGTTTTGGGGAAACTTTCTGGGTTTTTTGTTTGGTTTGGTTTTAGTTTGATTTGGGGTTTTTTT
Organism: Gracilinanus agilis; assembly: GCF_016433145.1. Taxonomy (NCBI): domain Eukaryota; kingdom Metazoa; phylum Chordata; class Mammalia; order Didelphimorphia; family Didelphidae; genus Gracilinanus; species Gracilinanus agilis. Next base: position 5,489,540 of record NC_058133.1, on the reverse strand, counting down.
AGCCTACACAATGAATACTCAAATACAAATGGAGACCAAAGAAGAGCCAATTCTTGATCATTCCAAGGATATGCCAATAGAGATGGACATATGTGGCTCTATTCTATACCACCATTTATGGGATCATCGAGTTAGGGCTGGCAAAACTTGAGAGGTAAAAGATCGGGTCCCTGTGCCATAACAATGGGCCAAATAAGGATTAAGTTGAATGTTCTAGAAAGGCAAGTTTGGATTCCGTATTCCTGGTACCTAGAACAGCATGTGACATATAATTGGCATTTAATGTTGTAATTGCTTTCTCCTTGAGTGATCGAATAGAAGCCAAACATTTCTAATAATTTGGACTATTCCAAAATGGAATGAGGCTGCCTTCGACGTCTTCCAGCACAGCTTGGCTGACTACTTCTCTTTGAGGTTCTAGAAGGGTTCTCTGCTAGTGGTATGGCTTCAGTTGACTGTCTTTATCATTAAGTTCTGGATATATAAATGAATGAGCTTATAACATTCACTTTGAAGGCAGGGACTGTTTTTTGTTTTTCTTTTTAAACTCTTATTTTCTGTCTTAGAATCAATATTGCATACAGGTTCCAAGGCAGAAGAGCAGCAAGGGATTGGCAATTGGAGTTGAGTGACTTACTCATAGTTATATAGCTAGGAAGATTTGAATCCAGGACCTCTTGCATCCTAGCCCTGGCAATCAATCCATGGAACTACTTAGCTATCCCCTGAGCAAGGATTGTTTCTTGTTGCTAATGTTTTTATTTTTATTTTTTTCTTTTCATCTCTAGTGTCTAACTCACTAGTGATCTGCCCCAAACTTGGCAGTTAATGAATGTTTGCTGACTGATGGTTGGATGGGAATCATAAGTGTGAAAATATTCCAATTATAATTTTTAAAAATTTTCCATTTTCACTATATGTGTCTGTTTCCTTTATGGATTATGTTGGGGATAAAAGCATAGAAAAGAAAAGACTCATAAAGAGGTGCATGGGAGCCAACTCAGAGTACTTGAAAGACCATTTTGTCTAAAATGAATTAGCTTTGTTCTGGGTGGCCTCAGAAAACAGAACTAGGAACTCATGTCTCTAGGCCTGCCACTCACTCCACTATACTACCTCGGGACCCGAAATTAGTGAGTTAATATCAATTAAAACTTTTAGAAAAGTCACACCACATAGCACAAAAATTCTGGCAAACAAAGAGGTTTTTTTTTTTTCTTATTGTGAAGATCAATGATTTTCCCCAAATGTCATCCCCTACTCCTTAATAAGCCAGCAGCCATTCTACAAATCATATGAAGTTGTTGGGAGAGTTACTAAGCTAAAGGTTCATTTCTCTATGTCTAAACTGATGATAAGAATCTCTGAACTTAACCAGTTTGGCCCTTGGATGACAGTCCTATTCCATCATGAGGCCCATCTCCGCAAATAAAGCCATCCCAAATTATTGAGCAGGGAGCCTCGGTGTGTCATGGAGCCCTTGCAGCTTGGCCAAGCGTTTCCATATTAAGGGGCTTCTTTTCATCTGAATGTCCTTTGTACAAAGCTCCTTTTTAGCTAAAAGTTGAAATTCATCTTGAAGGGCTTGGGGAAGTTGCTAAACAAACACAAGAACCCAAGACAAAACATTTCTGGCAAGTGCATAGAATGGAGAAAATCTCAATGGGAAAGGGGAATTTTCAAGATGGTGGATCTATGGAAATTTCCCGTCCACAAAGGGCTACTAATGAAAAGAAAATTCAGTAGGAAGCTTAAACACCATTGATGGACCCAAAGTACTGCCATATTAATATGAATAATAATATGAAGTACATAGTCACAGCTCACCACTAGAGGATGGGTTCTGGGAGTTGCTGATAACTCCTAGAGAGACTAAATAAGGAGTCAGAGTGGAAGTATTTCACATGATTGCCAAAGGGAATGTTTCAGCAAAATAAGGGGAAGTGGGAAGAGGGAGGAAGATGTCCCCTAGAGCATGACTGAGGATATTTAATAGAAGAATCATTTATTAAGTGTCTACTGTGTACAGGATGAGGATCTGAATCCTGCTACGTCCAGAAGCCATTTCATAAAAAGAACAGATCTAATAACTATTTTTAAATGAAGGACTGGATTTTTCTACTTGGTTGGAGTGAACAGAATTAAGACAAAAACAGATGGAAGTTATAGGGTGTCAGATTCTATCTCCCTATAATAATGATAGAGATAATGATAATAATAATGACTTCTATTTATGCAGTATAATAAAATTTGAAAAGTAATTTACACATGTTAATTTTAATATTTGAGCCTGACCACAATCTAGATAATAGAAAAATAGCCTCACCATTTCACAGATGTGGAAACTGAGACTCCAAGAAGTAAAGTAAATTATCCATGGTCACGTGGGTATTAATTTTGAACTAATTTCAAGCCCAACATTCTATCAATTACTTCATACTATTTCTCTCCAAAGACATTCTAACATGAACTAATTGCTTTATAATTTGTGGGATCCCTCTACAATTTTTTTAAATATCCATTTATTAGATAAAAACAATAATGATTTTGTTAATTTCATAATAATAGTAATAATATATGATTTTTCCTTTTTATTTGCACATTTATTCCACCGTGCACTACTTATCAAGAAATCCAGAGGCCTCTCAGCATTCCTAAAGCATGCCTAAGCGATATTCAGTGTCATTTTTCTTTTTGTAACATCTAAAGGAACCATAAACCAGTGAAATCAAAATGGCCTAATCTAAAGCATAATTCTTAACTATGGTGGACCATTTCCAAGACTATGAATGCAATTTTTCTTCTCCCATCTTGAACTGTTCAGTTAATATCAAATGTTATGAACATATATAAATCAATCTAAGCTGTCCCATCATGACATGTCTAAACTTTACCTTATAGATTTCATCCTTTCAATCCATCCATCTTTAGATATCTAAGTTGTTGTCTTCCTCCTCCCACAGTCCTGTGCGTCTATATCTCTGAGTCTAGGTCATACACTTGCTTAATGAATTCTTTAACTTATTGTCAAGATCTCTGTTCTGGCCTGTGCTGAAGGGTGAGTAAGTGGGACTCTGCAGTGGTAGCCGTGAGAAGTGAGTTTTCGGTTGAATCTCTTGTTGACCCAAATGATGGCTCATTCTCAAGAGTCTCGTCCCCAGCCCAACACTGAACTCGCCTTGCATGGCGCCCCATCTAGGTTCAATGACTTTTATTTTTTTTAACTCAACTTGGGTGTAAAGGAACAAGATGGAGTAATGATTGACTCTATTGAACTGGGTATGGTAGTGTCATATATGGAAAAAAAATCATCGGCAAAGCCAGCATCTAGGCACAGGGAAATAGCACTCATTATATTCCGTTGCTATTCTGTCCTTCAGTGATTCTTGGAAAATGTGGTGCCCAGCTCTGAACACCACCCTATAGACATGGTACAAAGTGACTATCGTTTCCTAACATACGAGCCCAACACTGGGATGGTACTGTTTGGTCATATGAAGCTGAAGGTCATTTAAAACTATCATATCTTGTTCACATGAACAGCCAGTCCAGGAATCACCATTCCTGAGGTTGACCAATGGATTTTTCTGCGAGATTTTAGATTTGTCCCACTCACAAGTAATCATTTTGGATAACTTTGAAGCAAATTCTGCCATTTTATTCTTTGCATTCCTAAAACTTAATGTAGTGCTTGGCACATAGTAGGACCTTAATAAATATACATTTTTAATTCAGTTATACATCCTCTTGGTTGTTTAGCCCTGGCAGTATAGCCTGTTTAAACAATCTTGAGCTTTAATTCTAAAATATATAGTATTAATTGTGACTCATGGCTTTGGACATCAAAAACTGTGGAATCCAACTTAGCAAGGACATAGAGGCTGTTTGGTTTTTATCTTTTTCACTTTTATTATTTCAGTATAATGCTTGGTTTTATTTATTAAGATTTATACTCAGATCTTAATCATTAAAGTAAAGCCATATATATATATGTATATATATATTTAATTTTAATATTTAATAATTTAATATATTTAATCTATATCTTTTGGGTTTAGGTTATTTTTCATGATCGTTCTATTATTTTAGTTGTATCTGTTATGATACAATAATTAAATATAAATAATATCACTTATATATAATAATATATATTATTATGCATATAATACTGCGTGCCAGGCATTGTGCTAAGTGCTCAACAAATATGATCTCATTTGATTCTGGAATTTAGGTGTGCTTATTATCCTAATTTAACAGATAAAGAGATTGAGGTATACAGAGGTGAAGTGATTTGCCCAGGATCACACAACCAGTAAGTAGCTGAGGCTGGATTTGAACTTGGGTCTTCTTGAGTCCCTTCCCAGTTATCTGAATGACACACTTAAAAACTTCTTCAGAGAATTACAAAATCCTTAGAATTGGACGTAGGTCGGGCCATAGGCATCTAATATTGTTTCTTCAACATACCTGAAACTTGGCCATCCATCCACCCTGGGCTTAATGATTCAAAAAAACCCAAAATGACCTCCTTCCAATGTAACACATTTCATATTAAGAATGTTTTAGAATGTTTGGATTATTTTTCTTCCATCTAGCCAAAATGTTCCTTTCTTCCATTTTTACCCATCATTCCTTCTTCTAGTTTATGTGGTTTCTACCCTTTTCCATGCAACACCCCTTTCAAATAATTGCCTCTAGCTCTCCTACCTCCCCCATCTTCTCTTCTTCTCATTGCCTAATTATTTCCATTGATGCTCATGGGATATTATTTCCAGCTCCTTCACCATACAAGCCACTCCTCTTAATTTCCTTCCTAAAACATGTTCCCCACTTCATCGAGGTTTTTTCAAATTTCCCAGACCTAATGCCAAAAGCTCCTCTACATAGATTTATACCGATCAAGTTTGTCTTCTGACCTGTTGGTTGTTATAACACAGGATTATGTCTGACCCTTCCTAATCCTCAAGAATCTCTTCCAAATTTAGTGAACTTTAACAAATGTCAGTTAAAGGTTCACTGACAAATTAGATGTTAGCAGAGAGACAAATGAAAGCTTTTCCATGAGCTCAGGCAGAAAAGAGGGGCAACAGATATCTCCGGAGATTGGTTTGTTTAAAAGTGATATCAGTTTAAAATAATAATAGCAAGTTTGTAAAATCAGTCTAACCATGTCGGATTTCAAATCTAAATTTCCCTGTAACTAAAGATAAACATTATTTGCCTTTTATGTTGATCGATACCTCTTTGGACATATTTATTCTTTTTTTTTTTTTTTTTTTTTGGATTGCTAATAAAATGAGGGCAACTGGCCTTCATTTATCATGACGTGAAGTGGAATGAGGCCATGCTATACTATTCTTGAGAGAAATAATGCACTGACTACTCAAGGGTCACTGGCCAAATGGGTCACACTCAGCCCATCCACAAAAAAAACCAACTGATCCCCACTACCCAGAGTTGTTCTGGTGAGCCATCAAAATCATTTCACCTGTGAGAAGTTAACTCAACGAGCTCAAGCATGGACTGTCCATTAGAGAATAATGAGGTGAAGGCCATGGATTTCATCCCTGAATGAGTCAATTAGTTTCTCTCTGTTCCTCATACAGAGGTGGCATCTTTATTGCTGGGAAGTCATCTCGACCACGCTGGCCTCAGATCACAGGGGGAGGAGGCTAATATGAGGCTGGATCAGGGAAAATTCATCGCAACAACTAAAAGGACATAAGCTTGTGGCCCACTGAAAAGAGGTCAAGGCTGTATCTGTTGCCAATAGACAGCACCGTACATGAAATCATTTGACAGAGACGGATGAGAAGTCAGAAAAATATATTTGAATGCAGTGATGTCCCAGAGATTCTCCTCTCAAATAAAATATTGACATTGTCTTGGGAACACTAAACTATGGTTGGAATTGTCAACCTTGTTTCCTTATATGGAGGCTTTCTCTGGAGCCTGATCCCAGCAGCAGATAAGCACAGAATCATCACATAGACTAAAGCATCTAAAGTCTAAAACATCACCTTCAAATGATCTATACTAATCAGCAAGCTGTTTATCTCACGCGCATTTCCTCTGGCTTGGGGGCCGGGCATGATCCAAAGACCACCTTCAAAAAGCCTGCCATTGCCATTAGGAAGAGAGGATAAGAGGGAGCTGGTCAGTGAGCCAAAGACTCCAACTCCTCTTCTCCTTCCTCCTGCCTGGCCAGGTGTCAGTCAAGCCTCCCTGTACCCCAACACCTCATTATTTCAGTGCTTTTCTTCCATTAATTATCGAGAGAGAGAGAGAGACAAAGAGAGACAAAGAGAGACAAGAGAGAGACAGAGAGAGAGAGAGAGAGAGAGAGAGAGAGAGAGAGAGAGAGAGAGAGAGAGAGAGAGAGAGAGAGAGGGAGAGAGAGAGACAAAGAAAGACAAGAGAGAGACAGAGAGAGAGAGACANGAAAGAGAGAGGAAGAGAGAGAGAAAGCAAGAGAGAGAGAAATAGAGAAAGAGATAGAGAGAGAAAGAGAGGAAGAGAGAGAGAGAAATAGAGAAGAAAGAGAGAGAGAAAGAGAGGGAGAGAGAGAGAGAGAAAATTGGATGGATGGATAGATAGAGAGATACATGGATAGATACATGAATAGACTGATAGACAGACAGAGACAAAGAAACAGACAAAGAGAAAGCATGCTTACTTTGAATACATTTTCTTTTGCATATTGTATCACTCTTCCATTGTATACGCCTTGAAAGCAGATAATCTCCTTTGCCAGCTTGGTACATAATAGACAATAACTGTTTATTATTTGAAATAAAGTTGGCCAATATAGAAAGATACAAGGTGTGGCGGGTCTTCAGTGTCCAGTGAAGGAGTTTGGATGTTGTTTGAAAAGCAGTGGGAAACCATTACTGCGTTTTAATTAGCCATAATGCATAATCATATCTTCATGAAGGAAGATTAATCTTGCTGTGGCGTGAAGTATAATTTTTTCCCCTCCACTCTCACCTTCCATCTTAGAATCAATACTATGTGTTGGTTCTAAGGCAAAAGAATCCTAAGGAAGAAGCAATAGGGCTTAAATCACCCAGCTAGGAAGTGTCTTGAGGTCAGATTTGAAATCAGGACCTCCCTGGCTTCTCAATCCACTAAGCTACCTAGCTGCCCATGAAACATAAATCTGAACTATCTATCTCAGGAGTCTGGTACAGTTTGGTGATAGGTTTGGAATTTAGCAGAACTGTGCTTAAATTTCTCCTTGAATACTTACTACCAGAATGACCCTGGGCAAGTCACAGCATCTGTGTCTCAGTTTTCTCTCCTGGAAGATGAGTCGTTAGTCCCTCTCAGTCATTCCAGTTTTAGATCTCTGATCGAATGGCCCTAAATTCTGCCCCAGGAGCCGGAGCTCTGTTTCTCCTGCATGGTGAGAGCGCTCAATAATTAATTGTTGAATGAACAAAGGATCGAATGAATGATTTAATCTGTGCCTTTATTATACCTTTATTATAGATGCGAATGCGCACTAAATTTTATGACATTTAAGAACTCAGCCCCACTTTTACGAGTGAGCAAGGAAACAAATTGCTTTTTAAAACGCCTAAACTTGTATCTATAAATCCTCAAAAGTCTTATTTTTATTCACAGGAAGCAACAAGCACAATCCAGGCATTTGTTTACAGCTGTATTAGTGATCCATCATCGTAAGTGCCCAGATTCACACCGCTCCCATGGCGCTAATCACATCCAACTTGGATTGTAGTTATGCTATTTGCTTCCCGTGGCATGGAGGGACAGAAGGACAAAAGGACACCAGAGAGAGAATTATGAGGGCCCTCTTGCCACACAGCAGGGGTGGAGTTGGAGGGGACCCTCTTCCTTTAGCTCCTTCTCACAAAGTCGGGGCCCTGAAGGACAGACGGAGAGGAACACGTTCTTCCCCAAGAGGAGGAGATGGAGATTCAGAAGGGATTTGCCTCGAGTGCTGATCCCTCTGACTGAGATGACAGAGATCCACCAGCACGCAGGTGGAAGGCTTCGGGTCCTCCCGGCCACTTCAAGCTGTCCTTCTGCCCTTCCCAGCATCTCCTGGGGATTCTGCTAAGGTACATTACAGAAGGTCAAGTTCAAAAGCCAATAACAAGTAGAAAAAAAAAAATGGTGCTCGAATGTTGGCTGAGGAGGAGCCGGAGCTCTGAACCAAGATGGTTCCGAAGTTTTAACCAAACTGATTATTGCTTCCATTCTTTCCCATCTGTCATGTTCAAGTCCTCTCTGTTGCGGTTTTTGTACGAGAACATTATTTTAATTAACACCTATCAGATGCTAACAGTGTGCTAACAATATAAGCATAGAAAAAAGAAGTATTATAGAGGCATATTTGGGGTCTACACGTAGACTTTAATGCTTCACCTCTCCACTTTGCAAATAGCTCCTTAAAAAAAATCAATGCCTTTCTAACAATTGGGACAGAAGCAGTAATGGGCTCTCATTAATTCTGGGAGAGGGGGGAAAAGACTGGGAAAATGTCACCCGTGCATAATGAAAGCCCAGAACGCTTGCAACAAAGAGAACTAGCCTCGCTCGCCCAGGCCGAGTGGGCTCATGGGATTGATTTGGAGCAAGCATTTTTTTACAGGGACGCCTTAATAACAGTAACGTGGCCGCCAGATCCTGAGGGGCTCCTTGCTCAGAGAATTCCTTTTTCGAGTAAAACTGCCTTCACAAGAATGGGTGAATCGGGGTGGGCGTGGTTATGTGTGTGACTGTGTGTGTGTGTGCACATACATGTGAGTGTGTACGTGTGTGAGTGTGCAGGCTAGCCAGAAGAAAGAACACTAGTTCTGAAATCACAGAATCGGGATTCCGGGGTCTCCCTGACACTGAACTGTGTGATTCTGGGTAAGCTCGTCCAATTCTTTGGGCTTCCTTTTGGGTATGTGTAAAAAGAGGGTGTCAGACCCAGGGGCCCCTCAGATTCCCTCCTGCTCTAGACTGAGGGCCCCATTTAAGCCGGGCTGGGTTGTAGCTCGCCCATTATCCTAGGAGAGCTTCCTGGAATATTAGCAGTGGCGTTTCTTATTTAAACCAACTGGCTCCCTGGTTCCCTTATTAGGAAAATCAAGATTTTCCCATAAGCACTACAATGGAATAAATCTAAGAGTGAAAAATACGCTCGATATCTCCGGTTTATAAACTGGATATCTCTGGTTTATTCATCAACAAACGTTTATGATTACGGTTTATTGATCAAGAAGTATTTAGTGACTGCCTACTGTGGGCAAGGCATTGGGCTAAAAAGGGAAGAGGCTGAGGCTCAGAAGGAGCAGCAGCTAAGCTTTCCCTTGTCCCGAGGACTCAGCACCCGGATAGAAACATGTTGATAGAGCAGGTCCACCTACGGCTCTTTGGGGGCTGGAGTCACTAGCAGTTGGGACATCAGGGAAGACTTCGCTCATAAGCTGGCGCCTAGGCGGAACGTGGAAGGGAACGAGGGCTTCTAAGCAGTAGAGAAGACAAAGAAGCTCATTCCAAAGCGGGAGCAGACACCGGAGCAAAGGTTCTCTGGGATGGCCCAATGGACAGTGGGAAAGGAAGGAGAGGCAGAACGACGCGTTTACTACCTCCTCCTAAATGGAGCCAGAGAGTGGCATTCGTCCTCTTCCATATGAGTGACCCACGTTAATGATTCCCTTGTGGTGAGACGTTCCAATGCCGGCGATGCATTAGGCTCTAATGGGCTCGGGGCCACGAGGCACTGTTTTTTTTTTTAAGGAAAACAATGGCTTATCATAATGGGTCTCAATATGCTACTTTCCAGGTGTCTATAAGCAATCTCGTGGCTACATGTGCAATTTCTGAACATTATATGTTAATCGAAATTGAAATGCTCGTTCTCTCACGGCAAAGTGGACAAAACCAGAAAAACGGCACAGAGAGAGACAGACTAGCTGGTTACCTGATGGGATTTCACTCCTGGAAAGGAACCTGGTCCTATTCTACCCCATTCCTAATGCACGAACCACCTCCACATCATCCTGTACAAGTCATCATCCAGCTTTGGTTGGAGATTTCCACTAATGGGAAGCTCTCTGTCTCATGGGGAAATCATTCCCTCCATGGACTGCTCCAATTCTTGGGAAGACCCTCTCTGTTCTCCATTAAGTTAAACTGAAATAAGCCTCTAGGGACTGCCCACCCATTTTTTTTTTTTTTTTTTTTACATAGTGCTTGGGCCAAATCAAACAAATTTAATCTGTGTTCCATGAGGCAGCTCTGGATACATCTGAAAATGACATTTGTGGTGCCCCCAAAGTTGTTTTTTTTTTTTTTTTCCAAGACTAATAAACATGTCGTTTTTCTTCACCCGGGGCCCATGAAGCAACGTTCTCAGAGCATCCTCACCATCTAGTTGCCCTCTTCTAACATGCTCCGATTTGTCAATGTCCTGGAGTACCCAACACCCCAGATGTGTTCTGAGCAGGGCAGAACAGAGTCAGGCTGTCCCTCTTGACACTCTAATCCTATTAATTCAGTCTAAGATTTCATTAGCGTTTTTGGCTGCCAAATCCCACTAATGACTCACATTGAGCTTGCAAGCCACTAAAACCTCCTGGTCTTTTTCATATAAATTACTGTCAAGTCATGTCTCTTCTCATCTCTACTGGGTACAGTTGACTTTTTTGAACCCTGGGTCAGGGCTTTACATTTATCCCTTCCCCACTTAAGATATGAAATCTGAAGAAATTGATGAGCTTAACATTCCCCGAGGATGCTGTTTTTAGCCCTCAGAAGTTAAGCTAAGTAATTTTCTTCATTTTAATGCGATGTAATTTATTGTGATATTAGCAGTGTTCATGACCCTAAGAGGAATTTGTTCACACGGGCTTTGAAGAGCTCATGGCCAATCTTCTCCTTGTCAGCTTCCATTTTATCCTTCACATAATTTCCAAGGTCTTTCACTCTGACTCATATCATAAATACTGATTTGAGCTTCCCTCTTCTACCAAAGTGGGATTGGGGGACCCCAGGGGATCCCTTAGACCCTTTCAGGGGATCTGGAAGAGCAGAACTCTTCCTAATAATACTAAGAACATTTTACTTCTAGTCAGGTAAAGGTCAATAAATGTGAGTCAAATTAAAAAAGAAGCTTCTTTGGGAGATGCTCAAGAATTCGGGGGGTCTAAAGAGTACCCCAAAAGGTTGAGAACTACTGGACTGAATTTTAGAAATAAGTGATAATGATCAAGATCATACACATGACTCACACAAAACAGCGACTTTCCAAACAGTTTTGAAATCCGTATGAAGTTTGTCCTGATGGTAAAGAAACTGAGTTTCACGAGGTTGAAGAGATTCAATGAAAGTTACTCAGAGAATCATCTAGCAGAGGTGGGACTTTCCATTTCATTATTGTAATAAACTTCTAGTATGGAAATGCTCTCTATCACCACAGCTCGACAACTGATCTAGAAGTAAAGAGTTGTCTTGGGCAGCAGAGGTGAAGTCCCATGGCCAATATTTGTCAGAGTAAGAACTTGAATTGGGTTCCTCCTGCCTCCAGGGTCAGCTCTCTTTGCACTGATCAATAACACTTTTCTTTCTTGCAAGTCAAAAGGGAATACAAGTGTCTACCCTGCCTACATTCCAAGCTATTGTGATGGTGAAATGAGATCACATTCTGACCCTGTTCAGAAAATTATGAAGAGAAATAGAAATAGTTATTATTATTATTATGGGATTAAAACAAAAAAGAGCATCTTAGAGACAGGAGGAAATTTAGAGAGCATCTAATTCAAGCTCAAATGACACTATTTCCAACAGCCAAAGGGCAAGAAAAGAGGATTGACTGGAAACGAGCTCTAAGAGCTAAACTGACTCTTGCTGCAATATAAAACATTTCAGATTTCTTTTTTTTCCTGGGATAGGCTACTGATGCTAAATTTGATATATCAGCAGCCCTAATGGCCCAGAGATGAAGGAGGAACCTCACATATCTAGTTCACAGAAGAGGTGTCTTCACAGTCAAATCCACTCATTTCCCATTCAGGGCTTACCCTCCCACCTACCCTAGAGGCAGTATATGAGATAGCTGGTTGACATTTTTAATTCAATTAAAAAGCCATTTATTAGGAACTGTAAGGATGGGATTTGTGCCAGAGGGATGGGACAAATCCCATCCTTACAGAACCTACTATTTGCTAGGAAGTATCTTGAGAACTGGGTTAAAAAATAAAGGTAAAAGATAATCCCTTCCCTCAAGGAACTTACAGCCTAATGGAAAAAATAAATATAGTATTGTATTGTATGGAAAATAGAGTGGTCAGCTTGTAATCAGGAAGACTTGAGTTTGAAGTCTGCTTCCAGACCCTAACTAGCTTTGAGATGCCCAGTCATTCACCAAACCTCTAAGTCTCATTTTTCCAATCCTTAAAATGGGAATGATAATGGTATATGGACCACAGAATTATTTCAAGTCTCCAAAGAGATAACATATAAAGTACTTTGTAAACCCTATGCACCATATAATTCTAACTCTCTAGTCTGCCTCACCTTTCCTATGCCCAACTCCTTTTTACTTCTTGTTTGACTCCTACAACATCTTTCATATTTTCTCCCTTTGTTCTCTCCATATAGCCACCACATTAGTTTGGTTTCCCATCACTTCTTGCCTGGACTATTGTCATAAGCTGCTAAGTGATCTGCCCCATCACAGTCTCTCACAGGAGTTCAGATAATAGGGAAGTTCAAGACCTGAAAGGGGCACCAGGGACAATCTATGTCAAGTCCTTTATTTTATGGGTGAAAAGATTGGGTTTTGAGAAAATCAGGTGGCTTAGGATTATAGGAAGGACCCTAAGAGGCCATTGAATCCAACTACCCCAACTTACATGTGAAGAAACTGGGGGCACAACAGGATTGTTTAGAGTCTTGTAGAGGATCACAGAGGTAGTCAAGATGAGGAGGGAATTGAACTCAAATTAACTGATTCCAGTTCCAATATCCCATCTACTACATTATGGTTTTGACTTTTCCAAGATTATAAATGTCAGGGGTAGAATTTGAACCCAAATTATCTGACTCCAGAGTCAGTGTTCTTTCCATTGGCTCAAATATGCCCCCTCCAATCCATCCTCATAATCTCCTTAAGGCACAAATGTGGACATTTAATTTTGTTCCACTAAAATTTTCTGTGACTCCCTATCGCCTTTTTTTTTTTTTAACATTTATTAATATTTATTTTTAACATGGTTACATGATTCATGCTCCTCCTTTCCCCTTCACACCCCCCCCCCCCGCACTCTCCCCACCCTTGGCCGATGCGCATTTCCACTAGTTTTGTCATGTGTCCTTGATCAAGACCAATTTCCAAATTGTTGGTAGTTGCATTGGTGTGGTAGTTTCGAGTCTACACCCTCAGTCATGTCCACCCCGACCCATGCGTTCAAGCAGTTGTTTTTCTTATATGTTTCCTCTCCTGCAGTCCTTCCTCTGAATGTGGGTAGCATCTTTACCATAAATCCCTCGGAATTGTCCTGGGTCATTGCATTGCTGCTGGTACAGAAGTCCATTACATTCGATTTTACCACAGTATATCAGTCTCTGTGTACAGAGTTCTTCTGGCTCTGCTCCTTTCGCTCTGCATCAGTTCCCGGAGGTCTCTCCAGTTCACATGGAATTCCTCCAGTTTATTATTCCTTTTAGCACAATAGTATTCCATCACCCGCATATACCACAGTTTGTTCAGCCATTCCCCAATTGAAGGACATACCCTCCTTTTCCAGTTTGTTGCCACCACAAAAAGAGCAGCTATAAATATTTTCGTACAAGTCTGTTTCTTTATGATCTCTTTGGGGAACAAACCCAGCAATGGTATGGCTAGATCAAAGGGCAGGCATTCTTTTATAGCCCTTTGAGCATAGTTCCAAATTGCCAGCCAGAATGGCTGGATCAGTTCACAGCTCCACCAGCAATGCATTAATGTCCCAATTTTGCCACATCCCCTCCAGCATTCATTACTCTCCCCTTCTTTCATTTTAGCCAATCTGCTAGGAGTGAGGTGATACCTCAGAGTTGTTTTGATTCGCATTTCTCTAATTATTAGAGATTTGGAACACTTTCTCATGTGCCTATTGATACTTTTGATTTCTTTACCTGAAAATTGCCTATTCATGTCTCTTGCCCATTTATCAATTGGGGAATGGCTTGATTTTTTATACAATTGCTTTAACTCCTTGTATATTTGAGTAATTAGACCCCTGTCAGAGTTTTTCGTTATAAAGATTTTTTTCCCAATTTGTTGTTTCCCTTCTGATTTTGACTGCATTGTTTTTGTTTGTACAAAAACTGTTTAGTTTAATATAATCAAAACCATTTAATTTATATTTTGTAATTTTCTCTAACTCTTGCTTGGTTTTAAAGTCTTTCCTTTCCCAGAGATCTGACAAGTATACTATTCTGTGTTCACTTAACTTGTTTATAGTTTCCCTCTTTATATTCAAGTCATTCATCCATTCTGAATTTATCTTGGTGTAAGGTGTGAGATGTTGATCTAGACCTAATCTCTCCCATATTGTTTTCCAAATTTCCCAGCAGTTTTTGTCAAATAGTGGATTCATGTCCCAAAAGTTGGGCTCTTTGGGTTTATCATACACTGTCTTGCTGATGTCATTTACCCCAAGTCTATTCCATTGATCCTCCTCTCTATCTCTTAGCCAGTACCATATTGTTTTGATGACTGCTGCTTTATAGTACAGTTTAATATCTGGTACTGCTAGGCCCCCTTCCTCCCCTATCGCCTTTTGATAGGATTCCTCGGCTGGTGTTTAGAGTCCGTCATTTTTGGATTAAAGTCCAACCTTCCAGACTTGTTTCACATTACTGCTTTTAAGCACTATTTTTGAGTCAAACTGTCTTGGTTTCTGTCCTCCAGGCTCAGTATTCCATCTCTTCCTCCCTGCTTTAGTGAAGATGGTCCCCACATCACTGGAGTGGACTCACTCCTAACCTCTGTCCCTTTGAGCTCTCTTCAAGCCGGCATTCATACCCCACTTCCTAGGGGATACATGCCCTTGTGCCCTCAGTTCTTGGTCCTCCCTTATTAGAATTAACCTATATTTGCCTATCTAATGAAGTGGCTGCCCCTCTCCTTACCACTAGCTCCTGGAGAGTAACCAGTGCTCTGTTTTTTGCCCTTGAATCCCCTGGGAGTACCTAAACATGGTGTTTGGCTTACAGTAAGAATTTGTACCTATTTTTCATTAACTTAATCTCAAGTCCCCCAAAATGGGAAGATGGGATATGTCTGAGCCCTACGTTTGTCTATCACTTGGAAGACATTGTGAAAACTAGTACAATCCATAATAAAGACACAGAGGTTCCATTTCTGAAGAACTCATAGAAACAATTCTTGGTTCTAAGTCTGTAACATAACTAAAGATTTAGGGCACTTACAGACAGTTGGGAACTTAACCCAAGCAATTGAATTTCCTCTTGCAAATACTGTCACTCTGCTTGTGAAATGGAACAATTCCATTCCACAAAGACCCAGCTGCATTGTTGGGTTTCCCTGTTAATGGAGTCTCATATTTTATTGGTTGGAAAGATCATATGTGACTTAACTGCAGAAAAGTGAAGCAGACTAACTTTGTCCAAAAATTCTACCTTTTCATGCAGAAATTAGACACTAAATAGAAAGTACTGTGGTAACTGGGTAATGTGATGGACAGAGTAATTGTCTTGGTGTTAGGAAGATCTGAATTCAAATCCAACCAAGTCACTTCACCTCTATCTTCCTCAGTTTTCTCATTTATAGAATGGGGACAAAAGTTCCAACATACCTCTCATTGTTGTGCAGAGCAAATGAGAGAAGGTACATTCAGAAGGGCTTTGCAAACATCAAAGTTCTAGAAATACTAGATATTATAAAGGTCTCCCATCTCCATGGCTACCATTGGAAGTAAATTCAGTCTAGATGGAGGGGGGTGGGGAATCTAACAGTTTCTAAGGAAGCAGCAAAAAGTACTAATTTCCATTTTTGGAAAGTGTTCCACATATACTTCCTGAAAAACAAATTCCCCAGAAAGATGGATATATCTTGTAGTCAGAGACCAGTACTGAACTTCCAGTGTCTCTATTTGCACAGACTAATTTCAAAATGAAGAAGAAAGGGGCAGCTAGGGGACAATGGATTGAGAGTCAGGCCTAGGGGCAGGAGTTCCTGGGTTCAAATATCATCTCAGATACTTCCTAGCTGTGTGACCCTGGGCAAGTCATTTGACCCCAATCATTTAGCCTTGATCACTCTTCTGCCTTGGAATGAAATATGTAGTATTGATTTTCAGATGAAAGGTAAGGGCTAAAAGTAATTAGGACTTGAGTACTTTGGAAACTATCATTAAGATAATGCACACAGCAGGCACTTAATAATTGTCTATTGTTGGATTGTTGAATAATACATTCCTGCCCTAATAATTCATTGTGGCATGGAGGTGACCCAGAAGGCCATCTGGTCAGTAGTACAGAAGCTCTGGTGAGGCTTGGACTGAGGACCTGGCAGTGGCCCACATATCTGTGGTCTGAGAATCAGCCAAATGAAATTCAGAGAAACGTCTATAGGGTGGCCAAAGGGCATCCATTCCATTTTTCAGGCTCACTCTCAAAGGAGAGGAGGAGGAGCACGCAGCAGTCCAAAGAGGAAGGTTAAAGTTTAATAGAAGGGAAAAGTCCCAGTTAATTAGAGCTCTCCAGACATGGAATAGGATGTCTTGGGAGGTGGCCAGTCCTCCCTAGTGGGAGATCTCCAAGGAAGAGTTCACTGATGCTTGTCAGGCATGATCTAGATTTGATTGTAGAATCAGCCCTAGAAGGGGGAAGGACTTCTGCAGTTTCTAATTCAACTCCCATTTTCCAAGTGAAGAAACTGAGGCTGAGGGAGGTGAAATTACTTAATTAAGGTTTTAGAGGTAGGACATGGCAGATGTGGGATTTGAACCCAAGTGCCTTCATGCCAGAAATGCTGAATGAAATGTCCACTGCACCACACTGTCAGGGGCAGATTGACTAGATCCCCTCTTGGGGTCCATGATTCTGTGCTTCTGTTTGCCCAGCCCACCACCACAGAGGAATTGTACTGGACATCCATGGAGGGAGTAGCTATAAGATCCAAATCTCGGATTTTGGCTCTATTAAAGAAGTGAAGCAATACAGTGATGGCAGCCTTGAATAAATCATCTCCTGAAATTCTCACTGAATCATTGCTGATTCTGGCAGACGTTGCTACTTGGTTCTCTTTGGATCTCTATAAATTACATTAAAGATCACTGTGGTACCCACTTTCTAAATCTTGGAACAACGACTAGGACTAGCCAAGAGCAATAAAGTGCTGACCCA
This sequence comes from Gracilinanus agilis, assembly GCF_016433145.1. Lineage (NCBI taxonomy): Eukaryota > Metazoa > Chordata > Mammalia > Didelphimorphia > Didelphidae > Gracilinanus > Gracilinanus agilis. The sequence goes on along the minus strand of NC_058133.1, from coordinate 5,472,170 downwards.
CTAAGCAATGGAGTCACCATCTTCCTCTCTGTGTAGAAGGGCGCTGGCCAAGCTCAATTGACCCTAGAATAATAGGCGGCTCCGTATGCGCTAAAAGCGAGTGCCACTCTCTGATGCCGCATTGCAGGGGTGCTGGTGGTGGTGAGCGCCCCTGGGATCTGCAGAGATGATTGAGCTTAGAGATTGCGCTGAGAGGCCTTCCCAGGTAAGTGTGAGCAGAGCATGCCTGCTGCCCAAGGAGCAGCCAATGTGACGTTAGGCAGCTCATTCCTAAGCCTCAACGAGAATCATTTCTAAACCACGTCAACTCTTAAGGATTGGGTACCAATTAGAATTCATAGTGGGATTCCAATCAGTGTTAGGGAAGAGATTTCCTTCACAAATGAAATTACAGAGGCAGCTAAGTGCTCACTGGATGGAGAGCCAGGCCTGGAGATGGGAAGTCCTGGGTTCAAATCTGACCTTGGACACTTTCTTGCTTGGTGACTCTGGGCAAGTCACTTGACTCCCATGGCCCAGCCCTTACTGCTCTTCTGTCTTGGATCAATACAACTACTAATTCTAAAATAAGAGGTGAGGATTTACACAAAAGAAAGAAAAGACGGATCCTTGAGGGACATTTACTCAAATACAGGGACACATATGTAGAAATGTATCCACATATTTACAGAATATACATGTGTGTACCCATATGAATATAGCAGTGCATGTCCATGTTGGTCTATAAACATGACTCATACATACACATGTATTCACCTGCATATCTATGCCCATATACATACACATGCACTGCATGTATTGATATCTATGCATGCACACCCATTCTACTTCTGCACACACCTGTGTATGATACTTCTGCGACTTGTGCTATATCTCCATGCAAATATACATTGTTTATATGCACACACGAGTCCCGGGGTATGTGCATGCACAGGTACATGGGTATATGTTCATGTATGTGCTTACGTGTATAGACTTCTGTCCTTTCACATGTATGTATATGGATGTACACTGGGTGACATCTTGATCAGAGGAATGAACTTGGGGTCAGGAATATCCAAATTCAAGTCCAACCTCAGCTACCAACTCTGGGACCCTCAATAAGTCACATCACCTCTTTGTCTCTATTTTATCCTCCATAAAATGGGGCTAGAAATTGCCCCTACTTCCCAGGGCTATTGTGAGAATAAATTAAGATAATATTAGAAGAGAGCTCTGCAAACCCACTCACACATAAGTATGTACATGCAAAGGTATTCAGAGATCTATCTATACCCATGTTCACATAGAATATATATTGTACTAATGCCATTTCCAGGTTCGCAGAGCGCTCTTCTAATATGATGTCTATTGATTTCTGGACTGATATGACCTGGAAGGGGACCAGACTTGTGATCCTTGAGTTAAGAATGCCTTGTTAAAGAGTTCTCTCTCTCTGTCTCTCTCTCTCTGTCTCTCTCTTTCTCCATCTCCATCTCTCTGTCTCTGCCTCTGTCTTTCTCTCTGTTTCTTTCTCTACTCTCTCTGTTTCTCCCTCTCTGTCTGTCTCTCTCTCTCTGTCTCCATCTCCATCTCTATCTCTATCTCTCTGTTTCTCTCTCTCCATCTCCATCTCTGTCTCTCTGTCTCTGTATCTCTCTGTGTCTCTCTGTGTCTCTCTGTTTCTGCCTCTGTCTCTCTGTCTGTCTTTCTCTGTCTCTGTCTCCATCTCCATCTCTGTTTCTGTCTCTGTATCCATCTCTCTGTCTCTGGCTCTCTCCCTCAGGGAAGGCTGTTATGCTCTTTATATATTAGACCCTTAGAGCAGAAGTTCTTCACTGACTGTTGTGCCTGGGAACCCTTGGGTGGTGTCGCTGGTGAAGCCCATGGGTGCCTTTTCAGGAGAATTTCAAATGCAAAGAAAAAAACAGTAATGATGCCTAGAATGATAAAGAGAACCGATTATACTGAAATCCGGCCATCCCTTTTTCAGTTTGGGGCCCTCGGGTTAACACGCCCAGTCTTTGGGAGCTGCTGGAATCTCGATGACGTGGCCCCCTGTTTCCCAGCATCCCAGGCCAGCTCAGGCTTCCAGACCCAGGTCCAGCCACTCCTCCTCTGTTTGTATGTGGGTGAACACGAGTGAGTCTGGAGTATCTATTAAGAGCTCATTTCCAATTTGGAGAGGATGGAGTAGAATCAGGTGAGTGAGCTATTAATGAGGAATTGGGCTTGGAATCTGAAAGGCCTCAGTTCCAGTCCTCCTCCTGGTGTTTTCTAGGGCGTGACTCACAGTAAATCACTTCATCTGCCTCTGAGCCTCACTTGCGCCATCTTTAAATGAAGAGAATGGTTCTGTGACCTCTAAGGACCCCTCTAGCTCTGCAATCTCTGATTCTACCCTCCAGGAGTACCCTCTGCCTGAAAGAGAAGCAGTGAAATTGTACTTCCATTAGAGGAATCTCAGCCTATTTTTATCCTGGTGCATGAAAGCATTTTTGATATATACATGGAATATTTTAGAGGGAAATAATTATCCTGAGCAATGCAATTTTCTCCTGGATCGCCCCTTTGCATAGGATGTAGCAGAGAGGTTTAGGAGATGCTTCCGAACAGCACCGATATTGGTTTGAGGGATTTCTAACTCTTTCCACTGACAACATTTGTTCAGACCCTCCTTGCTCCTTCTGCTCTGTCTGTGTGTTACCCAGATGCCTGCTGGTGGGTATCATGAGACAGAAAGGAGAAATCAGAGAGCTTTCCCAAAGGAGAGCCCTGTCTTTCTTGAAGTGGAAGGATTGACTCCCAAAGATAAGTGATATGGATTCCAGGTCTTGTTTGAGCAGTAGATGTGGGTTAGGGGGAAAAAATAACCCAAATAATAGCCACATTCGCCTGAAGCCATTGGGTGTATGCTAGGATCATAGATCAGAGGTCATCGAAGGTAGCCCGCCCAATTTACTGATCAGGAAACTGAGGAAGAGACAAGATAATGATCATCCAAAGTCACAAAGGTGGTAAGGGTCAATGGATTATGGATTGGCTGCCCCTGAGCCCTGGGGGAGAAGAAAAATATTAATATACTACATGTTACACTTATGAACAGGGTGATGATATTGTCTGACACTTAAATGCAAGGTTCTTATTTAAACTCTAATGATTATGATGAGGGTAACTATAATGGTGGAGATGATATCTGAGGGAGTCAAATGAAAAATGATTCAAGATTACTATCTCCCCCCACCTGCCCCAGGAGAAACAATTACAATTGACTTACAATTAGGGAATGAAGTGAAAACTCTCCCATTTTGCCCACTTTATCCCTTCCTCTATCTTGAATATATTAATATACTACATATACGTTCTTCAAGCAATTTAAAATATATTTAAACTATTTTAGAGAAAAATAGGAAATTCCATATAAGTATCTATAAATAGTTTTAATTGCCGAAAAAATAAAATCTCCCCATACTTGGGAGTCCATGTCCATTAGTGTTATCTAGAGCTTTGAAGTTTTAGCCCTCTAAATGTGTTATTGCTTTGGCCCATCCACCCGCTTCTCTGTTTCTGAATCCTTATTACCTCTTTTCTCTCTGTCATCCTGTCACTGGAGTTACCTTGCCCTCGCACTTTCTCACCCAATACCACTCGGCAGCTCTCAGGAACAAGTCAGCCAAATCCTGATGCTGGGGAGTCACAGGCTCTTAAGATCTCCGGCTACTTTTCCCGACTAGAATGCATCTGACAGCGTTCTCAAAGTTTCGTGTTCCCTTTGTGAGAGGAAAGCGAGTCCTAGACTCTAAATATCCTTCATGTATTTGTTTTTTTTTTTCCTCCCTTTGCACTCTGAATTCCTCTGCCAGCCCCATTCGATGCTAAGAAGCTTCACAGGATCTTACCCAACCACCAAAAATAGGCTCAAGCACAAGTCAGAAAATACCAGATGTAGATTCTTCCCCAAAGACTGAAATTTTGATTTTCTGATTTCTTTCTGAATTCAGAGCTGTATGTACAGAGAACCAGGAATTAATGAGAAGAGAGCACTTCCAAGATCTATAAAGATAATGCTTTTCCCATCACACCTATGTCCTCGAGTCTACACCTCAGCCTTTAGTGTGCTTGGTAGAGGATGCACGGAACATACCTGAATGGGGATGGATAAATGACCAATTGTTCTTTCTTCACATCCCAACGTAAGCCTAGTTCCATTCTATCTCCACTTCTATCTCCTTTCAGCCAACAAATCCTGTGAAGGAGCTGGCACCTGCACAGTTTAGTGGAGACTGTGCCAGCCTGAGGGTTAGAGAGATGTGGGTTGAAGTCAGACATCTGATGCCTCCTGACTTTGCCACCCTTGGCATGTTACCTAAACTCTCCTGGCTCTGAGTGCCTCTCTAAGATTATAATTGGCAGAGCAGGTGGTCATCTGCACTAGGAGAGGGAGACTATTCGTTGGGAAGAACTTAAACCCAAATACTCCCAATAGTTGCCTGATTCATATCCATTCCTTAATCAAACATTTTTCACAAGAACTTTGGTTCGTCTTACTATCCTTCTATCTTAAGAGTTGCACAGTTCAGGGGTAGCAACAGTAGTATTATTTCAAACAGTGAATCTGTTTTCAAGAATAAGGAATAAGTTTTGATGCAGTAAGTTCTGGTTCTACTATAGCACGTGACCTTGAAGAAGATGCTAGCGAGCTGGGAACCAGGTTCTCATCTTCCAAGTGAGGAAGATAGAAATTGATGATCTCAGATGTCACATCTTGATCTAAATCTAGGAACCATGGACAGGTCCTTCTCCTCTCCATCCCTTAGTTGTTTCATTTGTAAAATGGGTATATGATGGTAATATTATATTGCCAACCTCATTATGAAGAAAGTGTTTTGTTGGTCTTAAAGCACTCTGTAATTGTAAGCTGCTGATATTATTATCCCTGTCAGTATTATTGTCACTATTATCTCTTTTGTTCAACTAGAAATCAAGGAAGGATTGGAGGGAGGAGAGACACAGGCAGAGAGATCGATTAGGAAGTGTCTGCCATAATCTAGGCAATGGACGATGAAGGCCTGAGCTAAGGTGGTGCTTGTATGAATGGAGAGGAGTTGGATGGGAGAAATGTAAAGGTAGAAGTAACCAATTTTGCCAATTTTGCCATAGACTGGACTGCCAGGAATGGGTTGGCAGCATGGCGCCCGTTTCCAGTGTCAGCCTTGTACAGTGAGAACTCTGACTTCACCGAACTTCTCCATCTACCTCAAGTTGCCGCAGGACAGGGAATAGAGAGAAAAGAGACTGTTTGGGAGCTCGACTTCCCTCTGCCTCCGATATTCTGACATGTGGGGGAGCCGAACGATTCAGCCACATGCAGGAGCCCCCTCTAGTTGAACCCTCCAAGGCGATCAATCAAATTGTGCTGAGAACCGCTTGTGACTGACTTTATAAGCTGAGCAATTACACGGTGCAGTGTGTGAGAACTGAGAAACAATAAGGCCTGTCTTTTCCCGGGAGCTCTGCAGAGTAGACTGGAAATAAGGAGGAGATAAAGTGCCTGATATCAGTTGCAATATGGAAATGGGACTTCTCACGCTGTCTCCATGCAGAGGGATTTCTGCATGCTGCCCTCCATTTCTTCATTACCTTTGGAGGTCACTAACATGGGATAGGGGCCAGATGGAATAAAGGCAATGAATGATTTATCAGCTCAGAGTTGGATATTAAAAGCAATATCTCATGAAAACTCTCCTCAAATTCTTACGTGCATAGACTATTGCTCAGTTATGACAAATGGGAAATCATCAAAGAGTCCACATTTAAGAGATGCTGTAGCGAAAGACGGCTGAACGTGGAGTCCTGAGATCTTATTCGAATCTCAGGTACTTGCTGACTGTGAAATACTTAATTCCATGGATTGTTAGTATTTTGTTAGTATTTTCATCTGATAAAAAGAGATGACAATAAGCCATTTTTCCTACCCTATGAGGCTATTGAAAGGAAGGTTTTCTATAAACGAGTCATTAGGAGAATTAAGAGGTGAATATCGATCATGGAGATTCCTCCCAGGAACATCTTTCTGGATGCCACAGAGAGGACATGTGAGGTTTAGGGAATGATGGGAACAAAAACATGGCGGTAGAAAAGCAAGAGCATTGCTTAATAGAGTGTCACCAGGCCAGTTCGACTATGGTCCAATAAATAGCCAGCTAGAGGTGGGATTGAAATTAGAATCATCCGAATCCATGTCCCATCATTTTTAGTCATGTCTGACTCTGTGATCTCTTTTAAAAGAGATGGAGGTTGCACTGACTCCAGAAAACCTTCCATGGGATCTGAAGATTGATTCAAGGAGTTTTCTGAGGTGGACATTTTACATAACTTATGTTCCCTATTTGAAACCTGCCTGTCTGCTGACCAATCAGCTGTCGTTTCCTTCATCCTTTGTTTGAACTCTCCATGATGGAAAACTTACAGAGACCAGGTGGAAGATGAAGGCCATCCTTCTTTGGTTCTCTTCTCTGCTCATTGACTTCATAAAACTTGTAAAACTTAAAAAAATAAATAATGCCAACATTGACCCAGAACAATAAAGTCACCTGTCCAAAGCCATTCAGCGAAGGGAGTTGGGGAGCTGGGACTCTAACCCTGAGTTCTTAGTTGTCAATCCAATTTGCTTTGGATTGCATTGGATTTGGAACCCTCAAAGTTCTCCAGGGCTCCCTTTCCCTACTTTCAAGAGTTCTTTAATCAGAAGGAAAACAATCTGTCCAGTCATTACAATAAAGTAAACAGCAAGAACAAAAAGATATGTTTAATTATAATGAATCTTTGTCTCTCTCTCCAGAAGATGATAAAATGCACCTTCTTTCCTTCTTTGCAATTGGTGTACTTGTTGGAAACAATTGGCATAGAATATTGCATGCGCTGTAAGACTTAATTAAAATAGTGGCTAGGTTTTCCAACCTGCTTTTGCACATCTCTTTTCTTGATATTCTTTGTTACCATGACGGCTTCTGAATGAGCATGATGCAAAAATGAAAGATGCCCTTTTTTATTTAAAAAAAAATGGGGCTCCATCAGAAATATGTAGTCCCGAGGCAGAGAATGATGAACTTTCTCCTTGCAAGCAACACCTATCTTCTCCTCAGTTACATTAGAAAGGCCTTTGGCCCTTTATTCAGATAACAGCTAATCAAATTACCCAAGTGTTTGGGAAGAAAAATCAAGGTCTTGATCGCTAGAGTGGAGCTGTCTTCATTATTTTAATGTTATTTAAATAAACAGGTCATTTGAATTGAGACCACTGGTTTAGACCACTAAGGAAAGCTCATTATCTCTGACTTGTATTTGGATTGATCTGGGATTCTATAATAGAATTGATCTACCTCTATTTAAAAAAAAAAAAAAAAGGATCTTATCATTAGTAGCAGTTAGAGGGCCTTTCTCTAACAAATCTAACATTCCCGACCATCTGATATCAAATCAGGATATAACCAAGTTAAGCTGGTTCCTTAATATTTTATGTTTTATTTATTCACTCTCTAGCAATTTATTAAGCCATTACCCTTCTCTCCTTCTTCCCTTCCTCCCTCCCTTTCTCCCTACCTCCCTTCCTTCCTTCCTTCCTTCCTTCTTTTTTTCTTTCTTTCTCGATCCCTTTCTCTTTCTTTTTTCTATATTTAGTTTTTTTTACCTTTTGCACTACTATGCAAATAAATGTATGTATTAAAAACATGTTAATGTTATTTAAAGAAACATGTAATTTGAATTGAGACACTGTTTTAGACTGCTAAGGAAAGCTCATTATCTTTGACCTGCATTTGGAAAGAAGGAAGAAAGGAAAATAAAACTTAATCAATTGCTGGGGAATGAATAAAGAAATAAAAAGGAAAATAAATCCAATTTTATGCCCTGCTGTTAGCTCTAATTCTACTAAGGGATGGAATCTTGCTCCTCTATTCTCTGACAGTGAGCCACTTGGTCAAATCTGCCCAAGTCAGAGGTCCTCAAGCACACCCACATCTTTTTATATCTTTTCCAATGTTCTTGATTGCAAATGCTCATCCCAGCATTCCCCTAAGAAGAGTGTAAAGGGACCCATCTGCAGGCCTGCATTGCCCACTGCCTTTTTCTGACATTTTCCAGCTGCCTTGACTCTTGATAATGCCATCATTAAATTGCAGAGCTCTACCCTCTTCGATGGATGTGCCATTGAAAAGAAGCAGTTTGATCAAGACATTGAGCACATGTGACTGTCCCCCTGGTTAGGGCCCTATTTAATAACGCGGGTCTTCTTTCAGGGGCAACACCAGCACGCCCTCTCCTTTTAAATCTGGATTTTTATACTCGCTATTTTAGCAGCTTGGAGGTTGCTTAACTTGTTCGCAGGGCAGTTCAATGTCTTGAAAATAGTTTGTTAATTGTAATAAAATGAATCATATGCTTCCCTTAGTATCTGGACTATTATATGTCAGCCTTCTTCAATCTCCTCTTTGAGTTCAATAGCATTGATTTTCTCGGGAGCAATTGAGAAGCAGTACACATTTTTCTGTTTAAACAAAAATGAGAGTCCTTTCTAAATGGCCCTTTAAGGTATCTTACTCATCCTGGGGAGGTATACACAAATTGCCTATTATTTGCACACGACGCAGAAAAATAGGAATCAACAGACTCACCAGTTGGTCGATAGATATTGACCTTTATGCGGCTGGAGCATAGGGACGATTTCATTTCTGTTTACAAACAATCCCCTTATCTCCACAGTCCCCACTGTTCTCATCAGAAGTGTACTTTAAAAAAAAAAATTCCATTTAGGCTAAAGTCAGCCCGTGAAAGCAGAATATCGACAAAGTAACTAGTTGGCATCTTGATGTTGGTTGCCAATCAAAGAAAAGAAATATCTTCTTGTTGGCATATGAGTTTTTCCTTCATTATCTATTGTCCGTGAATTCCATGACTTTGCTGAGTCAAACACACGTCACTCTCTGAGATTCGAAGATGAATTTAATCTCTAAAATAAATTGGCAACACCTTCATCATCACAGAAGACCAAAGAGCCAGCGACTTCAATTACATCAAATCGAGGGATGATTCATCTTTCACTTGCTCTTTGGTTTCTAAAACTTTGTGCAACAGCAGACAATTGACTTTCCCTCCCTAGGGCTCAGTTTCCTCGTCTGGACAATGAGATCCCCCAACTAAATGACTTCTCAATTTCCTTTCTTGTTCTTTATCTATAACCCTGCGATCCCTGTCTTGCTCACCCAGCAAGGTGAGGCTCACAAATTCTCATCCTCCAGGTCGCTGGTGGGTTCTCGGAGAATGGATTTGCTTTGTTTTTGTAACGTCTCCATCCTTTAGCTCAGTGTCCTGCTCCTGCTAAGTGCAAGCCCTTATTCACGGTCTCCTATATGCCTGGTCCTGTGCCAGGTACTGTGTATGTAGAGCTGGAAAGCCTCCAGAACAACACCGGCCGAGATGAAGTCTCCTCTATAACACACTCCCTACAAAAAATGTGAGAGGCAACCATACAGTCTTTCCTTCAAGTCCTTCAGATGGGGGGACCACATGACTGATGGGGCAGCTGATTCCTCTTTTGAGGAGCTCCAATCAATACCCTGATTACTAAACGTGTCCCTTACATCAAACCTCAGGGTGATTTTTGCAGCTTCCTAAGTCTGTGTTCTGGGGTTGGAGCAGAACATCCCTTCTTCCCTCTTTTACATGACAATCTTTTAAGGAGATCACAAGATTCCCTAAATCTTATCTTCTCAGAGAGAAATATTCCTAATTCTTTCTACCTTCCGGTCATTCTCATTCTACTTCCCTGAATGTGATACCCAGAATGGAGGTGAATACAATCCAGCCCCACTTTTTCACTCTTCTTTTAAGGAAGCCCAAAGCACCAGTCCCATCCTTTGGCCGCCATATGCACTCTGGGCTCCTCGAGCTTGCCATCCCCTACAACGTGGATTGTTCTTCACATGCAAGGACTCACATTTAGTTACACGCCATGTCATTTTTTTTTTTGTTTTCTTTTTTTACATTTTTACCTTTTACCAACAAAAAGATCAATGTTCCCAAACATGCTTCTCAGCCTAATTTTAATGCCTTATTATACTAATACAACCTATCAATCAAACCTGGAAGGTCTATAAAATTAGCATTTTGGTAAAAAATTCTACAGAGTCAAGGAAGAGTATGTATGCAAATGTAATTGAATAATTATGATAATTATGAAGGATAAGATTATCTAGAGTCACTAAACTACTCTGACAGCAAATTGCTTGCCATTTTTAGGCAATTTCCAGTAGCACACATTGATGCATTAGTGTGTGATATTTACTTGATAGAACCTTTTCGACACTGATTTCTGGTGGATGGCGCACGCCGGGTCCTGCACAAATAAAGTACAATAGCAGCCCTCAATTATCTGGGAGAGATGCTTGATTGGGGACTGGGGATGGGATGAGCCAGCTTTCCCCTTTCTTTGCCTCATTCCTAAAGATAGAACCTGGTACAACAGTAAATGGCCTTGTACGGAGCAGGCATTCAGCAAATATCTGCAGAATTTAGCTGAATGTTCCCTTTTCCTTTGGTCTCTAATGATTATTTTATTTATAGTCCACCTTTGAATGTTCAGGGATCTCCAGATGAAATGAAGCCCAATCAATCTAGTAGAGACTTGAGTTTCTTTTTGTTTTTTTATTTAGATTTTTTGGAAGGCATGTAATTTGGAGGAAGCTGAAAATCACTCATTGTCCTGCTCTTTACGTGAATACCAGTTCTAGAAATAACTGGAAAATTTTGGGAGGAGCCACATCTTATATAATTTTCCACAAAACATGTCCAGACTCTCAGATTACTTAGAAATTTTATGTGTAACATTTCGGGATTGGAATTAGCGTCCTTCAAAGTTCTCAGAAAACACTGATCCTCTCACCATTTGTCCAAGAAACAATCAGACGGCCTGACTATTGAACTGGAAAATGGGTCTGTTTTCTAGATCTTTCTACTCCAAGTTCTCCCAGTTATCATCCACATTGTAGACATCTTTCAGAGAACGACACAAACGACAGAATAGGCCTAGTGACACCTCTTCATAAACTTCCAACATTGCCGAAGGTCCCCGGGTATGTCAGTCTCACACAAAATTTTAAGTTCATCAATTTAGAGCTGAAAAGGATATTAAAAATCATCTTGTCTAACACCTGAATCTCACAGATATTAAAATTAAAAAGCAGAAAAGTTAAACACATGACCCAAAGTCATGCAGCCAGTATGATTCTTAGGCACAACTTGAACTCAGTTCTTCCTGACTCTAAGATGAGGTATATATCTAGTCCATCGTGTTACTTCTGGTATAAATAGAAGGATTTAATTTATGGAATATTAACTTCTTAAATGCCGAAAGCACATTCTTTACATTCCACATACATGAATGGACTTGATGAGGAACCTGAGACAATATAGTGAAGTGACTTACCCAGGGTCAAACAGCTAGTAAGTGTTTGAACCCAGAAAGATGAGTTTTGCTGACTTGAGACCTGGTGCTTTATCTACTCTGCCAACACTTGGTTTAGTTGGAAGCTAATTTCAGCTCTGTTGTCTCTGGTTTCCATTTTGCTACTTATGGCATCCCCTCGTATCATCACCACATTAAAAGAAAAAATAGTGATCCAAGTGGGCTTGTTTAAATGAAACAACATGCCTGGGATAGTCAGGGGGTTACATCAAGATGGTATGATGGGAAGACACGGGGTCCGGAGAAGCAACATGTCATCCGGAGGGCCCGAGTTCTCAGCCAGGCACAAAAACGACGGATTAGCGAGGAACAGGGTGTAACAGAGGCACAATTTGTGTTAATTTTCCAAACCAAGAAAAAGAATCAGCACTATTGAATCCCACCGGCAATGGCGAGAAGGAACCATTCGGAGATAAAGAAACGATTTATCTTCTCCTGTAAAAGAGGGCAGTTTTGGCAGGTAGTAAAATATATCACAGTGTAATGTACTAGAGCCAGAACATTACAAAATATGGATTTTTTTCTTAAATTTTTAAGAGGTTGGTTCAATATACCTCCCGAAATAAAAGGCAAATGATGGGACTAATTGCCAACTGCAAATATTAAAAGGTGTAAATTACAATCGGGGAGGCCATATGCAGGTGTCTTCAGAAGACACATCTTAACTGGTGATTCAGGAGGAAGAATAACGTTCCACTGATTTACCCGAAAGTACTAATTAAACCTTAAGAAAATTGAGCCTATCAGCCTTATTAAATCAAAATGGACATATCAGAAGTGTCAGTTCTTTTGGAGCCACAGGACCATTGGGGTGGAGCTATTCTAACAATCCTATCTAGTTTGGGTGTAGTGCTTTACACACACCAAGTCATCTAAACTCTTTATTTCTGGGTTTCCAGGCTTGCCTTTTTTTTTCTCAGAGAAGCCTGACCTAACAGACTCCTTTCCCAAAGGATGACTTAAAGGTCTTTATTTTCTATAAATATGAACTCCCCACCACCACACCCCTTTCCAAATGGCTTATGAGATCCCTTAATAAAGAAGCATATAAGAAGGGGATGGGGAGAGGGAAAAAAAGAGAGGAGGAGAAAACAATGAAGTTTAAGATTCATTTAACCAGGTGGGAAATTCTAAAAAAAAAGTACTCAGACAAATGCAGTGAAACTCTTAAATTCTAAGCACAACATTCTATAATTAAGGCTATTGGCATAACAAGGAAATAAATGGCCACCATTTTTAGAAGGAAATAACAATTCTTTCTTGATTAATTCTAGAAATCCTTCCTAACATGGAAGCAATTCATTGGTAATTGGATCAGTTTGAGTATGAATGATATTCCATAGAATCAACTACAGACAGGGATATTATCTGGAATTTTCATATGCCCATTTTTAATATCCATAAAACTGATACGGCAATATTACTACTAGGTCTCTATCTCAAAGGGATCAAAGACAGGAGAAAAGAACGTACCTGAACAAAAACATACAAAAAATTTATAGAAGCTCTTTTTGTGGTAGCAAAAAATTGAAAACCATGGAGATGCCAATCAATTGAGGAATGGCTGAACTAATTGTGGTATACGATTGCAATAAAAGACTATTTTGCCATAAGAAATGATGAAAAAGATGATGACAAAAAACCCAATATTTATTAAAATGATACAAAGTGAAATAAGCAGAACCCGGAGAACATTGTATACAGTAACAGCAAAAATGTACAATGATCAACTGTGACTGACTTAAATATGATCGGCAATAAAGAATCCAAGATTTTCCTAAGGGACTCATGAGGAAAAAGGCTATCCACAGCCTTAGAAGGAACTGATGGAGCCTGAAAGCAGATTGAAGCATATCATTTTCCCTTTCATTTCCTTCATGAGTTTTTTTTTTCCCCTAGCATAAGCGATATGTACCTTTTTTTTCACAATATAAAGAATGGAGAAATACATTTTCTACGATAGCACATATATAACCTATATCCTATTACCCGCTGTCTCAAGGGGGAGAGGGGAAGGGAGAGAACATGGATCACTAAATGTCAAAAAGTGATTATTAAAAATTGTATCTACACATAATCTGGAAAAAAAGAATATAATAGAAAAAAAAAAACAACAGTGCATAAGATTGCCTATTCTTCAGCTCCATCCAACAATATTTCCAACCTTCATCATCATTGCTAGTTTGAATAATACAAAGGGAAATATTAGAGTAGTTTTAACTTAGATTTCTCTTAATATGAATGATGTGTCACTCCTGTAGCTGCTTGGTAGTGTATATATTTTTTTCTTTTCAAAAATGTATTTTTACTCTTTTGTTCACTTTATTATATATGAGAGAATTGCTTCTGACTCCATATAGTTGTGTTAATTCTCTATCCAGTATATACTGAGTAACAGTTTTTGATTGAAGGAATTTTCCTAATTGATTTGATAGTAAGGATATGTAAAAACTACACACACACACACACACACACACACACACACACACACACACACACAAAGATACAAATATTTTTTTTTAAAAATTGAAGATATCCTTTCTGCAGAATGATGTTATTTTTATTTGAATAAATTCCTGGAAACTGTGGCAACCCTAACCCTAACCTTTTATAACTTTACATCTTATTTCAATTCAACAAAGAATTATGTACATCTTATTGGGCATAAAGTAATATCAGAAAGGGGATAATTTTGGGGTAAATGGTATGAAAGATGTCTTGATACTCCTGTATTCATTTCAATTGTCATCTTTTGCATTACATTTATCAAGAGTTTTTTTTAGGTCATAAGTATGTTATAATATCAAAGAAAACAACTTTAGAAAATCCACAATGACCAATTAGGCATAATTTTTTTTTTATTTTTGTTTTAATCTGTGATTTCATTATTTACAGAAATTTTTGTTTTTGTTTTGATCTGTGATTTCATTATTTACAGAGTTCTCAGTGTGGGATATTTCATCACTAATGTAGTTTGGCAACTCATTTGGAAATCAGAGTCTTAAAAAATTTCCTAAGGGCACTAAGAAGTCAAATGACTTGACAACAGTAAAACAGCTAAGATGAATCAGAGACAAGGCTTAAAACTATTATTTAAGTCTCTTCCTCTAGACTATATCAATTTTCCTCTCAATTTTACACCTAGAAAAATTAAAAAAAAAACAACATACATTTAACTGTGGTAATAGGATTCATGGTAAAATGCTCATTTTCATAATTGAGGAAATTAAAATTATAATCATCATTTTCTTATTTCTCCATGTTTCCATCAGACTACAATATGCAGATTTGGAATAATTTAAAATAGAATTTGAGACAACTCTCAGAAGTTTGGCCCATCACAAAATAATTTATCCTAAACATTTTAAAAGATTGTGTCTATTTTATGATTGGAGGTCATCTAAATTTTTCCAGCATTTGGGTTCATGTGCAAAGTGAACTCTATCAGTATTAGCAAGAAAGGAAGAAAGGAAGAAAGAAAGAAAGAAAGAAAGAAAGAAAGAAAGAAAGAAAGAAAGAAAGAAAGAAAGA
>NC_058133.1:5437774-5456851 GCF_016433145.1 Gracilinanus agilis | reverse complement strand
GAAAGAAAGATGGAAAGAAGGAAGGAAAGAAAGATGGAAGGAAGGAAAGAAAGAAAGATGGAAAGAAGGAAGGAAAGAAAGAAAGATGGAAAGAAGGAAGGAAAGAAAGAAACAAAGAAAGGAAGAAATCAGTGAAGCATCTATCTCCTAGGATTTTCCAAGTTCTATTAAAATAAATATACATATACACCTATAAATCAATTTATATATAAATATATATGCCTTTACTGTTCTCCCTCCAATACTCAAGTTTAAGTGAGAAGAAACAAGGGAGAAAAAGAAAATAAAACCAAAAACTTTTTGATGTCATAAGGATTAGAAAATCCAAAATCTTATAGAATATGTGTGTACATAGTTTTCTCATTAAATAATAAAGATGTTGCTTACATCATCTAAATTTAGTCAATGATACTTTCAATATGGGCATCTTTAGAAAACAACAACAACAATATTATAATTATTCTAGGGCTGACTTTTGTTAAATATTTGTTGAATCATCATTGAGCGAATAGATTCCTTATATCATTCCATGCTACAGTTCTATGCAACAATCCTAGAAAATAATTAAAATTAAAATTTAATATAATTCAATGGCAACAATATTAAGTAAATAACTGCAAAGTAGTGGAAAAGAGTTCTGATAGTGGGTGTTGTGACAACAATGGGGAGAGGGCTGGATTTGACTTTCTCTACTTTGCCTCAGAGGGAGGAGCAGCTTTTATAAAATTGACCAGTTAGGCCTAATATCAAGAATATTTTCCTAACCCTGAACACTATCCCAAAGAGGAATGACCAACCTTGGACATCTTTATTCAGAGGCTGCATGTATGCCTACTTGTTGAATGAGGTTGTGGGAATTCCTTATGAAAATACTTTGAATTCTTTGGCCACTGATCAGAGATTATGTGATATTTTTCGACAAAACTTGGATTACCCAGATGCTTTGGCTCAACAGGCAGGGTGCCCACCACATTTCCCTGCCTTTGTGTTTTTATCTGTGAAATGGAGATCATAATATTTTACTTACACTGTTGACCTTGTGAGAAAAGTGCTTTGTGAACCTTGAAGTGCTCAATAAACATAAACTCCTATTGTTAGGATCCTCACTCTGTCATGGGAAGGGACTGCATAAGCTGTTAGGTTTAATTCCCTCATTTCACAGAAGGGGAGATTTAGGCCTATTGAGGCTAAGTGACTTATTCAAGGTCACACGTTAGTAACCATCTAGAGGAGCCTTCACATTCAGTTCTTTGGAATTCCCCATCCAGGCCTCTGGATACGATCCCGCGTTATCTTTACTTAAAGTTCCTACTTGTACTTTCAAAGTTGTTTTGCTGCTGAAACAAAGATCTTTTAAAAAGTGGAGCTAATTCAGGCTATTTAGAGGAAATGGGTCCATTTGTTGGCAAAACTACAATGGGCTCTTTGTGGGAAAACAACATACCGTGTAGCCTAATCTGCAGACACCTTTATTAATTGGTTTATTTGTTATTTCTGTATGTATTTATTTATTGCAAGGGAGTCAAATTTGATTTCACAGAAGTTGTAATGGGAAGACAAAAGGAGAGAAATTTCCCTCACTTATTTTATAATAATAACACAAGCATTTTTGGTGTATTTTGAATTAAGTGATGGAGAGTGTCCGGGAGGAGGTAAATCATAATACTTTGTTTTGAAAAAAGAGAAATCAGAAGAAAAAAAGTTGAACAGATTAGGATGTGGATAATCCCTGGAAGCCATTATGAAAATCCAAGAAGATACTACAAATCACTTGACATACTTCAATGTGTATGACCGTTAGATGAAAGATTTAGAGCTCAGCCAGACCTTAAAATCCAATGGGGTCCATGCCATGCATTGAGTCCGTAATTCACTCAGGACCTACTACGAGGACACAGAGGCACTCATGAAAACTCCTCATCCCCAAGATCATAAGACTTTAGAGGTTGGTTTGATTGAAGTGTTTGTTGAGGGGTGGGGAGTGCGGCAATGATTTAATTGGTTAAGAAATTAACGCCCAAAGCCAAGCCATTTGGACTAACAAATTGATCAGCTTGATAAGCATTTATTTATTAAACATATTAAGTACTGGGGATAAAGAGAAAGAATAAATGAAAAAGTTACTTCTGACCAAGAGTAGGAATAAGAGTGAGGGTGACAGCGGCTAGTAAACAGCAGAACCAAGATTTAAAACAGATCCGAATCCAGCCATCCAGTGGCAGCAAGGATGGCAACAGACCCCAACAGAGTCATGAGAGAAAGTGGAGCTGGAGACAGATTGCAGAGAGCCTTGAGGGCTAGACCAAGGAGTCGGTGGTAGGGGATTGTTTTAGACAATAAAGAATTTTTGAGCAGGGAAATGACATGGTTCAACAGACATTGGAGAAATGATTTGATCAGTACCGTGAAAAAGGGATAAGAGAGCAGATACCTTAAAAGTAGGGACAAAGGAAGTGGTTTCTGCAATAGTGCAGGCAAGACCAAACTACGAAACAGAAGGGGATTAGGGGTCATTACCACACACATTTTACAATGGAGGGAACTGGGGTAGACAGAAGTGAATTGACTTGCCCAAAATCACAAGGGTAGTCAGTCAATGAAAATTGACTCAATATGTACTCTGTGTCAAGCCTAATACCAAGGACACAAATAGAGATAGAAAGTCCCTCCCCAAAAAGAACTTACAGTCTTTTGGGGGGAAGATAAAACAAAATGTACCTGAAAAGTTGGGGTGTGGGAGAAGGTAGCTGGAGGAGTGAGGCATGATGGAAAAGTCCAAAGGACTTCAGTGGGGTTAGAAATGAAGAGATAGCTAGCCTGGGACCCCTCCTTGAATGAAGACTTGGGGAGAAGCTCTCCTCTCTGGCCTCCATTCCATTAGTTCCATAGGCAAAGGATATTGATAGAGTTTGAGATCTTGCAGGTGGATGAGGCCGCTTGGGGCACGAAGGCGAAACCCATAGGAGAGCAGTGAGTGTGTGAAGGAAACCAGAAATCCTATCTTCCTGACTCTGTCTACCTCTGGTGCTCTGCCCAGTGATCGGGGAAATGTCCCGGACTAGAGAGAAAGATTTTGGAGACTCCTGAATATAGGTGGCCATTAAAGCCATGGAATCCTATGAGATTTGCTAAGGGAGAGTGTGTAGAGAAGAGAAGGCTGAAGATGAGTATTTCAGGGTGTCACAAGGAAATGGAGCCAGTGAAGTGGCCAAAGAAAGAACAATCAGAAAGAACAATGGCAAACCCATTAATTCCAACTAAGACATAGACGTAGCACTGATTGTTCAAGCATCAGCTAGTTCATGTCAGACATAGTGTGGCATAAGGAGAGACAACGGGGCTCAGTGAATAGCATACTTGACTATGAGTCAGTAGGCTTTGCCTTCATTGCTGACTCTAATACTTCTGAGGTGTGTGACCCTAATCAAGTCATTTAATCCCTTATGGCCCCAGTTCTCTTTCTGGGATAGGAAGAAAATCATGACATTAAGAATTGAGTCATTTCAGTAAGTTGCCTAGGATCACATGGCGGATTTCAACCTACCAGCTTCTTTGCATCATACTCTCTCTTCAAAAGAGCCTTTGGGGGGGGGGTGCAATCTGGTGGCTCAGTGGATTGAGAACCAGGCCTAGAGATGGGAGGTCCTGGGTTCAAATCTGGACTCAGACACTTCCCAGCTGTGTGACCCTGGGCAAGTCACTTGACCCCCATTGCCTAGCCCTTATTGCTCTTCTGCCTTACAAACAATACTTAGTATTGATTCTAAGACAGAAAGAAAGGGGTTAAAAAAAGGAGTTGGACATGACTGAAAAGACTGACCCACAACAACAACAAAAAAGAGCCTTTGGATGTCATTTCGCCACTTGGGATGACTCCCCTCTTTAAGAGAAAGCTAATGTCCACTTCTGAAACTAATAAGTTTACATATTCTGTTTCCTCTATTTTTGACCTTCATTCAACCCCCAAATTGCAAGGTGGATAGAAATTAGTATTCAGAAGAGGAGAGAGGAATCATTAGCCAATAAACAGAGAGGAGTCCAGTCATTTCAGCCAATGGCCACTACAGGAGTAGAGCTATTCAATTGTGTAGACTTCCAAAAAGTCAAGAAATAGGAAAGTCAAGAAAATATCACCTTGAAAAACAGTAGTGGTTGCTAGCTTTCTTTTATAAGACTGTGACTCACTGCAGACTGTCAGCATGGGAAACAAGGCAATCTGTGCCTCATATGCTCTTACCAAACACATATGACCTGCTTTCCAGTATTCTTGTATAGTATTCACTTTGGAGGCTACAGAAACAACAAATTTATGTGAAAACATATCGAGTCAGTGAAAACTGACTATTCAATATGTAAAATATAGAAAAAAATGTTCACTTCTAATTCAAAGGGATAATGAGTAACAATTAAGAACCTTCTGTTTGATTTCCAAGTGAGAATAAAATATGGCATTTAATTAAAGATGTAAATAGGTTACAACCCCCAAATCAAGTGTGTGAGCAATTCCAAAAAATCCAGACTTGCTATTACGATTTTCCCTGGTAAACTGAAATGCAGATCTGTAAAAGGCTCATAACAACACACACAAATAAAAATATAAGTGTGTGTGTGTGTGTGTGTGTGTGTGTGAGAGAGAGAGAGAGAGAGAGAGAGAGAGAGAGAGAGAGAGAGAGAGATAGCTTGGAAGAGTAAACAAATCGGAAGTTCTATCGATGACAGGCAAAGCTGTATGTTTGGAATTTTGACAGTCTATATGCTATAAATGAACTGCTTTGGCAATTATATCCCCAAAAGTACCACCTAGGACTATTGCAGAAAGCCTTTCGAAATAGCTTGCTTATTTGCAGTCTATAAATGGTCATAAAGTCAGGGTTGGGAAACCTCCATTTTGATCCTTTTGACCAACCTAACTGGGTTTATCCACCATCCTTGGACCCAGCTTCCCATGTCAGATAGATCAACAAATCTACTCTCTCAGGATGAAGGAGATTTCGAGTAGGCTGGATTAAATAGGGATGTCTCCTCCCTCCTTCATCTACATGAAGGGTTCTTCACCAGAGGAACATATTTCCTGTCTATGGCTCAGTCTCAAGAAGTCGATCAATATCGATGGAAAAACAAACTACATTTTTGTTTTCACTAAGTTATCAATTGAATTAAGCCTTGCCTTAAATGATTTTCGAATGTTATTAGGAGAAGGTATCAAACCATAGGCAATACTAGACTGCTCAAAGGGTATGTTTAAAAAAATAATAATAAGTTAAAAAATTCTAATCTCTATACTGCATGCCATAGACATCCCATTATGCCAGATAGCCACTCGCCAGAACTGAAAGACCCTCCTTCCTTCCTGATTTTTATTAAGGAATTCCTGTTATAGCCTTTTATGACTCATAATCTTCACTTCATGAAATATGCTTAAAGTTCTTCAAAAGTAATCATGCCTCTGCTCTCTCTTTATCTTATCACTTGTCTTTGACTGGATACTAATAAATGACTTTTCAGTTGAAATTTGATGGGCATTACATCATGTCCTGCTTACAATGGCCCTCCCAAGTGGCAATGATCGTGTAGAGCATCATCACTCTGTGTTGAAATATCGAGCACGAGGAAGGTGAAGGAGCTTGCGAGGGGCACACATTGAGAAGGTCTTCTTGAATCAGATCTCCAGCTCTTTCCACCCTATTAGCTTTTCTCTGAACAGTCAACTTCTGACTAACTATTCTAATGAGCAAGAGATCAAAATGTCTAGCAAATAGTTGGTCCAAGCCAAGGAAGCCATCAGTGCACGGAGGAGGAAATTATTAGGCAACCTAATTCAGCCCAGAGGTTTCTAGTCTTATAACCAGACTTTAACTTTGTTCAGATCTTACCTCTGCTACCCATGAAATTTCACAAAAGGCGCTCAATATTTCTCACCCTTTATCTGCTCATTTGTAAAATCAGGGTAATGATATTGGTGTTACTTCCAGCTGATGTTAATAAGAGATAATAGATATAAAAGGCTGGGTGGAGGAAGAAAGTGGAGTCACGAGGAAGATCTAGTACACCCGTTCAGAGGGCTTTAGAGAAAGAAGCCTTGGAGTGTCAAGCTGGCCATGGAAATGAAAAGAAGGGACTCGTATGACAACTAGGAATAGGATCAGCAGGGCTAAGAGATGGATAAGAGAAGGAAACAGAGCAATTGAATAGGATGCTGAGTTTATTGATTTAAAAACTAGAAAAATGGTGGAGCTAGCAAAAAAAGAGAAGGAAATTGAGAAGAAAATAAGGGGAGGAAGGAGACAGAAATCACGGAGCTAGAAGGGACTTCCGGCATCATTTCAGTTGGACCAATGACCTCTTTTTTTGGCAACGCCATTCTTCTGGCTTTCTAGATTCATTACCTCAGTGCTGTATTTGATGCTTTTTTTTCTCCTCCACTCCTTTCATTATCTAAGTTCTGTTCATTTTATCTCCACATTGTCTTTCTATCCTTTCCATATCCGCTGCCATCCCATTCTGAGGCTTTATTATGCATTGCCAATAAAAATCCTATAGTTATTCTCAATGCCTTCATTTTTGCCATTTTCTCACCAACCATGACCATCAACATAACCCGTTTATTCTTTGTAGTTCAAAAAGCCGATTAGCTAGTTGGTCCAGTGGATAGAGCGCTTGTCCTGCTTCTAGGAATGCCCAAATTCAAATTCAAACTCAGATACTTTCTATTCAACTGACCTTTGATTTCCCTTTCCTCATTTGTAAAGCAGAGATGTAACAACAACTATTTCCCAGGATTATTGTGAAGATAAAATTAGATATTTATAAAGCACATTGGAAAGCTTTAATTTTAAAGATTTGCTCACTAAGAATGACACAATTTTAACTCGCTAGAATTAAAGGGTGTGAAAATGTAGCCCTACTCGCTTTCCAGTCTTAGTTGCCGAACATTCACTCTTGCTCAAGACACGAAGTCACCCTCACTCACCACCTGGCTCTTCGTCACCCTGGTAATGGCCTCTCTTCTAGCTGCTGAAACTCTTTCTGTGTTTTGAGATCGAGGCCCAATGCCACCTGCTTCAGGAAGATTTCAGCGGCTCCTGCCCCATAGTTAGGAAGTGATTTTTTTCCTTCTTCTAAACTCACTTCCTTTTGGCTTCCATTGTAGAGTTTTGTTTTGTTTTGTTTTGTTATTACATTCTTTTATGGCCATTTGGGTCCATGCACACCCCGTATTCACTTGTTAATTGCTTCCATGGAAACATGTTGGGAGAAACAACATTAAAGGGGGCAGTGAGGGCAACGCAACATATTAAAAATGAGCAGGAAAGCGAATGATTTGACAACAGAGTTTCACAACTTTATGCTGGGATGCGATTACAAGGTATTAACAGTGTTACTGTGAAATGATGCTCGGGAGGAAAACTCAACTCGACATATGTTTATATACATTTTGTGGATGATACACATTCTATTATTTTCATGTGCATAGAATAAAATAATTCTTTTATTACTATATATGATATAGCCATGTTATATGTGTGCTAATTCCATTACATACATAGAGACACATAAATCATATACTGTGCACATAACTATAAATATGTAAAATTAAACTATATATTTATCTTGGTATGTAGAGATACATTATACAGCAGATATAGATATATATGTGCATATATATATAAAATACACACATCTATGCAATTTCTATATTTATCCATAATGTTCCAAGTCTCTGTGTCTCTACAATTCCATATATAGTGAGAGAGAAAGAGACAGAGACAGAGAAGAGAGAGCTGATTTAATCCAAACTCTTCTTTTTGAGGCTAGCGCCACTCTCGGGATTTTTTTCTGGACAAAATCAAAATTTCAGTATCATATTTGATTCTTTTCCCCTTTAATTTCTATCTTCCTTTCTTAAGTCATCAATTGAAGGAGAGCATGGCATAGCTGATAAAGAGCTGATCCTAGCATCAGCAAAAATTCTGAATTCCTCTACTTATGCATACTGACTGTATGTCTGTGGACAAGTCACTTAATCTTTTGTTTTCCCATGGCAACTCTCAAAGTTTATAACATGCGGAAAGAAGGATAATCTGGTTCCGTAGATGCTCTTTGGTCCTCAGGAATTCTCTACATCACATTAAAAAGAAAAGAAAAGAAAATTCTGGAATATTACATCCTTTTTATCTTTATGGATGAATTTAAATGATCCAAATTAAGTTAGTAAGTTAACATTAAAAAATAAGATTTATACAACTGAAAACCTCATTGAAATGACAAAATTAAGAGAAAGTAATTCTAAAATGCTATTTTGCTGCTACAGAAGCAAGTCCCTGATGCTATGCATTTATATGGTTATTACAAGTAATTTCTGTGCCACTCTGACATGTCTTTTTCCCTCCTTCCAAATGCCATGTGCTATTTACATTGATATAGGGATTATTTTTGATTGATATCAGTTCTTTTCACTCAGATCTGTAACCTCCTCATGCCAGCTCATGTCCTGGGTGATACATTATGCCAGATTATCCAGAGGAACTTGAAAAACCATTATTATCTTGCCCTTTACTGATACAATCTCTATATCTTCGTACATGAATTTCTAGAACGTGACCTTTGTCAAATTTCCATTTAAAGACAGGCTGGAATGATATTTTGGAAATAACAGACATTTTTAATAGAGAAGATATCTGCTATTAAAAATGACTATCTTCACTGAAGTAAAGAATACGACCCCTTCATACTTCAAAATAGAGTTGAAAATAAAAAATAAATAAATGAAAAAAATGGAGTTGGAAGTGATGTATAGTATGTTAGAGGAGATTTTCTGCTTCTAGGAATGATATGTCAGTCTGTCTACCTTTACCATCACAGTCCTGGCAATATAGTGTCCCTTGACTTTCAATGCACCAGATATGTTATCTCTAGATATTAGAATGTAAGGCTTTTGAAGGCAAAGTCTCCCTTCCGCTCATATGGGTATAGCCAGGACTTTTCCAAAGAAGAAAGTAAGTGAACTCTGCATTGAAAATGTGTGTATCTTCATTTAATTAGGCTCATTTAAATCCTTTACACCAAACCTTTTCAAATGTAATTGATTGACTGATTTATGAAGAATTTTTAAAAATAATTCAAAATGGAAACTCCAATCCTATTTTCTTCTGGAAGTTTTTCCTCTCTCACACACAGCTGAGGGACACAGAGACACAATTGGGTTTCTGTCTTCAAAGAACTTCTATTCTACTGGTGATTAGAGTCAGGAAAAGTTTCGTGGGAAAGAAGTATGATTGAACTGGGTTCAAGAAAATGGAGAAAATGCAGGGAAGTAAAGAAGGGAAGGCAACATGGAAGAAAATGTATAAATAAAGACACGGCCCCTATCTAACAGAAGGGTTTGAGGGCTGACTGGCATCCTGGGTTGGTAGTTGAGAGAACCAAACATTCCTTCCCAGCTCTGATAGGGATTTGAGAATTTTTTGAGGTGGGAGGATGACCCCCTCCTCAGGGGACTCTTAAGAAGATGCACACAGAGTCTTTGAGAGATAGAGGAAGGCATGAGCAATTGGATGTCCTCCCCAACCACATTCAGGATCTAACGAACTGAGCCAAAAGAAGTGACATGGGGACCACCGGTGAAAGGAATGACTGAAAGAGGTTGAGCCCTGACAGAGAAGAGAGAGCTGGAGGTGGGTGGAGACGTCTCAGAGCCAAAGACTCAGACTGAAAATCTTAGAGGTACCACACCTTCAAGGACTTAAAAAAGTGGACGAATAAGTCTCCTCTTTCCCCCACATTCCCTCTTTGTCCAGGAAGAGATATGGCAAATAATCACCACCACCACCACCACAACAAAACTAGCTTTAATGTAGCAAGGGAGGAGCCCTTGAAGATCTGCAAAGCACTTCATGTAAGCTCTCTTTGGTTTTTACAATTGTGCAATGTAGATGCTATGAACATCCCTGTTACTACAGATCAGGAAATTAAGGCTGACAGTTCTTGCCAAGATCATGGAGCTAGTCATCGTGTGAGGCAGAATGTGAACTCAATTCATCCTCATTCAAAGTCTCTCAGTTTATCCACTGAGTCCCCTTCCTGCCTCAATATACTCTGATCACTTCTTTTACCTAATATTTTTTCTCATGTCCTAATTTTTTCCTTAAATGAAAAGAGGCCAGAGGTTAATTAGGAATGCACACAAAACAGGATTACAACAGAGAGCCAAACTGAACGTTGTGAATTTTCTGAACTAGAGCCTCTGAGCTATTTTGAGTGTAATGTTAACATTTCATCAGCTATAAACTCCATAAAATATCAAAGGAAAGGACCACGAGGGCCTGGGGGCCATTAGATTGTACCTAAACTAAAATGTGAGCTAACTGTTTTCAGGAACCGCTGCTGACAATATCTCTAAGAAGAAAGTGGTTTGGGAGGAGAAGATGAGGATTAGACAAGATCTTGGGGGAGACACTTGCCTTCCACCCTAGAAGGATGGGATAGAAAAGGTCTAAAAAGGATTTAGTCTGTCTGCTCACATGCAGCAGGGAGGAGGGTGCCTAAAGAATTGCACGCAAGCCAGCCAACTTGACACTCCATCCGGGGAGCTACAAGTGTTACATCTATAACAGGAATATGCACACTTTTTTTTAAAAAACTGGTTTTCATATGAAGGAAACCTGCGTTTGTAGCAAAATTCTAAGTGCATTATTTGCATATATTTGCTCATATTTCCTTTCTCCCATAAAAAGAGGAGCAAAGGAGATGATCGGTGGATGGGTGGGAAGGGTGGCTATAATTCTGTGGATCAGGCGATTTCTACTTTTATGAAACCAGATGGATTTTTGCACTAGTGGTTTCTGAAAAGTATTGCAGAAAAAAAAATGGGCACAGCCTTTCCATATGCTCAGAAGGTCTGTTTTCTCAGTGCTCAGAAGGAGAAAAACACACACATACACATCTCTCTCCTTATTCGGTTAGGGTGGTAATTTATGCACTCTATGGCAGTCCTTAAGCATCCATTTTTTAGATCATGATTTATCAAGACATCATCTCATCAAACTCTGAGCAGTGGCCTCTCTTAACTGAGGCTAATTTCCCTGATCTTTAGCTTCCCACCTACTTGTACCTGAAAACCTGAAGACCTCCTGCTCCTGTCCTAGTGCTTTATTTAGCATTCCGAAAGTGGTTCTGTAGTATCTCATCTAATAAAGATTTCCCCCATATGAGGGTCTTCTCTTAGAAGTACCTCCTCACCAATGTTGGAGCAAACCCATCCAGGAGTCAGGAAATGACCTGTAGGGAGTTCCTTCGGGCACATGCCAGACAACTCCAAAGCTAGCCAGTAAAAGTGAAGACAGTCATACCTAGGGAAGGGCAACTGGAGCCTGGTCTAAAGGCAGTGAATTTAGACTATGTCAACAGCACTTATAGAACGTAAAACTTCAGTATCCAAAATAGAATCAATAGATCTTTACAATTAATTTTCCAAAATGTTTAGTTCAATAGGAAAGTACCAGTTAAGAAGAACTGAGTCACTGAATTCATAATGTTGCTCAAGCTTTCTGGTTCTTCCTCTGGGCAAACCAATTATTAGATAAGACTGTGAGTGTCAAGTAGATTTGAACTCAGTCTTTAAGATTCTAAATCCTGTATTCCATTCATTATTCCACCTTGACATTCGAGTCTCTATATAGGCTAGAATTTTTTTAAATGCTCTGTAATGTGGGGGGGGGGCAGCTAGGTGGCTCAAAGGATTGAGATGGCCTAGAGTTGGGAGAAGCTGGGTTCAAATCTGAACAAAGACACTTCCTAGCTATGTGACCCTGGGCAAGTCATTTAACCTCCATCGCCTAGCCCTTACCACTCATCTACCTTGGAATCGATATACAGTATTAATTCCAATATGGAAGTAAAGGTCTTAAAAATATTCTGTACTAATGGAAGTATTTTTTAATATTCTTAATACAAATTTGGCCTTTCTTTGCAGATTTAAAATATAGAATTATGGGGTTCCTTGGCGCGAACATTCTCGGCATCATTGCCCACTTCAAAAGTATCCCAAGTGCTGGTGGAAATAGATCTGGTTAATAGAATGTTCCATCCCAGAATTCACTATGTACACTGCCCAGATTGAGTTCAGAAAACAGAATAAATACTGACATTTCCCTGCAGCTCTATATGTACTCTTGTTTTCATATTTAGAATTGTTTTTCTAAGACACATTTTAGCAAATGGCATGCATTCTTCACTTAAAATTCCTGTACAATGACAATACCATCTTTTGGAAGCATTTGTCTTCCTCAATAAAATACTTTTGAATGCCTTGGAGCCATCTCATTGTATTTAAATAATGCTTAACAATGTCCTTTTGATGAAGTAAAGAACTAAGTGTTCAGGCATTTAGAGTTAATAAATTTAAATTAGTCTGAGATTATAACAGCACAGCAGCAAGTCAGGTAGAAAGACAGTGCTGAATAGGGAGCAGGATTCTGAGATTCCACTTGGAAAAATAATAAACTGTATGATCAAAGGGTAGAATTGAAAGGGAATAAAATCAATATGTTCTAAAAATGCCTCATCATTAAAGGGGCTGAACTTTCTAAAGTATTTATAAACTGCTGCCTTTGATATAAAATATAAAATAACTATGAAAGGAGGAGGAGGAGGAAAAGGAGAAGGAGGAGAAGAAGAGGAGAGGGAGGAGGAATAATTCTGATGGGCTTTCCCATAGAATGCCAAGAATGCTCCTTCTAAGAGATTTACTTACTAAATATCCAAACAGATTTTCTTCTATGATTTTCTGTCCATAGCAGGGATCTTCATAAGAATAACATTAAGTCAAGGCTCCTGGGTACCTTCTGAGCTCCTAAAATGTACCTCAGGAGGTAAAAGCCTACCCACTTTCACTCTGAATTTTAATGAATTCATAAATACCATGACATAATATCTGATATTTTCCCAAGTTGTTTTTGTTTTTATTGCTGTTGTTTTTTAGTCTATATTCAAGCAGTGTGGGGAGGAAAAGGAAACAAGAAGGAGAAGGGATGATAGCTTAAGACTTAGAAGGGGATTCAATGACTCACTTTTCAAAATCATTCATTTTCCAGATTCCCCAGAAAAGAGAAAGTGACTTGCCCAAGGTCATCCAAATTAAAAGTATCTAAAACAGTAATTGAACCAATCCCTCATATATGCATGCATGCATGTATTTATGTATATACATATGGTGTAAGCACTGGATTTGGATATATACATATATACATATATACACACATATAGACCATATGTATGTATGTGTGTGGTGTATATATATATATATATATGGATGGATGGATTTCTAAAGGGGCAATGTAAACAAACAAGAAATGGGTTGAGCTAAATCTTATGTGAATGTATGTCTTCTTTTATTCCTTTCCTTAGTCGTAAATCTAAAGAGAAGTCAAAGAAAAACAAGAGCATTTACTCAAATCCAAAAGAATCATAATTTGACTTGCATCTGTTTTCCTTCAGAAAGAATAATTTACCTTTTCAAATGGCTTCCCATATTCCCTCAGTTGTGCAGCACAGAGAGACAGGGTTTCAAACAGATAGCCTTTCATTTATATTTCAGCAAAAGAAGTAGTTTAGCTACATCAGCATCTGCACTGATCTATTGGTAGGAGACTACAGGAAATTTGGTCCTACCAGGAACCGGGAAGTTGCTTCCAAGAAAATGCAATCATTTCCACAGTAACCATCAACCTCCAACAAAGAGAATAAAAAAATAATTCAATTCATTATTTAGAGGTTTGAATAGAATATATGATAATTCTTCAAAACGGGTATCAGAAAAGATGGTGTTTTTACCTCACTAAATTGAAGTCTAGAGGAGAAAAAACCTGGGTCAGCTGCTGAATAAACATGGAAAGGAGAAAATGGGTACAGCCAATTTTACATGGGCAGAATCTAACCAAGAAATGGCATTGCCATTACATTAAGTTTTCTCAAGAACTGAGGAGAATTTTTTAGATTATTAGCTCAAAACTTAACTCAAAAAACAAATATGTATATATGTTATTTCACAAGCCCTAAATTTAAAAAAATCATCTTTTGTTGTGAATATTTTAATTTTTAAAAGTTATCCTCATCACATGGTTCCTATCAAGAGTACTATCAGTTCCTAATTTCCAGTCAAATCGTATTTTCCTGATTGGTCTCCCCCTTCTTTTTGATCTCTCTGCAGATTGGATGATATCAAACATCCCTTTCTTCCCCAAGGTTTCTTTTCTCTTGAACTCAGTGACTCTGATCTCTATTGGCATCATGTCACATTATGTTCTCTTTCCTTATTAATAAATTTTATCTCTTTCTTCTTCTTCTCTCTCAAAACAAAATTACCAATCATTATATGGAAGGCACTTTACTAAATAATGTGAATACAGTGAAAAGGTGGACGTGAGTCTTTGCCCTCAAAGTGCACACGCTATAATAGGGAGGCGAGACAGCAGATGAACAGCTACATTCAAACAAAATATATACAGGATAAAGAGGACTTAATCAACAGAAGGAAGGCACTAGCTTCAAGAAGGAACAGAAATGCTTCTTGTTGACCATGAGGTTGTTTTTTTTTTTTTTCTGGAACTTGAAGGAAGATAAGGAATTCAGGTTGGATATGAAGGGGAAGATAATTCCAGACATGCAATTCCCAAACATTTCCAAATTTTTAATCATCACTTCTTTGTAGATGACTCCAAAATCTACAAATCCAGATTCAACATATATCTCATATCAAGACTAGAAAAAAAGCAGAA
Source organism: Gracilinanus agilis (assembly GCF_016433145.1). Lineage (NCBI taxonomy): Eukaryota > Metazoa > Chordata > Mammalia > Didelphimorphia > Didelphidae > Gracilinanus > Gracilinanus agilis. The sequence continues at coordinate 5,442,077 of NC_058133.1, read as the reverse complement.
AATCGAGGAAAAGAATTATATACGTTTTTTACATAGAGGTCTGATATTTAACATATACAGAAAACTGACAGATTTATAAGAATAGGAGCCATTCTCCAATTGATAAATGGACAAGAATACAGACAGACAGGTTTTGAATAAAGAAATCAATGCTAAATTTAGCCTTATGAAAAAAAAATGATCCAAATCATTATTGATTAGAGTAAAGCAAATTAAAACAGCTCTGAGATATAATTTCATACCCCTCAGATTTGCAAAAAATGATAAAAGGACAAAATGACAAATGTTGGAAAGAGTGTCGAAAAACAATGACATTTATACACTGATGGTGGAATTGTGAACTGATCCAACCATTTTGGAGATCAACCTGGAACTATGGTCAAAAAGTTGTAAAACTGTGTCTGTACTTAGATCCAACAATTCTGGAATTAGATTTCTTTCCTAAGGGTTATCGGGGAAAGTGGGAAGTAATCTATATGTTTGCAACTATTAATAACAGCTTTCCTTGTGGGGGCAAAGAACTAAGATGCTCATCAATTGGAGAATAGCTAAACAAGTCATGGCACATGATTGTGATGGAATACTGCAGCTCTATAAGAAACGATGAGTAGGTTAATTAGAAAAAAATCTATGGAAACCTACATAAAATTATGAAGAGTAAAATGAGCAACATCACAGGAAATATTGCTTGAAGAATATCTTGTGTATTCCACTTACAGGGAAAGAACAGAAATAGAAAAAAGCAAAATATAGTTTTATATATACATACATCTTTGTATGTGGTGACTTCTCTAGTGTGGGGAGGAAAGGAAGGGAGGGAGGGATATACTTGGGAACTTTAATGGAAAAAAAAAAACAAATTAATTAATTTTTAAATTATCTCACTAGTTCTATTTAAATATTCCCAGTAACTTCTGGAAAATTCTGACTGAGCTCAGAAACTAACAACTTTCAAAATAAAGTCATTATATCTCTTCTCTAATTGTAGTCCCATATTCTTCCCCCATAATGTTTGCCAGCGTTAATGCCATTCTTCCTATCACCCCTACTCAATGCATTATGCAAGTTTGTGAGTATATGTGTTCTTCTTTTTTCTCCTCCTTCTACTTGGTTATCTTCTAAATCTATCCACTTCCTCATTTTCCTCAGAATTATCTCCAATATCTCAAGTACCTACCATATGCCAGCTACTGTACAAGAGATTAAAAAAAACAGAAATTTTATAGTTCTTGCTCTCAAGAACCTCATATTCTTTCCTTAATAACAGCATGGGGAAAAAAAGAAAGCAAGAATAGAAAGCTCTAATTTTAACTAACTAAAGAGGCCAGGTAAAATCAATAAATCATCTGAAGAAGAAAAAAAGAGTAACTTGAACAAGGTTAATAAAGTACTACCCAGCAGAAATCTTTATATGAAGGTAAGAATGATTTCTAATCCATATATTTTATGTAAATGAAGTGGCTCAAATCAATTTGGTCTCTTAAGTAGTTTCAACATTTCCTTGGAAATCTTATTCATAGTATTTATCTACTTAGCCAACCCATTTCTCATCAATTCTGAACATATTCAAATGTGATTTTCAGTCTATCCCTTTCTGAATTATGACAATTGCAAATTAGTGGAAGCCAAATTGACTTCATTATTTTGCAGAAAGAAACTTCACAGAATAGCAGAGATTATTTTGTCTGGCAGTGATATTGGAAATAAAATAACAGAAGAGATCTTATCTTTCCTACATATCAAAAATGTGCATCTTAAAATCCTAAGCAGAGCACTTTAGAAAATACTTGAAGATCCCAAAATCCAATAACCACATTGCAGATGTTTTTTAGTATATTTAAATTTATAATGTAAGTTTAAAAAAAAAGTTTTGCAGCAAAGGGATGGTCATGACAAGTAAAAAATGAGAATAGTTTAGAAAAAAATCACTACATGAAAAATTGTCTTCCTCAATGTGTATTGTTATCCTTTATGTGGAATCAGAGAATCGTATTATATAGAGTTCCAAGGATCCTCACTGATAATCAAGGTCAATCTTTTCTTGAAAAGAAAACATAGATGAAATTTCTTTTCTTGTTTTATATCATTTATTCTTTATTCCTAAAAGTGACCAGTAATGTTAAATGATCTCTGATAAGATCAAGTTAAGAAAAAAAAGAAGAGAAGAAAGGAAAGGGAAGGAGGAAGGAAGAAAAGGAAAGAGAAAGAAAAAGGAAGAAAGAGAAAAAGAGAAAGAGAGAGAAGGTAAATGTAAAAATAGTATTTTACAATCTCAAAATACTTATCTAGGAGACATCAAGAATCCAGATGCAGCCTCTGAATAATCAAAGAAAACAGTAGTGATGGTTGCTTTCCTTCTGTTGTTTAAGTCTTAATTTGTTCCTACCTGGTTCTTCTTCTCTGAGGGGAAGTAGTACATGACAAAATAACAAAAACAAATAAAGGCATGAATATAAGAAACCAAAATCAAAGTGAATGTGTCCATGGGCCAGAGGAAAAGCTATGCATTCTGCTCCCAGCTCCATCACTCATTACTGGTCTCTTCAGTTTTTCTAGGTCTAGTGTTCCCTATCTCCTGAGTGAAACCTATTTTAGAAGAAGTTCATCATCATCTTCTGGCTTCTGACTCTCAGAGAGGACAGATACAGTTCCAGGCTCTTGGGGAAGGTTCCAGTCTCCAGGAATCTTTCTTCCCTTTCAGGGACAACTCTTTGACAAGTCTTCCTTTCTTGAAATATGGCTCTTGTTTTTATGCTAATCTTTTCTCTCCCAAGATTTTATCGACTTGGCACCCTTCATAAGCATAGAGGAGAAAGTCATCATTCCTCACTAATGCGGAGACTGTTAATGGAAATGGCTCAAGAGCTACTTCTACATTAACCCTGGTGTAAACAGATGTTCACCCTCTCTAACAAAGTGATTTTCACAAAGGTTACCACCTGGGGAGGACTGTCCCTGTAATTTTGGTAGTAGAAATGTCTCACACCTGAACACACCTCTTCCATGATACAAATCAGAAACTTCTTTGCTAAGTCCTAGAATTTCCTAGATTACTGAGAGATGAGTCAACTTTCCCATAATCACACAGCCAAGACATATGAGTCAGAATTTAAACTAGGTCTTCTTAGCTTTGAAGTCAGCTCTTTATTCTGTACAACATTCTGACTGCCTTTTGCTGGCCAATTTTTAGTTAATATTTACTGAATTTAATTGGACACATTGATTTGAATTATCAGGTATTTGGGGGTTGGGTTTCTGTATTTTTTCTTACTTTTTTATTTAACTAGAACAATAATAAACAATTATTTAAACAATGAATTCATACTAATGCTACTTTTAATTTTTAAAATAACTTAAATTTAAGTCGATGAGTTGCCCAGGGTCATACAGCTAATGAGTGTTAGAGTATTTAGACCTTTGGTTCAGATATCTGCAGCCTTTTTTCTACATCTCTGAGGGGGAAAATATATCAAAACACCTTTGTTCTTTCAATAAAAGCAGTGTTGGCATATCTGGTATAATTGTTCTCTTTGTTTCTGAATTGTTCTGAAAGGCTTAAGACAACTAAGTAAATATCAAAATCGGTGGCAATTTTCCCTAATTTTCTAAAAAAGCATTTGGTTCATTCTAGAGGTACACAGTTTGACCACTTAATTAGAATACTAGAATCTCAGAGCTGGAAAGAACCTTAATGACTGTCTATTCCAGGTCAATAACTTCCCTACAACATATTTGTCAATTGTTTTTCAACTTGTTGATGAAAGTTCTCCAGAGATATAATTTACTATTTCATGAAGCATTGCAGTCAACTTTACTTTGGGTATATTTTTTGGAAAATATTTCTTTCTAACAAGAAGAATTTTACGTCTTCAGCTTCAATCCATTTTCTTTAGTTTCCTCCTTGATGGCCAAATGGGCATAGGTGAATTTCTGTTCTTTATTACTGAATCAGAGAATTCTAAATCTCAAGCTGGAAGGGACCTTAGAAGGCATTACCCTTAAGACAGTTAAAACACATTCCCTTCCTGGGATTTTTGCTACAGGCTAAACAGCTAAACAGTGCCTTCAATCTATCCTCTGAAGATCTTTTAACTTTTTGGTTTGTTTCCCCTCTGTACAAATAATTCCACATCCTTTATATTTCTATACTTTTTATTTTAAAATGCCCATCTTACATCTTTCTTCATATTCTTCCTTCCTTCCTTCCTTTTTCTTTTTTCTTTGTTTCTTTATTTCTTTGTTTCTTTGTTTCCTTCCTTCCTTCCTTCCTTCCTTCCTTCCTTCCTTCCTTCCTTCCTTCCTT
>NC_058133.1:5404552-5437431 GCF_016433145.1 Gracilinanus agilis | reverse complement strand
TTTCTTCATTTCTTTCCCTTCTTAATAATGGCTAGGTTACAATAGTTTTCTTTCATTCTGACTATCCACTAAAATTATTTCTTTATTGATAGTTGCCCTACCCATAACCAAGTGAATCAATGGCATTGCCATTGAGAGCAATTGACCATTTCCTCTTACAATTGCTCTGAGGCCACAAGTGGCTTTAGTCTTATGAGCAATAAATTCAAGTGAGCTAACTTCTGGGAGGAGGCAGAAATGTCACTAATGTTAAAGACCCTACAAAATTTCTGCCATTTAGGATGGCATTAGTACTAAATTAATAATTGCTCTCCTGATTCTCACTTAGCCTCTGATTTTTATGTGAAACTGAAAGGTCTGAATATTTGTTTTGCTTTGGCTTTTTCCCTCTCATCCTATTACCTATCTGTGTTCTCATTAATTTATTTTTTAAGACCCTAACAGAATTCATCAATGAATAAAGGATCTTTTTTTGGAGAGAGACCCTATGGCTGTATGCAGAGGTGGATACATAATGGAAACCTCCACTGGGAGATCAAGGTGGGAAGAATGAAGTAGATTCCCAATCAACACAGAGATAACTCTTAAAAGATTACTTCAGGAAGCATCAAGGACAGAAACCTTTCTTATATTACAAAGATCTCACTCTGTGTGTGTGTGTGTGTGTGTGTGTGTGTGTGTGTGTGTGTGTGTGAAATTATTATGGGGAAAAAATGAAGTAAGTCGATTTCTTTTTCCTGGTATGTCACTGAGGAACCATGAAGGGTCTACAATTTTGTCATGGCCAAAAACTCTCTCCACCAATGTAGATGACAATGTATGCTGTTTCTCTAGTACTCAAATGCTTCCTTTGAAGTGAATAGAATCCCAGTGAATAGAATCCCCCTAACAGAATAATACCTAGTGTCAAGGAGAGTCCAACACATTGTGCTGTATCCCTTTCTATAGACACACTAAAAAATGTGATAAAAATAATTAAGAAAACCTGATTCAGGATTAGTTTCCACAAATATGGGACTCATCCAACAACTTCAATAGAAATCTACAAATTCAACTCCAGGAATGCCTAAATAAAACCATGTTAATATATCTATTCATTCATCAATATATAATTATTGAGTGACTACAGAAAATAATAAGCAAAGACATAATGTGCCGAAGAAATGACAGAAAACAAATGAATGGAAAGCAATACCAATTGGAAAAAAATGAAGTTTCTGTCTCAGGGATTTTATAATCTAAGAAAAGATTTGAAAATGCAGTAAATAATATTTTATAGAGAACATAGTAAAAACCTTAAAAATTCAAATCTGATTCTTAGAAGATCTGAATACTTTTTGGATATTGAATCACATCAACATTGAGCTTCCCCCATGTTCTTTTATGTGATTTGTTAATTTTAATATCTGTGACCTTTAAAAAAATGGAATAATCTGCAACTCTCCTGCTAAAAATATCTGAATTTTTGGTGTCCACCAGCCTAACCTGCTGAGAAAATCTTAGGAACTTGCCACTAATTAGTATTCACTTTGGAGTTACAGATCATCCATTATTTTTTTTTGGGGGGGGGTAATTTTATGCATGAATTAAATTTAACACAAATATCATAACATATCATTTATTAAAGTCTATATTTACAGATTCTGAGGTCATTATTTAAAGACTCACATAGGGAAAAAAGCCTACTATAATAGCAAAGACAACCCAAAGCTGAAGGTTATTAAATCTAATCACTATTTTTACTTAAGACCTAGAAAAATTCAATGATTAACCCCTGTTCATGGAGTTATGATCTCCTCTAACCATCATACCCCCATCTAGCTTCTTTACTATAGATATTTCCTTGTAATAACAACAATAACAAAGACTATGACAGCAACAACAACAACCAACTCAAACAACTTTCAAATAATGAAGCTATTCTTCTTCACCAGATATTTTTACGTTAAGTCTGAATCATGGTTTGTTAGAGATACTAGAGAATCCTTATCTAGCTTCATATTTTACTCAATGATGTCTAATATCCTTCTCAATTCTGGGAGTCTGTGATTCAGGGTTGCCCCACCATGATACAGTCTTCAGATAAATCGATACAAATACTACTTGGGTTTTGCCTCTCAAAACTCTTGGGAAAGGTTCAACAATATTTCAAAGGTGTCACTGCCCTCAATTGGGAAGGCCCATGGATTTTCACTACTGATCCCAAAATCTAGCCATCGGGGATGAATTTGAGTCTATTTTCTGTACAATTGAACAGCAATATTTTATGGGCTTGACTTTTCCCTCAAGGGCCACTAGTGCTAGTCTGGCATTTCAAGACTAACTTCCCTTCATCTTGAAACTTTAATTAGCAGTTCCATTCTGGGATTTACCTGTGACTGTCATGGGTGAAAAATATTAGCTAATGAATTATTCCAAGTAAATTAAGTGATTTAGGAAGTTCTCTCCCTGTCTAGTTCTGGTACATGCTTCGCTAGTTAACACTTCCACCTATGACAATCACAGGCACCTCAGAGAGAGAGATGTTTATACTCACCTGAAATGAATCTTACCCATGACCTTGTTAATGCCAACCCCAAGTTCTGTTTCTGTAAGAATTACATTAATGCTGACAGCTAATAAATTGGTTCCTGAACAATTATAAGCTGGCTTTAATAGAAACCGTAGCCCAACAAACAATCTTATAATAGCAGAAAGTTCTTGTTCATCTATAGGACATTGAATTTTAATGATTTTAAAAATAATTCTAGGCACACAAACAATAAATTCGGAAAGAGACCATTATCATTCATGTCTAAAAAAAAACCCTAAACTTCTTTTTTTATTCTCTTCATGTCCTTCTTATCTGTCCATTCTTTGGGGGAGGAAATGCGAGTTTGATGCTATTTCCATCTTATTTATATACTATCTCTCATATTATTTTGAGCTATTATTTAGAGCCCTTGTGAGATACGGAAGAAAGAATGCTAGAATGAAATGGAGGGGGGCTGTGTGAAAACCCCACCCCAAACACTACTTTGCTGGCCATGGCAATTCTCTAAACATCCAGGAGTTTCTGATCTCATATGTTTATAGGAAGGAGATGACAACGTCCATAGTGCCTACCTCACGTGGTTGGGGAAAAGATCAAGACAGGGGAAAAAATGTATACACAGACACAAAGAAAGAATTTTCCTAAAAACTAAGACATTGTATGATTGATTACTTGCTATATATACCAAAATGGCCTACATGTTATTCCTCTATCCCCTAATTATACCGACTCTTAAAATGGGAACAAGGATAAATAGAGAATTACTTCAGCTCAAATCAATCTTCAAATTGAAGCACAAAAGGAAATGGAAAGAAAAGAATAAAAATAAAAACCAAATTCTGGAAAAGCAGCTTGGCCACTGAACTCAGAAAGAATGAAGCTAATTTGAATCTTTCCAGAAGGACAAGTAAGGAGAGCTCACACATTTCAGCAGCCATATGGTGACCTGGTAAGATCAAGACTGTTCTTTGATTTTGTTTCTTTTTCTTAGTAACAATCCAGTATGCTCCTCATTCAAAACTTTAAACAGGAGAGGCTTTCGGCAAATGACTAACACGACATGACACACACACCCCTATTTGATCTTTACTGAAACATTACCCCCCAAAAAAATTAGGCTGCCATTCAATGGGAGGTGTATTTGGGAAATGGAAAGATTAAGTCTTTTTTTTCATATCTCCACTCTGGGAAATGAGGTTCATCACAACTCTTCATCAATTAAAAATGTTCATGTCAATGATTTAACCATCCCATGGCAGTTTTTCTTGTTGAAGAACAAGGAAAAGGGAAAATGTTTTATTTGTGGTTACTGCCTTATTATCCAATTATGTAATTAGAATAATACTATTAAAGCGAAAAAGAGAATTGTATTTTTTCTCTATGACTCGTAATCAAATTGAGACATAGAATAATAATGATCTGCAGGCTTCTAGAGCTTTGAGATTTACAACTATTCTCCTAGATAAGCAGTACAGTCATCATTATCCTGACCTTCCAGCAGAGGAAACTGAACTCCCATGGGACTTTCATCCATCATCAATTAAATTCAAAGGAAGAGATTTAGATTTGGATATATGGGGAGTAAGTCTCCATGATGGGGCTGGAACCCAGACAACCTCACCCCAAGTCCAACACTTACACCAGTGCCTCACCTTTTCTCTATATTTAGTACTAGGGTATATCTTGGAAGACATCCAGGCCAAACCTGATTCAAACAATATGAAAATTTTAGGAGGCAACTAGTTGTCTCAGTGGATTGAGAGCCATGTCTATATTCAGGAAGTCTTGGGTTCAAATCTGGCCTTCAGCACTTTCTAACTGTGTTGCTTCATCCTCATTACCTAGCCTTTAACACTTCTGCTTTGGAACCAATAATAGTGTTGATTCTAAGATGAAAGGTAAGGGTTTTTTAAAACCCTGAATTTCACACCAGGCTCTCCTATTTTTTATGTGCACAACTTTGAACAAGTTATTTAAGCATAACTCTTCTGCAAAATGATGGAGGCTGGGCTAGAAGACATCCAAGTTCCTCAGGCTCTAAATGTATTCCCTCGAGATTCAATCATTTTATCCTGGTGGATTCAGTCACTTCCCTAAGGTGACCTACGTTATAACTTTCATAGAATAACTCCAAATCCCAGGTTGTTTCTACTCTACCACCCTTCCCCAGATGGAGCTATTCCTCGAAATATCATGATAGCCTTCTTCTTTGTGTGTGCATCTGAGATTGCCCTCCTCTCATCTTACTGCATCTAGCAATCTATCATATAGTATTCAATGCCATAGCCAGGTATTATACACACACACACACATGCACAAATATGCATGTCCATATGTATATGAACACATGTAAGTGTAGATACATATCTATAAATACACACATATGTAACATAATCTCATGTGATTTGAACTGAAGTGTAGCCAAATCTGTAAAACAGTGGACTATGTTTAAGAGGAGTTTATTACAGTATTATAGAATGGCACCTCAGAAACCATGCAGAACAATGCAGTCTCCTAACATTCTTGGGAACAGATAAGTTTTCTTTGGGGGTTTTGTTTGTTTATGGGGTGTTCCTATCTCCACCAGCCATCACAGTGATTGGCTTAAGAAATGTTCACTGAAATCTCTGCGGCTGAATCTAGTACCAATTCAATCCAATTCAGAACAGAAATCCCTTCTATAACAGAACTGACACAGAAGTGGCGTCTCCTCTCTGCTCCAAGACTCCCAGGGGTGTAGAAGCCCCAAGATCCCAAGCCAAAGCCTCCTGTTTTATAAGAGATCTAGATCTGAGGAAGACTTTCTTCAGCTTAAGACCAAAATCTATCCTTAAAGCTTCCAGTCACTTCGGCTGGCTCTGCCCTTCTGGGACCAATCAGAACAAGTCTGATCGATTTTCTACATAATATTTCTTCAAAAACATGAACACCATTTTGTTAACCCCTCATCCTCCTTTTTCTAGGTTAGGAAGTCTCATCTCCTTCAATGGATCTTTCAATGATATTAATTATTCATTTGATCTTTCTAGAATAGGCATGATCTGAACAGAGTAGTTATCTGTTCCAGTAACAGTATGCAGAGAATGAATAAAAATGTAAGTATTTCAAGGCCTCCTGGATGAGGGTGCTTCAGAGTAAAACAATATACTCTGACAACCAAAGGGACCAAAAGGTACACTCTTTTCAAAGAGAAATCTGTATTTTCATTTTAGGAATATTTCCACTTACTGACATATAGCAAAATTGCCTCTGGTTGAGATCTTTGATGGGAAATTTTGGAACTTATTTTATTCAGCTAATAAATCTGTGCAGTGTCAATCACAAAAAAGTCCATATTGGAATTACTATTCCGTAGGGAGAAAGGAAAGATGAGAATAACACAAGAATTGAATTCTAGAACTCAAAAGTAGGCTCACGAAGATCTAGTCCAGCCACTTTATTATATGGATAAAGACATGGAAATCCCACTGGATAATGGGATCACCCAATGCTACCCAACTGATACAGAGCACAATCAGGGCTACTAAAAAGATTGTGGAGTTAAAAGATGGTCATTGTGGGGGTAAAGGAACTGGAGAAATGCAAAGATCACCTGGAGGAATCGAAGAGGTTTAGCTTACTCCAGAGAGAATCAGAAGGGAAATGACAGCTGTTGTGAAAAGCACAAGTCCAGCATCACTTCCCACAGAACATCCTACTTATACTCCACATTTTGTTGATGCTCTATTAACCTTGAAATTCCACTCTAGCATCTATGACAATGAGGACTGGAATTGTAGACACACTGCAGCCGAATAAATGCTTTCTAAATCGCATTAAAAAGAATGAAGTGATGGTAAGAACTGTTTTATTTTTCTCTTTGAATCTCTAGTTCCTAAGCAGTTATCTCATACTTGGTAAATACTTGACAAATTCAAATTGTTGAACTGAATCAAATGAAATTGAATTGAATTAAATCCATGCTTTTTTAAATCATTACTTTCTATATTAGCAATGATACTGTATATTGGTTCCAAGGCAGAAGAGCAACAAAGGCTAAACAATGGGGGTTAAGGGACCTGCCCAGGGTCATACAACTAGGAGGGATATGAGGTCAGATTTGAACCCAGGCCCTTCCATCTCTGGGCCTGGTTCTCCAACCAGTTTTTGACAGAATTTCTAATAGAATAGGAAATTGACCTGTTTGGATGAGAAATGAGTGAAAATGGCAAAATCTTGCTCCATGGGAGGAAGGCACTTTCCTAAAATGACACTATCTGAAAGTGAGAATGCATCATCTGCAGAGGTGTTACATGTATAGCCCAAGGCTCCAATGTACAACAAGAACCCAGACAACCATTTTGGCAGAGGATGCTCTTGTTCCTTTCTAGATAGGATGGGATGGCCTTGGAAGTAGCTCCAATGCTGGGCTTTTCCAAAGTCCTCCTTCTTTGGGTGGGTGAGATTCATAGATGCCAAGTAACTGAACTTTGGCAGTTGAAGAATTAGAAAAATGGGCATCAGATTCTTTTCTCCTTCCCACTCTTCCCAATCATCCAAACACTGAACCTGAATAAGCCTGCCTTTTCCGTGATATGTGGCCTTGAGAATTAGCATTATGTCATTGGTTAGGTGCAGCCGAACGATACTTCTCCACTTCCTACCACTGTTTATCCTTTAAAATGCAAGAAAGATGAGATATAATCACCTTCCTAGTAATTATAAGACTAAATAGCAAGTGAGGCATATAATTACTAAACATTTGCAAAGAGAAAACATCAGAGTAATGCTATAATGCTACACCTTCATGTAAGCAGCTCTCCAATCAAAATTAGGCAAGTTACAGCTTTAATGCAATTGATTAAGTAAAGTATTTTTTTTAATGTGGATAAGTTAAAGACATCAACAAATGAATTACTAACACAAAGCAGCAGTGCCCTCAACCCCTTGCCACATGACAGCTCTGTTATGTTGGAGATTCCTTGAGGAGAAAGACTCCCCCACTTCAACTTGCTGATTTGTTATGCTATGGCAACACATAACAATAGCTCCATAACAAATCCATAAAAATTACTGTAATTTCGAAGCTGTGGGGATCACAAAAGTAAGCTTGTTTGGTACATGAGTATTTGACACTGACTTGGAAAGGTTCTATCTATACAGAACTCAAGGTTCTCTGTTTTTGTTTTGTTTTGTTTTAATTGACCATGTTCATAAAAGACATTTTATTTTTTCTTTCAGAAAACATCCTTTAGAAATGAACTGGAGAAGAATGAATCTATGAGCCCCTGGGAATCGAGTGGCACTCACGTGAATCGGTTCAATTGGATCTGGAGATTTAATAGAGATTTAAAACGCAGGTTCCACAGCTTTCCAGTTCTCTTAGCACTATATGATGCTAGCTGTCACTTTCCTATATCCAACCCAAATAAAGTCCAACCTTGATTATTAATATTCTTTTCTCACCTTGAAATACTATAGCATCATGGATGGCGTGGAAGTTATCCTACATTCATAAGACTTATGACATCAAAGCATCAGTTCTTATAGGTCCCACCAAGTAGAGGACAGTTTTGAGCATAAGCTCCCAATCAACCTCTCTAATTCAAGGACCAGATACACAAACTTTCAAAGATGTATCAGCAGAAGTTTTGGCCACCAGGTCAGAAATTTTTTCTAGCAGCACATTATGAGGACTATCTAGTAAGAAAAAATCTTAGACTAAAGTTAGGGTCAAAAATTTGTGTTAGTTAAAACTATATTCACACTGTTAAAACACTGGAAATGAGTGAGTCTGGAAACATTACCAGACTTTAAAACTCATCCCAAATCTTGAGATCCTCTGAAAGTTTTGTATAGACTTTTTTAAAAACTGAAGAAGTGAATTTCTCTCCTTATTTCTTTTAACTTTTACAAGTTTTCCTCACCAAATAAATTAGTATTATCTGCATATGTTTGTATGTTTATATAATATATATATATGCACATATATATATCTTGATTCTGTATACTTTTTAGAAGCATGCTACCTTCTCTAAGGGTATAAATTTCCTGATGTCAAGAATTGTTTCATTTAAAAGTATATCCAAAGATTTTCTTATAGAATGTTGATTTGATATATGTTTTAGAATTTCACATTTGTTTTACATAATTTAATGTTTCTTATATATTTTCCAAATTGATTTTTTTAAAACCCTTAACTTCAGTGTATTGTCTCCTAGGTGGAAGAGTGGTAAGGGTGGGCAATGGGGGTCAAGTGACTTGCCCAGGGTCACACAGCTGGGAAGTGGCTGAGGCCGGATTTGAACCTAGAACTTCCTGTCTCTAGTCCTGACTCTCACTCCACTGAGCTACCCAGCTGCCCCCTGATTTTTAAATTAGTTACTACGTTATTAAGGCTATCATGCTTCATTGATTATATCTTCCCTTTTAAAGGATCTCCAATTTTGTCTGTTTACATTTTCTATGTTCATAGATGCTTGAATACTGTCTTTCTCACTAGAATGTGAGAACAGGGGGCTGTTTTTGTCTTTCTTTCACCTTAGAACATGGCCTGGCACATAGAAAAAAATTTAATGAATGTGTGTTGACTTGACCTTATTAGACTATCAGAAATCACTTATATTTAATTTAAAAATAGTACATATATGCATAGATGTATAATATATGTAGAGCTAGATATCAATATAAATTCAGATATGGATATAGATATGAGTATGTATTCATGTGTGTTATATGACTATATGTAAATGCATATGGAGAGAGATGTGGCGAGAGAGAGAAAGAGACATAGAGAGAGATGTGGAGAGAAAGAGAGAGAGAAAGAGAGAGAGCGAGAGAGAGAGAGAGAGAGAGAGAGAGAGAGAGAGAGAGAGAGCATTCCTAGGTCTTAAGAGATTATGTGATATTGGCTGAGGATCTCTATTTCTATTTTAAGAGAACGCCTACCCCTTTGGAAGTGCCTGGGTTAACAATACTATAGAAATGGACCAAGATCTATTCATCTGCCATGTGATTCTCTGAAGGAATCACACTGAGGTAAGTAACTCTTATGAGCCAGGTAGAACACAATCAAATCCAACTGGCTCAGGAGGCTGAGAGCTCTTCTTCCCAAGACATCATATCAAATATGTCCAGATTATTCTGCATCCTGAGGAGAGACACAGGTGTTTGATGACTCTTAAAGAGGAGAATCTTCCAGGAAGATTTATATGGTTGAAATAGGATTTAAATATGCATTTGAGGGACTAAAGGAGAAAATGAGTGATGTAGAATAATATGTATATAAGAATCTGAAATTCAGGAAAACATTATTAAGGGTAGATTGATGGGAAAAAAAATAAAATATGCTATCAGGTATTATAAAATCCAGAGAGGGAGGGGACATCTGGATGAGTGTTTGTTCTCTGTTGTCATCCATTCCACATCCTGAGAGCTAGAGGACATCCCTTCAGACATGGATATAGAGGAAAACAGAAGCAAAAATCCCATAGGTTGGGCAATCACAGAGAGATTGTGGTCACCATCACTACAGGGAATATCCAAAAGGATGTGGTAAAGTAGCCATCAAAGGAGAAGCGTCAATAGTGACCAATTTAGCACCCCCCCCCAATTGTTGGTGGTCTTTTAATAGCTCAGGGGTTAATAATTCAGAGAAGCCAAGATAGATGGAAATAAAGCATAGAAGAGAGAAAGGAATAGACACCCAATGATAGAAATAGAGATAGAGACTGAGAAATAGACAGAGACACAGAGGCCACAAGACAAATAAGTATAGAGAGGAGAATCCGTATGCCATATGTTCATCATCAGTAAGATGACCACTATGCAATTTATTAGAGAAACAATGTGATATGGTGTCTAAAGCCTTGTTGATAGACAGGCTGATATGGCTTCATAGCCTACCAGAGACATTTACTACCTGCATGACTGTGGAAAAATTACTTAAAATTCTCCAGACCTCAGTTTCTTTATTGATAAAATCTGGAAATTGGACTTAATGACCACTAAAGTCTCTTACAGATATAAATCGATATTCCTATGTCCTCTTTAATCGTGGCAATCCATGAAACAAATATATTATCAGTTGAAAAAATGTAGTGTTTTTTGGGGGGGAAGAGAAGACTTTTCCTACTCAGTATGTGCAAGTCACTATACCAAGTAAATTTTATTTTATTTTTCAAAAATATCATTTACTTGTTATAGAGGCATTGTGACAAGGTCAACTATGCATTCTGTACTAAAGATTCTAGAAAATGACTAGAATCTTCTCATTCAATTAAAAAAATTATAATACAAAAGTATAATTTTACAAAGATGCCTTCAAAATTGGGATAGAGAGGTTGCCTGGTGGTATTATTTCATCTGGGTCAGGTGCCTGAGACCCAGTTATGTATTCAAGAAAATGACGCATGGTCAAGGCCATTCTTTCCAAAAATCGGAATACCCAAATTCATCAAATATAGAGTCCAAAAATCCCAGACTATATTGAAAATCAAAAGAGAAATTATCTTTTCAATGATAAATGGCATAACCTTTAACTCCTAATTGCGAGATAGAGTTTACATGCAACTGTTCATATGTATGTGTGTGTGTGTGTGTGAGTGTATTCATCCATTTTTTGATTCTCAAATTACATTATAGTGTTGATTTGGCCTTTGTGAATGCCCAACCCTAACTTTCACTTACACAAAAACATGAAAAAATATTTATTAGCACATACTTTTATTTTCTTCAACACTTTATTTACCTTGATGGGATGTAGATGTTTTTCTTTTATAATAGCTATTGAAATTCAAGAATGAAAAGGATTTCAAAATTAAATAATATTTTCCCCAAATGCACTTAATATAAGATATCTGGACCCATTCAATAGAATTTTTTTGAATCATATGCTTTCATTTCTATAATTTTAAAGTGCTGAAGTTAACAAATTGGCTTTAAGAATAAAATGATTATCTTGCGAGTCTAGACAACAAGGCCATCCGATATTCTGTTCAGTTCAGGACAACAAGAGCTAATCTTGTTGTCCTTTGAAGAAAGATGGAGCCCTTGATGCATGCCATGCATCTAAAAATGTGATATTATTCAGTGAGGAGAGACAGAGAAAGATTTGTTTTGCATCTGTACCATTTGTATTTCTTTACCTTAGAACAAAATGGAAATTTAAATACGTTAAGATTCTAAATGACAATTCATAGAAGCACAAAATCTCTAAGGGAGAAGAATCCCAGAAGTCACTGAGTCCAGATTTTATCTGTCCTTAAACCCCATAGACAATCTCATCAACAAGTCATCTTCTGGATGGTGCCTGAAGACCTGGTTGGGCGAGGCAGAAGCTCTTCCTCCAGAATCAGCACCTTCCACTTTGGGACAGTTTAAACTATTATTACATTTATTTTTCTTTCTTAGAAAATAATCTTGCTTCTAGGCAACACTGACCCCTTGATTCTAATCGAGCATTATAGAGCCAAGCAGAATGAAACTAATCCATTTTCTGGCACCTAATAAACCTTTATATATGGGGATAGGCTTAACCTTTCCCATCCCTACAAGTTTTCCAGTATCTCCACAAGCAAGCTCAGTTGCCTCCACTGTCCTTCTTCTAGCTTGGTGACATTCTTTCAATATCCTTCACTCTCCTGGAGGATCCTTTCACTGATATCAACATCCATCCTAAAATCTAGTGCCCAGAACTGAACACAGAATTCCTCTTATGGTCTGATAGTGTCGGGGGACAGCTGCATTACCATCCCTTACTTGGGATTCTATTACTCTCTTCATGGCCAAAAGATCAAAGAATTGCTATTTTTTTCCAAACATTTATTAATATTCATTTTTAACATGGTTACATGCTTCATGCTCCTCCTTTCCCCTTCACCCCCCACTCTCCCCCCACTCATGGCCGTTGCACATTTCCACTAGTTTTGTCATGTGTCCTTGATCAAGACCAATTTCCAAATTGTTGGTAGTTGCCTTGGTTACTATTTTTATATGCCGTATCTCATTGCTGCCTCTTATTGAGTTTGCCATCAATTAAAGTAACATGAATTTATCCCAAAGAAATTTCTGCATCCTTATGATGGTCCCATTGGACACTCAGGAAGGTGATGGAGGTGATTATTTGGAATTACACATTCAAGGAATAAAGCCATAAAAATATTCTACTGGCTTTCTAGAACTTAGAAAAGAAGTTTGTTTTTTTTTTTCAACCAAAGAGATATGGCCAATTCTCATAGAAGTAAGCTTTAAAACTAAAAACTAAACATTCTAATGACATACTGCAATCTCAAATATTGGCAAGGGTGCCTTATTCAGAAATGGAATATATGTATATATGTATATATATATACACAGAAAGGGAGAGATTATTCTTATCCCACTATGTTAATAAAGCCCCTCAAAGGGGAATTTAATTTCCTTGAGGATTTTTAAGAGGCAGAGATTTAAAATGCTAATCATATCACATAGTCTACATCCCCTTTAATAGGCCAAAAGTCATTTAAGGCCAGAGATTATGGGTTATTTTTGTCTGTATGCTACTGTGCCTGGCATGGAGTTTTGCTCACATTAGAGATTCAATCCCTATTTGCTAAATAAATTAATGAAAGAATTCAACATGTTCCTGTTTTGCTTTTTAGCAAGAATTTGCCAGTGAAAAGTTCCCCACGTACATATGACAAAGCACAAATCTATAGGGCCAACTTGATCTTGCCATCTTCCTCAGATCCATTCTTGGGAAAAGATTGTTTCAACTTATTTTTCAAACTGTTTGATAAGGCTGATCCCATTATCCTCCTGACCAGCTCACTCAGGCATCCAGCTTTGCAGCAAAAGCATCATTCTCCATGTCTAGCCTTAATCTCTCTTGTTGTGAGTACCACGCCAGAGAATGAGAATGGATCTTCTCATCTTTGTTAAAATGAAACATCCAGCTAGAACTCCATCATAATCGTTCAGACCTTTCCACTAGTTCATGGTTATGCCATTACAATCCTTCAGTACAGCTTTTATTTTTTCCAATAAAGGCATTTTAATCTTGCCCAAACTCCCTCCTAATTTCCCCACATTACCTTGACATTCAGAGTTTAAAAAAAACTGTAAGAAGAGAATTTATTTTAAAAGCCCCAATCCAAAACACCATCAAGTCCTTTGGATGTTATTTGGGACTCTTGCTTTCTTTAAGTCTCAACTAAAATCCTATCTTCAAGACAAAGCCTTTCCCTCCCTTCTTAAGTCTAGCGCTAGTCTTCCCTCTGTTCATCATTTCCCGTTTTGCATCTGTAGCTTACTTCTATACATTAGTTTGCATGTTTTCTTTCTTTTTTTTTTTTTTAATCCTCACCTTCCATCTTGGAGTCAATACTGTGTATTGGCTCCAAGGCAGAAGAGTGGTGAGGGCTAGGCAATGGGGGTCAAGTGACTTGCCCAGGGTCACACAGCTGATGCATGTTTTCTGCCTGACTTGGTTGTAAGCTCTTTGAGGGCAGAAGCTCGCTTTTACCTCTTTTGGTATCCTCAGCCCATAGTTCAGTGCCAAACCCATAATAGGTGCTTAATGAATGTTTATGGACTGATTGAATAAATGCATAAAGGATGGATGATGCTGGCTATGGGTGAGGAGCTTCTGCTATGGTAAATGCCTCCACTGATGGAAATCTCACTATAAAACATATTAGGTAAGTGGTAGGCAGTATCCTGAGGCTTAAGATGGCTAAGGGGCTTGGTCCAGGTTTCAGAAGTGTGAAGGCTCAAATTTGAACCCAGGCATCCTAGTCTCCAAACCGTGCCTTCTATACTATGCCATTTTGCTGCATAACAGAATAATAGACTCAAAACTATCTGAGAGAAAAAAGAGACCTGAGCAGTGACTTCCTCCAATACGTCCATGAAAGCAATTTGCATTATAGTCTAAGCAGGGGAATCCATCACATTCTGGGCAGCCCTTTGTAACTGCTGGGCAGTTCTGAGTGTCGTGAAGTTTGTTCTCTCATCAGTAACTTTTCTTTTTTTATTTATTTTTTATTTCTTTAAACCCTAAACTTCTGTGTATTGGCTCTTAGGTGGAAGAGTGGTAAGGGTGGGCAATGGGGGTCAAGTGACTTGCCCAGGGTCACACAGCTGGGAAGTGTGTGAGGCTAGACTTGAACCTAGGATCTCCTGTCTCTAAGCCTGACTCTCAATCCATTGAGCTACCCAGTTGCCCCCATGAGTAACTCTTCTTGAAAAGTATTGCAGTTAAGTTAAATTCTAGTTTAAATTATTTTTAATTACCAGTGTCCTTCCTATATAAAAATATCACTATATATATATATGTATATATTATATATAAATTGTTTTATAGCCAATTTATTTCCCACTGGTTCTCAATGTCCCTTCAGAGATGTTTTCCTATAGAAGAAAATTTGTCCCATGTGATAAAAAAAAATCTCCTTTGAAATTGCATGATCTCTCCAGGCAACTTTTGCTTCAACCAATCAACAATAACTTATTCAATTCACCTAGATTTTTTTTCTACAATGTCGCAGGGATTTTCTTTTCCTCCAGACCTAGGATTTCACAGATAAAGGATTCTTCAGGGTGAAAATCCTGGTGCTTGCCTATATAGGCGCCATGGATGTTCCACCTCCTCTGCCACTTTTAGCTTCAGCCCGTGGCTTGGGGAATGGAGTCGTTTAGTGATTTTCCCAGAGATACACAGCCAGGATGTCTTAAGGGCAGGATATGGACCCCGGGCCTCCTTAGTCCTGGCCAGTCTCTGCTAGGCTGCTTTTCTGGAAGTGACTCAGCTGTTGAGATTGCAGAAAGTCTGATCCAGGCTGTCCTCATGGAGGTATTCCAAGGAGTCTCCCTCTATGAGAACAACTTAGGAAAGGAAGGAAGCCTCCACGTCTCAGTTCATAGGACCATTGATCTAGAGTTGGAAGGGATTCTGCAGGCCATCTAGCCTGACTCTCCTTTTACAGATGAGGAGAGAGCAAAGCTGGGTTTAAGGGACTTCTTCAAAACCGCCCAGGCAGCAAGTGTTGGCTCTGGGATTTGAAATGTTCAGCAATCACATCAATGTGGCATTAAATGGAGCTCACTGAGTGAGTTCCACATGGAAACCTGACAACAGAATCTCTCCTGGCCTCTCACTTTGGGCAAGGACTGTCTCTCTAAGAGAATCATTATTTCCCCCATCAATTCAATTATACTTACTTAAAAAGACAAAGATTAGGCACCTGCTGTATGCATGACATTGGGCTGTGGGCAGAAGCTACAAGGACAGATGAGGCTAACTCTACCGTCCAAGTGATAAACAGTTAGATGATGTAGAGGGCAAAATGGAATTTGGAAAAGCTGCCTTAGCAGCGCTGGCACAGCTGAGTTGTACCTTGGGAGAAGAAGAGGGATCCAGCAGGAGAAGAAGTTCATCGTGGGCAGTTGGAGATACAGAGATAGAAGAGAGGCAGAGGAACGATTAGAGAAAAACCTAAAGATTGTTAATAAAAGTGGCATACCAAGACCACTGGCGGAGAATATCTTTAGCTCTAATTAGTATTTTAAATAAAGAGATTGTTTTTTTAGTGTGTTTTGGTTTTGTTTTCCTTTGCCACTGTGTCCCCGGGAACTCTTTCTTTGATTAAGGATGGCTCCAAGAAAGTTTTAAGCACATATCATGAATCATCAAACGAGCAAATCCTTTCACTACAGTCTTCACAATATATTCCATCTCTACTTGCAAGGAAAAGAGACCAAGATTCCTTAAGCACTTACTAACATACTAAGTACTCTGCAAATATGATTACCTCATATGATCTTCATAAACACTTTCAAAGGTAAATGCTACTATTATTCCCATTTAACAGATGATGAAACTGAGGCAGACAAATGTTAAGTGATTTCCCCAGGGTCCCCCAACTAGTTAATGTATGAAACAAGATTCGAACCCAAATTTTCCTATCTCCAGGGCAAATGTTCTATCCATTGAGACTATTTAACTGCTATAAGTAGGCATTCTCCTGATCCAAATATAATTTGCTTGGGAGAAAAGAAAGTTTTGTTTATGTCTTTGCATTTTCTTCTCTAGCAACTGAGCTGTTCATGGATTCACTGATTGATATCTCTCTAAATTTACTGTGCATAGTTGATATTGCTTTGTTGGGGGAGGGTCCCCCCATTAGGATAAAAGGTCCAGAAAGCCTGGGCTATTCATTTATTTATTTTTCTTTATATCCCTAGTTCCTACCGAAGTGCCATGTACACAGGTTGTTTTTTTTTTTGAATTGAATCGAAATGAGCTGAACCAAATGGAATTGAATTACATTGAACTGAATTGAATTTCCGTAAAATGACTCCCTTTTGGCTAGCCTTTTGTCATTACTTTCATCCCCAAAGTACCTTCTATTCATCTAGTATAATATCAATATTTCTCCAATTTGTCAAAACCAGTTTGAGTCGAATCCCTCTCTACCCACGATGCCGGTGAGACTGTCCAAACTGATGTCATCCCAAACTCAATAAGCATCAAAAGATCAAAACTTGGTCCATTGGAACCATATGCCAGATCAGAGTCAGAGCTGATACATCTCTTGCCTTCAATGATGAATCACTGAGAAATGTTCTTTGTGTTGGGAGATTTTCCTGGGGAGGCAGTTTTATAACAAAGACCCAGCACTTTCCAGCTTGGGACTTGGGACCTAGAAGGTTTTGGGGAAAAGTCTAACCTAGCTCTGGTCTATAGATTCAAGTCTTTCTATAAAGAATGGAATTTTAGTCGGGACCTAAAGGTGGAACAGCTTGGTGATGCAGTGGATGAAGTGCCTGGTCTGGAGACAGGCTTACCATCCTGAGTTCAAAGTTAGCCTCAGACATTTTCTCAGTGGGTGACCTTGGACAAGTCACTTAACCCTTTTTACCTCAATTTCCTCATCTGTAAAAAGACCTGGGGAAGGAAATGGCAAACAATCTACCAAGAAAAACTCCAAATGAGTCACAAAGAGGAAGAAAGGGCTGAAAAGGATTAAATAACAAAGAAGGAAGCCAGGAAGGCCAGAAGTCAGAAAAGAGGAGAGGGAACCTTTGAGGCACTGGAGAAAACCAGCAAAAGTGCCTGTAGCCAAAAGATGGAGTGTCTTGCTCTTGGAACAGTCAGGAAGTTGGTGCCACTGATTTATGGGACACAGTTTTCATTATTAATGCTTTCTCAATTGTCTTCTTAAATCTATACAATTCACAAAACGATAAATTCACCCCGATTTGTAACATTTGCCAATTTCTGAGGTTTAAATGCTCACATGGGAAATTTAATGATCAGCTTCCTTTGAGCTGATAAAAACTGGCTCCAATATGTCCCTGATCACAGCGGTCCCAACACTTCAATTCAGAGGAAGGGAGAAGTGAAAAAGTGGAGAATTGGAAGGAGCTGAGGGGAATTGGAAGGGAAGGGGACTACCTCTTTAAAGTCTGCAAAACCATCTCTTTGTGTTATCTCTTTTGATCCTCATAACAAATCCTAGATGGAGCTGCTTTCCTTGATCCCATTTTACATAAGAGGAAACTGAAGCCAAGAGGAGCTAAGTGATTTCATTAGAATCATACATTTCCCTACTGGCTAAGGCAGGATTTCAACTCATGTCTTCCTGTTGTCAAGTCAGGACTTTAGACATGGATTCTCCCTCTGACATCTGAAATCCAGCCTGGCTGAATGCTGAGATGGTCCCAATCATCAGGGTAGTGAGATCACCAGGATGTCAGGAGACTGGTCACTGTTGGGCCTCAATTTTCCTCACTTATACAGAGAACTTTGTGGTCTGCTTTGACATGGGAGGAGCCATGTGGACATTTTCTTTTGATACATATTCTGGGGTGACCTTTTTTGAGGAAATGTGACCTCCTGGTGAGATTGTGAGCCCCTTGAGTAGAGGAATGGATTCATCTTGTCTTTGTAGCCCATAGCAGGGACTTACAAAAGAATTCTTGCCTGACTCCGGACCACAGGCAGAAAGGATCAGAGCTGGGAGTTGCACACAGATACTTGGACTCCAATTCCAGGAATGCTTTCTATATCCCACAGTACTTGGAGATCTGATCAATGTCATCTCTGAGTACCAGTTGGGTCCCTTCATTTTCAGGTGATAATTCTGGACAAGGTACACGATTGACTTGATTTTTTTCTCCCTTTCCCCAATTCTATTTTCTGGCTAGACTGGAGTCCTGGTTGTGCCTCATATTTGGTATTTGATCCCCTAATTTTAGCTTGCCCTCCCCTTGGACTTCTGCCTGGGAGAAGCCATAGTTTTTTTCAGAGCGTGGTTGAGGTGACCCCCACCTAAAAGAATTCAGCTAATGGCCAGCAGGCTAACGTTCCTGCTCCTCCTCCTCCTCCTCCTCCAACCCTTCCTTCTCCTTCTTGAAGTACCATGTATATACTTATTTCTTTCCATATTGTATCACCCAAGGAGAATGCAAGTCATTTGAAGATTGGGACCATTTCCTCCTTATTTATTTATTTAGTAATTCCCCAAAGCCTTAAGAAATTCTTGTTCATTTGGATTGGTTTGCACTTTTTTCTTACACTTACTCATCTTTTCTTTTAGATAAATGTTACTGCTTTTTCTGCTCCACGCCAGTAGGACCATTGCTGACTCCAACTCCTCTGAACTCAGTACTCTGGCCCTGAACTGCTGGCAGAATCAGAGGGGACCATCCAAAAGAAGGCATAGTTTGCAGTGTTTATCTTCATTACCCTGAAGCTTGACTCTAATGCTGTCCTCGGGAGCCACCTCACAAATGAGACTGCCTTATCTTAATATCCTTTGGGGATTTGACTCACAGTTGCCTTGGGTGGCATCTAAAATTAGCTCACCCTGAATTGAATTTTACACTTCATGGAATACTTTTCCAGAGGACTCTAATGATGTACTACTATAACCTTCTGTTTGCATGTATATGAATGAACAAATGGCTGAAACACATTTTCTCATATTTACTATGAGCCAAACGTTGTGTTACGAGAAAGATCGATAAATGTATGATCTTCGATAAGTCACGTCCCCTCTCTAGCTTCCATCTCTTCATCTATTCAACGAGAGGGTTGGATTCCATACTTCTAAGGTCCTTCCAAGCCTTAAATCTTTGACTGATTCAAGAATCCTCCACCAAAATTGGGTAGGCAGGCTGATGGAAAGAGCTGGACTTAGAGTGATCAGAGAAGCGTTCATGTCCCAACTCCATACCCTACTAGCTTTGTGGCCTAAAGAAAGTCTCTTAAACTCTCTCAGACTCAGAGTAAAATGGAGATGAGATTTGAACCAGTCATTTCACAGATTCAACTGAAGATCAAATGAAACACTGTGTACAAAATGCTTTGTGGCCTTACAAACGTTCTCAAGATGTTTGTTGTTACTACTGTGGGGTACGTTATCATCGTAGATCAGTGATTCCCAAAGTGGGCGCCACCGCCCCCTGGTGGGTGCTGCAGTGATCAAGGGGAGCGGTGATGGCCACAGGGGCATTTATCTTTCCTATTAATTACTATTCAAATTTTTAAAAATGTAATTTCCAGGGGGCTAAGTACTTATATTTTTTCTGGAAAGGGGGTGGGAGGCCAAAAAAGTTTGGCAACCCCTGTCATAGATCATCGTTTCTCCATTCCAATATTTATGTGAATTCCCACCCCTGTGGCTAATGTGATCATAATAGTGGCACTGGTTTGGGGGCTGGTTTGTTCTGTTTAGTTTGTTTCCTTTTCATCATGGAGGACCACAGGGGTTTCTCTGTGCTTGTCATCATCACCTCCAAAAGAGAAGGAGAAGAATGGGGAGATAGAAGGGGCTCAGCATTGGGGCCTCTTATTTTACAAGTGAAGAGATCAAAGCTGTGAAAAACTGAGGGATTGTTCAAGGTCACACAGTGAGTAACTGGCAGATCAGGATTAGGTTTCATGTCTACCATCCCTCAACCACTCTAGTCTATCTGAGAAATGGGTGAGTAAGGTCTGGAGAGGAATCATAGCCTTGTTCCTGGATGGAGATCCAAGAAGAACAACTAACGCCCTGCCTCTAAAATATACCTGGGGCCGAGGACCTCAATGCTTAGTGGCTATAAGCAAATTTAGAGGTCAAAATTCACAGGAAGTACTGACCTTTGAAGTCTGAGGAGGGATTTCACATAGCAGAACTTCCTTCTATCAATGACATGCAGGTCAGGACAAAACAACCAACCAAAGAACCCATGACAAAAACAATCAAACAAAAAGTACTTTTTTTTATTTGTCTTAAAAACAAACCTGAAGTACATAAACACAGTATGTGTATGTCGTGTATCCCACACTTTTATATGCATGCATGTATTTGCATTGGCTAGAGCAGTGATGGGCAAACTTTTTAAATAGGGGGGCCAAAGGAAAGGAAATGCTCATCTGTCAGTCTGTTTCTAAGGCAACTCTTTGGAAGTTTCATCGTATTGTATCCTACTCATTGTATTTGTCAGATTAGGAATAATGTTGCCCAGCTGAATAGAACATTTTTTGGGGCCACATCTGGCCTGAGGGCTGTAGTTTGCCCATCACTGGGCTTTCATTTAACTGGAATATATATATATATATATTTTAGCCATGAAGCATCAACCTGACATTTTGATTCAAAAGACCAAGTCTAAGGTAGGCAAGAAATGCCTAAAATAATCTAAAATAATAATAATCGGAGGCTTCTAGTGGGCCTCTGCAATCTGAGGGTGAACCACCATGTAAGTGGACAGTAACAAATAACAATGTGACTTTGGGTGGCATCAAATAAGACCCATCTTCCACCATGCTGTACCTTGGACAAGACCACGAGGAGCATTCTCCTCGGTTCTGAGCACTATCATGTTTTGGGAATAGATGAAAAAAGCTGGAAAATTCCTAGTGATGGGCAACAAAGATGGGAAAGAGTCAACAAGAATTTAGTAAGTGCCTGTTCTGGGCTAGCAACTGCTTCGTTTGGAGGCCAGAAAAGAGAGGTACGAAGCATCTCTGTCCTCAAGGAGCTTCGATTCTAAGGCGGGAGCCAATGTACAAATCACGTTTCTCGAAGTACTAGTTGGAGGAATTGGAGATGTTTTATCCAGGAAAAGCGAAGCCTTGGGAGAGGGCAGGGAGGACATGACAGCTGTCTAGCTGTCTTCAAGTATCTGAAGAGCTGTCATGTAAAAGAGGAATTAGCTGTCTTCAGTTCAGCCCCAGAGGGCAGAAGCAGGAGTGATGGTTGGAAGCTGAAAGGGAGCAAATTATACTATTAGGTCCAGGGGGGAAAATGAGCCTTTCTAGCAATTAAAGCTGCCCATAAATGGAATGGGCAGCCTCAGAAGAAAAGGAGACCATTGGGAAGGGCAACCCGTAGAACTCTGGATCTAGAATCAAGAAGAAATCAGTTCAGAACCGGCCTCAGACACTTACTAGCTGTGTGATCCTGACACATCACTTAAATCAGTGTGCCTCAGTTTCCTCAACTATAAAATGGGGATCATAATAGCATTAACCCTCTGCCCCAGAGTTGTGAAGATCATAGGAAACAGCAATAACACAGTAAATGGCAGATAGTAGGTGCTTCATCAACCTTAGCTCTTACTAAAATAGCTGTTCCCTCCCTGGATGCCATTAAGTTTCATGTCAGGGGCACTGTTTGAATCTGGGTTCTCTACTCCTAAATCCTCGACCCTTTCTACCGTACCACACTGGAGGGTTTATGTCCACTAGTGCTGAACGTGTGGCCTTGTCTCCTAGTTACTTCTCTCTCTGCTAGATTTTTTTTTATTTTTTTTAAACCCTTAACTTCTGTGTATTGGCTCCTAGGCAGAAGAGTGGTAAGGGTGGGCAATGGGGGTCAAGTGACTTGCCCAAGGTCACACAGCTAGGAAGTGGCTGAGGCCGGGTTTGAACCCAGGACCTCCCGTCTCTAGGCATGACTCTCAATACACTGAGCTACCCAGCTGCCCCCTTCTCTCTCTGCTAGAAAGACTCTTGACTTCTATTGGAGACAAGGGAATTTTGCTACCTTGTCACACCAAGTCATGCTCGTCTGTCCTTTATCCTTTTATTTAGAAGAAGGCGTAATCAGATGAACAAGTCTTTGCAAAGAGAAAGATCTAAATGGAAGACCAAATGGAGGAGAACTAGAAATTCAAAGAGACCATCGTTGTATATCATTTACTTTATATAAGTGTAGTTTAATAGAGGTCAGCAAGGTGGCTCAGTGGCCTGCCCTTGAGTTAGGAAAACTTATGTTCCTGAGTTCAATTTTTGTGACCCTGGGCAAGTCACTTAACCTTGTTGGCCTTAGTTTTCTCATGTGTAAAATGTGCTGGAGAAGGAAATGACAAATCAATCACTCGAGTATAATCTCTAAGAAAACCCCAAATATATGTATGTGGGTGTATGTATATACATATATATGGATATATATGCATCCATATACATATACATTAGAACTAGTATTGTAGTAATAATAGAAAGAAGGCTGATTATGGAAACAAGAGAGCTCTGGGTTTGAATCTCACTGATGATGCTTGACGAGGTGACCTTGGAAAACCAACCTCTCTGAGCTTCACTTTTGTTATCTCTAAAATGAGCATCTTATTATGTGCAGTCCTCATTTCTCAGGGCCATTGTGAGGATACCGTATATAAAATGATTGGCAAACCTTAGAGCTCTTTATAAATGTCAGATGTCAGAAGTAACGTTAACTTAAGACAGCTGCTTTGCATTCATTTTGCATTTGCATCCGATGGAGGGAATAGCCATTTTCCAGAGGTTTGCCAGTTGAATACTTTGTTTCCATTCCTAGAAATTGCTCCAAGAGGGAGGAGGCACCATTTTGGAAGAATGCCTGACAGAAGGGAGAACCACAAAAGGACAAAACTATACTAGACCTTAGGGGTTATCTTTTTTTTAAATTACGTTTATTTATTTAATTAATATAGAATATTTTCCATGGTTCCATGATTCATGTTCTTTCTCCCCCCTCCTCCCACCTACTTACCATAGCCAATGAGTAATTCCACCGGGTTTTACATGTGTCACTGATCAAGACCTATTTCCATATTATTAATATTTGCACTAACCAGGGTGATCGTTTAGAGTCTACATCCCCATAGACCCACGTGATCAAACAGTTGTTTTTCTTCTGTGTTTCTGCTCTCATGGTTCTTTTTCTGGATGTGGAGAGCTTCTTTCTCATAAGTACCTTAAAATTGTCCTGGGTGGGTCATTGCATTGCTGCTAGTAGAGAAGCCTATTACATGCTATTGGGTCACAGTGTATCAGTCTCTGTGTACAATGTTCTCCTGGTTCTGCTCCTTTCACTCTGCATTAATTCCTGGAGGTCTTTCCAGTTCACATGGAATTCCTCCAGTTTATAGCACAATAGCATTCCATCACCAGCAGATACCACAATTTGTTCAGCCATTCCACAATTGAAGGGCATGCCCTCGTTTTCCAGTTTTGGGTCACCACAAAGAGGGCAGCTATAAATATTTTTGTACAAGTCTTTTTCCTTATTATCTCTTTGAGGTACAAACCCAGCAGTGCTATGGATGAATCAAAGGACAGACAGTCTTTTAAAGCCCTTTGTGCATAGTTCCAATTGCCATTCAGAATTTTTGGATCAATTCACAACTCCACCAGCAATGCAT
Organism: Gracilinanus agilis; assembly: GCF_016433145.1. Classification (NCBI taxonomy): domain Eukaryota; kingdom Metazoa; phylum Chordata; class Mammalia; order Didelphimorphia; family Didelphidae; genus Gracilinanus; species Gracilinanus agilis. The sequence continues at coordinate 5,413,265 of NC_058133.1, read as the reverse complement.
TAGTGTCTTAGGGGTTATCTTGAAGCTTCCTGTACCTTAGTGAGAATCCCCTTGACAATGTAGCTGATGATGTCCACTAAAGCTTCTTGGCCAAGAATATTTTTGTCCTTAGATACATCTCTTTGGTTTTTCCACATCACTTGCCTTCTCTGTTAATACAAATTATTTTTTTCCTTTTGATTTATGTAATCACACAGCTAAATTGTGCTACTAATATTTCACTGGTAAATCCCTGGTTATGAATTATACTCCAGGGAGTGAAAAGGGCCCTCTCTTCTTCAAGGCAGGAGAAGGCATTAACAAGGAGACCTCTCCATTCCCATTTCCCACTGGGGTCCTAGGCCTTTCAGTTGGGGAAGTCACTCTCAATTGCTAAGGGCTTCTCTCCTATGACGAGACTCATGTCTCCAGTATCTGAGTGGACATCTTTAATTTAGATACACAAACCTTTTCCAGTGATTCTTGTTAGGAAGTCGGAAATCCTCTGATCCCTGTGACACACCAATACAATAGAGTGGAAAATTTGAACCTGAGGTTAAAGCAGTCTATCCCCATCCCTGACTTTATCACATTGTTCCAATGTGTATCTGAGCCTGCACAGCTTAAAAGCAAAGGCAGTTCATGCTGGCTCTTGAGATGCTCACCAACTTTGTAATTCCAACCTTTGAGATTATTTCCAATGGAGTCACCCATCATGACATGACACTAGCTACAAACAAATGAGCAGGGACTTTTAGAGGATACACAGGTTTTCTGGGAGAGAGAGAGAGACAGACAGACAGAGATAGCCAGATAGCCAGATAGGGGAGTGTAGGGGGGACAAAAACAAAGGAGAGAAAAAAGGATTTCTTAACCTGTGATAATTCTGCGGGTTTACTTTCTCACTGTCTGGAAAAGTTATTTTTTTTCAAAGTGTGTGTTCCTACTTAGAAAAAAATAACAACAACTTACCAAACAGATAAATTAGAATAATTATTTGCATTAAATAAGAATTCTTTAATTTAGCACAGGATTCATTGCTGAGTTCCTTTAAACAGTGAGATTCCCCCAGTGAATTAGTGCATTTAAATGTTCATTTAAAGATAATTAACAACTAACAACTTGACAGAGATACTTGGGGTGGGGGCCATGTGGAGAAATGGTCATAGAATTTTAAATAAGGCTTTGCTAATAGACCAGAAATTAAGACGAAGGATCCTGGAGCTTATTGCATGTCAATACAGAGGTGTGATTTTCTTCATGAGCATCTATTCAGGAACACACATTAGTTTTAAAACCAATGTGGCTTGAAATCTATTAATCCATCTCCTACCTCCATGCCTTTGCTCTCCTCAACTGTGAGCTCTCACTATGTTCATCTCTTGGAATTCTCCAACTTCTTGGCATTCTCCAATGCTCATCCTAGGTGCTACTTACCACAAGAAGCCTTTCCTGGTCCCTCTGGTTGCTACTGAGCTTTTTCTCTTTAAATTATATCATATTGATTGGGTTTCCCATTGCATCCCCTTCTCATTCCCCTCTGTGGCCCATAAGCTTCTTAAAGGCAGTCAATGTTTGAATCTTGTCTTCCTGTCTCTCATGCAAAGGATGGTGCTTTGTACATAGAATGTCCTTAAGCAATTTCAGCTTTGAATTGCCTTCTATCTTGTAGATATTCTTTGACAGCTCCCTGAGTCTCCAGAGAACCTCAGATACTGATTCTTTATGCCCACTTTTGCCTCCGATTTTCCTCCTGACTTAAATCTCTGAGGCTGTTTAAGAATCTGCCCCCACTTTTATTTCCTCTGTAATCTCCCTTACACTAAGCAAGCCCAGCCAATATCTTGTCTGTGAGCCTGCCTTGCACTCTAAAGTTGATGGCTCTTTTCACGTGGCTTTTCCATGGCCTCCTATAAATACCACTGGGTAGCCATCAGGAGAAGATGCCAAATATGAGTGTCGAAAGGTCACTGGGGTTTTAGTAGAGCAATGGGTGGTCTGTACTTTTTGTCAGCAGATCAGTGTGTCAAATCTCCATCCTAGGAGAGACCTCATGGGTCATGAAGCTAGCGCTGTACCAGAACAGGGATGCCATTGATGATCACTGAGAGGAGGAGCTGTCCAGCCCTCGGTGAGGTCCTGGATTAATCAGTCATGGGCTCCTAAGACAGATAACTACCCATGCTAGCTCCTGCTCCAAGTCCAGTGTCCAGTGAATGAAGATCATGAATTAGGCATTAGAGACCTGCAATTTGCTGCTCTGAGGCTATTATTGTGAACCAAAAATTGGGTCTCATCCCCTCAAGGGAGTGAGACTCTGGGTATAGATGGCTGGCCTTGAATTCAGTATTCAGGAAATCAAAAGACAAACATTTATCAAGTGCCATATCTTTGCCAGGCATTGTGCTGATTGCAAAGATGCCAAGATGAAAAACAGTTTTTGCCCGCCATGAGCCAACATGAGCAGATAATATGCACACAAATAAATAAATGTAAAATAAATAAGGGAAGTTCTCAGGTGGGAGACTGCATCTGAACTGAGCCCTGAAAAATACTAATGATTCTAGGAGGCCAAAGTTGAGAAGAGAGCATATTCTCAGCTTTAGTTATGGAGCTGTGGGAAGGCAAGAGAGGGAAGCTAGGTGGCACAGTGGATAGAGTGCCAGACCTGGAGTCAAGAAAACTCCTCTCCTTAAATTCAAATCTGGGTCCTGACACATTAACTGTATAACTCTGGGGAAGTCACTTAACCTGTTTGCCTCAGTTTTCTCAACTGTAAAATGAACTGGAGAAGGAAATGATAAACCATTTCAGTGGCTTTCCAAGGAAACCTCAAATGAGGATGCAGAGATTCTGACACAACTGAAATGACTGAATAACAACCAAAGGATAACAGAAAAAAGACGAATTATATGTGAGGAATATGTGTGAGAAAGAAAGCTAGTTCACCTAAACCACAGAGTGTATGATGAGGTGCCATATATAATAATGCTGACATGGTCAATTGGAATGAAGTTGTAAAAGGATTTAAATGGCAAAGAGAAATACTCACATTTGATTCTACTGAAAATAGGGAGCCACTGCAGCTTTCAGAGCAGGAGAGTAATAGGCCCAAACTTGCACTTTAGAAACCTTTGACAGCTAAATGGATTGATTTTTTCCTTCCTTCCTCCCTTCCTTCTTTCCTTCCTTCCTTCTTTCCTTCCTTCCTTCCTTCCTTCCTTCCTTCCTTCCTTCCTTCCTTCTTTCCTTCCTCCCTCCTTCCTTCCTTCCTCCCTCCCTTCCTTCCTCCCTTCCTTTCTTCCCTTCCTCCCCAAAAGACAGATTCATCTAGTGCATATGATAACTTTTAGGCACCTTTGTCCATAGCAGTCTCTGTTGTTCCCATGGGACAATGAGGTTAAATGGCATCTCTGTGTGTCACAATATGTACTGTAGGATAGTAGCCAAATGTCCACATTTCCCACTACATTAAAGGAAATGTATTTAGCATCTGGCAAGAGCTATGAAAACTGTCACTTTGCATGACTAACATTCTTATGAATCTAGTTCTTTAAAGCCGTTTAAATACTAAAGAGAACAAATGGGATATTTACTTAGAAAAATCTATATCTAGGTATATTTATAATAAACTTGCATTAGCTAAATATTGTGCTACTAATTTTAACATCATAGCTCTTGAGTCCCTTAAAGAACAGCATGCTAATTTATCCATAAACCAAACAAACAAAACTGTCTTGTAATTCTTATCCCCAGAACTTAATTTTGTCTTTGATGAGTTTAAAAAAGCAACTCTCTGCATTTCCCCTTTCTTCCCTGTTTCTGGACCATCATACAAAGACAGCCATGAGAAGGAGCACTGCCACTGAAGGTAGAAGACAGAGCTTTGAGTCATGGCTTGAGATTTATTAGCTGTGTGGCTATGGGTAAAGTACATCAGTTCTCTAAGCTTCAATTTTCTCAACCATAAAATGGGTCTAATAAGACTTGGACTATGTCTCTCTGAAGGTCCTGGCAAGGAATTATCTTTGTAAACTATCGAGCATTAGAGTATATCAATAAAGTATCATCTCGTCATCATGACCATCATCATCACCGCCATTATATCACTAATTATCCCCATTTTATGTTCTATTGACCTTAGAAAAAATGGTCCAAGGACAAGCTGCTCTGCTGGCATTAATCTTTTAAATTTAATACTTAAATTTATCATTGGGGTAGAGTGAAGAGTGTGCTAGCCTGGGTTAAAGGAAGAGGAGATTTTGAATTTGGCCTCATATGCTTACTAGATATTTTAGTCAGGACAAGTCATGAACCAGTGCTCAATCTCAGTTACCCCATCTAGAAAATAAGCATCACAATAGCCCTCCTACCTCACATGGTTCTTGCAATGTGAAGGTAAGGGAGAGCATTAAAGGGTTTTGAGAATCTTGAAGAACAATTGAAGCATTAGCTGGAGATTGGAGATACTGGGATTGACACATAGTAGATTAATGGCTGATTTCTGTGAATATCCTCATCATGCTCATTTTAATTTTCCTGCATTTCTCTTATAATGAATCCTGAGTGCAAGAATTACTGCTAGAATCTTCCTTAACGATTGGTTTCACTAAGTCTGAAACGCATTTTGATTCTCAACATTTAAAATGGGTCCAAATGGTAATCCAGTCAAAGAGATAATTTAATATTAGATTGCTAACTAGTATAAATATTTGAGCATCAAAATATTTGGGTGGAATAATTTATTTTTTTAATTCTATATTGTTAAGCCTGGAATTATGAATTAAGTCATGAATGTCTACTTCATTTCCACACCCAGTATGGCAACAAATTCTTCCCAACCTGTCGCTCCTACTTCTATGATTCTCTTGTATCTGTCCCCTGACTGTCCATTAGCAGCACATTATACAGCATATTTTATTGAACCTGAAATCAAGGAAACCCAACTGGAAATCTTGCCATCTGCAGCCCCTTCATGTCCAAAGACAAGTCATTAAAACTCTCCATGACTAAGTTTCATTTGTTAAATTGGAATCATCATTTCAGGAGCAAACCTACTTCACAGGGTTGCTGTGAGACAGAAATGACATCCTATATCGTCAGCTAGCTGTGGGAATGCCAGTTATTATCATCCCCACTGGCCAAACAGATGGGTCCCCTCTTCTGGGACACTGACACTTACATAGAACCTTCCCAGAAGCACTGACCATATTCTTCCTTGAATTCTTAAGTAAGAAACAAAAACAAAACAAACCAAAAACACTGCAAACAAAATTGCAATGGCAGTGTTTATTTACCTAAAGAGGATGAAATGTTTTAAAATACTTCAAAAACTCTTGTTTAGGTCCAAATAAGTAAATGTGCTACCTAGGCTCATTCTCATCTATTCATATTCTAATTCCTCCCAAAGATCTCTATTTCTGGGAGAGATCCAAAATACAGAATGGATAGTCAGAATACTTGAGTTCAAATCATGACGCTTATTCTCACTACCTGTGTGACAATGGAAAAAAAAACCTACTTATCACTAGAATTCAGACTTGGAGTCACTAAGACATAAGTTCAAATCCTGCCTTAGACACTTACTAGTTATATAACCATGAACAAATCACTTCTGTTTTCCTCGTTTCCTCATTGTGAAAGTGAAGTTAATAATAGCATCTAACTCACAGGGTTGTTTGAAAGTCAAAATGAGATAATGTTTGCAAAGCTTTTTGTAAACCTTAAAGCACTATTGCAATGCTGTGTAGAATAGTCATAGTAACAGAAATGAGCACCCTCAATAAGACCTTTAACATATAGACTGCTTGGATTTTTTTCCCTCTCCTTGTTACTAGCAGCCCTTTACCTTTATCTACTCATTGTTATCCATTGATTGGATCTAAAGAGGGTGGCCAACTCCCTAAGAAATAGCTCAAATGAACAGAAATAATACTCCTATTCACAGAAATGATAATTGATAATGGCATTAAATGAAGGAGTAAAGGAGTGGCCTAGAGAGTGTCTGATGTACCTTTTAGCACCAAACCTATGATCTTCTTGTAAGTACTTTGTTAAACTGGTCTGAGATGTTGGATGTATTCAAAATTGTTTAAAACTAGATTTGATTTGATCTGTAATTCAGATTGCAATTGCAATGAACTAATCCAAGATATTTGTATTTTCTAGAAATATTTTTGAGTCAGAATGTGCAAGAGATAATCTAACAAATTTTTGCAAGGGATAGGAAGGAAATACTACATAGATAGATAGATAGATAGATAGATAGATAGATAGACAGACAGACAGACAGACAGAGATAGACAAGATGGATAGATAGGTAGATAAGATGGATAGATACATGCATACATACACAGATAGATAAGATAGATAGATAGATAGATAGATGGCTAGATGGCTAGATAGATGGCTATATATATATATATATATATATAGGTAGATAGATATAGATGGATGGATAGATGGATAGATACATACATACATACATACATAAGATAGATGATAGATAGATAGATAGATAGATAGATAGATAGATAGATGATATGGATGCATAAGATGGTTGGATAGATAGATGGATAAATAGATAATATGGATAGATACATGCATACATACATGGATAGATAGATAGATAGATGGCTAGATAGATAGAAAGATATAGATGGATGGATAGATGGATAGATAAATACATACATAAGATGGATAGATAGATAGATAAATAGATAAATGCATAGATGGATAGGTAAATAGATAAGATGGATAGATGGATACATAGATACATAGATAGATACAATGGATAGATGCATACATAAGATGGATGGATAGACAGATGGATGGGTAGATGGATGAATGTATGCATAGATGGTTGAATAAAGATAGACAATGATAGAGAATGATACAGAAAATAGTAGATAGAGGGAGAATGGAGAATAGATAGATGGATGAATGGATAAATAGCTGATAGGATTATGGGTTAAGAGTAATGATTGAAATTGATATTAGATTCCTTTCAATGAAATTTATATTACTAAGAAAAAGTTATGATATAGATCCAGAAAGTTCCTTTGTAATCATATTTAAATCTTAAAGTGCTCCATACATATTATCCTACTCTTTCATAGGAAATAGGCATTTTGCTTAGAGAAGTAAGAGGTCTTGATCACCACAGAAAGAGTGAATTGTAGGACCATAGATCAGAGACTCCCTATTTATGCTATCATATTTTACAGATGAGGAAACTGAGTTCCAGCCAGGTGATTTCTCTGAGGTCACACAGGTAACAAGGGAAGGCAGGATGAGCAGAGACAGGTTGATCTCAAAGTCCACCCTCTCTCTTCTATACCACATTGCCTCCTAGCAGAGGATGTCAAGCCAAGATTTGAATTGAGGTTTTCTGACTGTATCTTTCCTCTATTAGCATTTGTCGATAAATTTATATTCCCCTCCTAAGAGCCCACATCTCAACCTGTAGTGGTAGTCAACAGAAGGATATGCTGCTGAGATTAAAAATACTTTTGCTTAAAAAAATGGATAAATTGGGGCAGCTGGGTAGATCAGTAGAGTGAGAGTCAGGCCTAGAGACGGGAGGTCCTAGGTTCAAACCCGGCCTCAGCCACTTCCCAGCTGTGTGACCCTGGGCAAGTCACTTGACCCCCATTGCCCACCCTTACCACTCTTCCACCTCTGAGACAATATACCGAAGTACAAGGGTTTAAAAAAAATGGATAAAATAAGATGGATTAAAAACTAATGAAGAAAAAGATCACAAATTGTATTTGTTTTGCTATCCTTGGCTATTAAATTATAGGCTTTAGTATCATTATTATAAAGAATGAAATACATATTCAAAAGTCTGATTATTTGCTAACAATATTCCACATTAAACATATTAGTACATATATTCTACAATCAACAGAGATTTATTAAGCACATATTTTAGCAAATAAATGCTTTATAATTATTCATGTGGATAATGCTAGCAATATATTTAACTGTAAGTAAATTAAATTAATTTAAAATATATTTCTCTGCAAATAGGATGATACATTGAGAGAAAAGTACTTTAGATAATTATTTAAAACATAAGACTAAACTAAAAATAATTATAAATATTAGCTTCTCAATTTATAGATTGTAAGAATATAGACAGATTGATCACTCAATGGATAAAGCTTGGAGTCAGGAAGACCTGGGTACAAATTTAGTCTTAGACTCTTAGTAGCTGTGTAATTGTGGTAAAGTCACTTAAATCGTTGTCTTAATCCATGTGACAAGGAAAGGGCAAACCATTCTGCTGCCTTTGCTGAGAAAGCCTCATCTGGGTCAAGAAGACTTGAATGCAACTGAACAACAAAGAATATAACTTCAAAATAAATATGTTCATTTTTCAAGAAAAATGTGTTTCTTGACCTGAAAGTGATGAGATGTTATCAGAAATTAATAAGTAAATATTTCCTTTTGTTGTTTGTACTTACTGAGTCTAATTCACTATCCATTAAACTATGCTGCCCCTTAATAATTAAATTAGGAGTTCTATTTGAACACAACTTGAAAATGTAGTCTTAGTGTAAAAATAAAATTAAAAAAAAGAAAGAAAGAAAGGAAAGGAAACAAAAGCCTATTCATTAGTTGAGGAATGCCTAAGAGTCAGGCCAATTAATGGCACATTTTAAAAAGAACTAAAAAATATTAATTATTTACCCTACTACTAAATATCTTCTCAGTATTTGTCAGGGGG
>NC_058133.1:5353406-5389641 GCF_016433145.1 Gracilinanus agilis | reverse complement strand
AGAGAGAGAGAGAGAGAGAGAGAGAGAGAGAGAGAGAGAGAGAGAGAGAGAGAGAGAGAGAGAGAGGATGAAGAATTTGGCTTCTTCAAAGGGCATTTTCTAGTGTGTCTAGCAAAGACAGCACTCCAGCTTCCTTTGGGACTTGGCTGATTGGACCTTGTACTAGTCTAACATTTTATCTTCGAACCTGTAAAATTTGATGAGGAAGGAATGCGAAATTGAAAAGCTGCCTTGCACATATCAGGCTGTTATTAAATGTTTGTTGAAATGAAGTCGATAAATGAGGAGAAACTTCATGGATGCTGCAGCAGATGAGCTGGTCTGAAGAGGAAGAGAATGAATTTAACAAGAAGTGATGTGGAAAGAGTAAATTGTAAGAATGGCAGATGAGAATGAATGCATGAAGGACAGGGCAAGATAAGACTGAAGAATGGTTAACAGTCAGTGATGTGGTTCAGTGGAAAGAGTAACAAATGTGGACTCAGATAGACCTGAGTTCAAATTTGCCTTTAAAGATTTACTCTGGGACACTGAGAATATCTATATCTCCAGGGTAGATATCAGGTAAGTGGAAATTCAATAATATTTATCGATCATTTTTCTAAACTTAAAACGCTCTATACATATTCATTAAGTTTCTCATTACTTGGTCCCATTTAGATCTTAGCTAAACAAGCAGGAGTCTTAAGGGATATAATGAAGGAAATCAGTGCTTTCTCTTGAAAATGTCAACTACTAGAGGAGCAGAACAATGCAAAGGAAATGGCCCGGGTTCACACCTAGGCTGACCCCAAACAGGCCATCTGGGGAATTTCAGTGTAGCTTAGCCAGTGTGTCTTGGGGAGGCCCCTCACCTCAGAGCATTAACTAGTGTTTCCCCCCCCCTTTTCACTGAGGAGAACTTACCAATGGATAATGAGTAACTGCTAAGACCTTTTCAGGCTAACATGAGATCATCAAGAAATACCAGCAAAGTGTTGACACAACCATCATCCAGCTGGATGTTGCAAACAAGTCTGCTTCTCCCTCCATTTCAAACAAATCCCAGGCGCTGCCAGCTGGCTAGATTTGTCTCCTCTCTCTCATTTGGAGCAAAGGAAAAGAGGAATTTATTTACGTTTGTGCCGTGTTTATTTTGGAAGGTAGTAAAATGTATTTGCTATAAAATTGAATTATGAATTATAGCCGTGCAAGTGTATGGTTTTATCACTTCATCTCCAACTTATGGATATTTTTTTCTGTAGACTTTGCCCTTTAAACCAGAGAAAGGAAAGAAAATAGTGACCCTTGAATACACACAGACACACACACACACACATACATGCATAAATGTGCATGTAAGCAGCCAAATATCTCTTTCAAATATATAATGATAAATAATAATTATTTGTAAAAATCATATATGTAAAATATGTGTGCATACATATATAAACATGTGTGAACGTGTGTGTGTATATTCACACATATGGAAAGGACCTCAAGTGCCAGGTAGTCCGATACCTATTTTAACAGCTAAAGAAGATGAAAGAACTTGCCCTACAGCATACACATAGTGAGCTTTTTTTAAATAAAAGGGCACAGTGTCCAGCACTATCTAGTAAACAAATAATGGCAGAGTTTGAACTCAGTTCTCTGATTTCCTAGCCAGTGTTTTCCCACTATAGGTAATATATTAATACCCATCACAGACTCCCTCCCTCCTTCTCCTTCTCTTGCCCATCCCATGGGCATAAGATCTATTAGCAGGCAGGTGTAGGGGTCTATCTAGACTAGCTTCCCTGATTTCAATGTATGTGTAAACCTCAGGTGGTGATTGTTCTAAGCTCAATCAAGCCCCGTTACACTCATTACACGTGTGATAATACCACTTGGCCAAGTCCCAGAGTTAAGCTAGCTACCGGCTCATCACAGTCATCTTACTGCTTGCTTTTCCAATTTTTTTTTTACATAAAGGAATGGCTATAATAACTAATCATTTAATAGGCTCATCTGTCCCCACCAGTGGCTGCTTGTTCTTCCTCAGTGTGCTCCTCCCTGGCCAAGAATTCATTCAAACCCTATGTAGAAGAGAGTATATTAAATGAAATACAATCAAATTTTATAAGCAAAGAGATAACCAGTTAAAATCTCTGGTCCAACTGAGTCCCGCCCCTTCTATTAAGTCCGATTTTTCCGCGTTGCACACTCTCATTTGTCAATCTTCTTTTCCAAATAAACGCAGAGGCCCCCCTGCCATCCTTGGCCCCAACATCAAGAGTGGGGAGGAGAAGGCGCCTCCCTGCCATTCTCTTATCTGAAAGCTGCCCCAGCGCTGGCCGCTGGGAATCCTGGAAGGCAGCCAGGACAATCCATTTTTTGGAATGCCCCAGGATTGGCTCCGGTGATCCTTGAACCCACGAGGCAGGATGCTTTCTCGTGATTTTCTTCTGCTTCGGTTTTCACGGCTGCCTCGCTTTCCATGAATTTCCATGCTAATTGGAAACTGTCAATTCTGTCTGATGGTCAAATGAAAGGAAAGGATTATGTCGTGATGACACCAGTTTCGCTTCTCTGGCTTTGAAGGCGCGTATCTGTCTGGTCCCCCAAAGTATCCGGAGTGCCATCGGAACAGAAGAGCTCTAACTGCTGTCTCACTTTCATCCTTTGGAATGCAAATGGCTTCACCTCTAAGCCTAAAAGGCTCCCAAGAAAGGCGAGTCTTAAAGTCTCCACCACCATTCCAGCACTTCAAAAGCGTCCAGCTCCGCACTAAGGCTCTCCTTTCTAAAGACTGGCGCTCAAATCGTCACTTCAGAAGACTTTCAGGTTCCAATTAATTTTGTCGCTGATGAACGTTTTTGAGAATCCCCAAACTGAATAAAGTGTCTCCATTACGGCGATGGGCCACGAAGCTGTGGCTGCTCTTATAACCTTCCCTACCTAATGTGGGAAGAAGGCGGGATGTGGATGGGAGCTGGTGGGAGGGAGCGGGATGGGCAAAGGTGTGGGTGGATGACTCTATGGGCAGGGAAGGAAATACAGTCTATTTCTGAGATTGAACCATAAAAAATCAATCACAAAGATAGGGAATAAACCAATCACTTCCCTGATAGAGGAAACTCCCTCTAGCTGTGCTATTCAGCACCTTCTCCGTAATTTATCCATAAATGCTAGGACTTATCTAGAATACCAGAAATTTAAATGACTTGCTCAGGGCCACACAGGCAGTATGTTTCTCAGCTTGTCTTGCTTCCAAAGCCAGCTTTCCATTCCCTCTGCGCTATGGCCTCTCATAACTCAAATGTGCTCATATTTATTGAAGTTCTATAGATGTTGGACTCTCTATTAACTTTTAAGAGAGATTGAGAAAGGATGATGCCGTCTGCACAGAGCTTTCAGGGCCAATGAGAGACATGGAAACAATGGAACTACCATGTTGCCTGGACGAAGTCCATAAAAGAATTCTCAACAGCAGAAATTTCACCATTGGCCCTCAGAGCACCCCGTGACTGGTCACATGCAGAAATTCTCTCCTGTGCCAAGCTTTGCCTTTAAGAAATCAATAAGAACAGGATAAGAGGAAGATGAGGAGAGTATAACATAAAAGTCACATTTATTTTTTTTTTAGTGTCTTAGAGTCAATCACTTTCTTTCCTCTCGTTAACCCAAGAGGCAAAGAGTGGAATTGGTATTTTCCCTATTTGCAGATCAGGAGAGGAAGGTATAAGAGAGGAAGGCATAGCTTAGTTTCATCCAACATTGTGGTTGCAGCCATATTGGACATTGCAGATTATCTGTGAAATCTTGCCTATTCTCAGCAAGGCGATGATCTGGGACAATCCTGAAAGACTTCTGATGGGGAAATGCTCTCTTCCTCCAGAGAAAGAGCTGTAGGAATCCTCTTTCCCATCCCTTTATCTTTGGTTTTATGGGGGTTTTGGTTATGTATGAATTTGCTCTTACAATGACGAGTATGGAAGTGTACTTTGCATGACAATAAAAAATGAAAAAATAAACAAAATTGTTGTTGCTATTCAGTTGTTTCTGACTCTTTGAGACCCTAATGGTGGTTTTCTATGCACTGATACTGGCATGCTGAATCATTTCCTTCTCCAGCTCATTTGGCAGATGAGGAAACTGAGGCAGGCAGGGGTTAAGTGACTTGCTAGGGGTATCTGAGATTGGATTTGAATTCAAGCCTTCCTGACTCCAAGATCCACTGGGCCATCTCTCTGCCTATAAATAAGCATCCATTCAGAGACTCAAACCCAGGACTTTGGGGGCTTATCTCAGTGTACTTTCCCACTATAATGCTGCCTTCCTTGAACCTTTAAAAGTGAAATTTCACATCAGTCATAGAGTTTCTTCTCATCATGCCCCAAGCTTTAGCATGTGGGAAGCTACTCACGTCATTCTACATTTAAAGGATAACTTGGATTCCGAGCTTACCGTGGCTGAGAGGGTAACCTCTGGCTGCCTCAGTTTCCTCGTCTATGTTATAGAAATGTTGGACTAGACAAACAAAATAAAAATTTCTGAAAAGATCACTTAGCAAAACACTATTAATTTTAAAGAAAAAAATCAACTGGAATCCTTCTCAACTAGGAGCTCCAGCCAATACTTCAACATGGAGTAAGAGCCAATATTCTCAAAGGCTGACATTTGCATGCAAATTGGGTAATTACATTCCTTTCTGATAGCTGAAAGAATTTCAGAATTAGTGGTGGAAGGGAATACACCAGAAACAATCTATGTGAATTTCTGTAACACATTTCAGACGGTGCCTCATAAAATTTCTGACAAAATTAACACAAACCCTTCTGAAAGTTCCCAGTTAGAGTTTAAAAATGATTAGATTTTCTTACAGTGAGATTCATTTGTAAAAATGGCAAAGAGGCAAATATGAAAGCAGACTATGAACTTCAACGAGGAGGCAAAATCACACCTAAGAAAAATGTCCCCAAGCGGCCAAAGTACCAGCCAACCTACATTTAAAACAGACCATCACTCCAGAGAAGGCTAGAAATGTTCAGCATCATATTAGCCCATGCTTAGATTTTGCTCTATGATTTATAATTTCTTCCCCCCACACACCCCATTACATGCCTATGTGCAATATCTCCTATGATTCATTCATGGTAAAATGACTGAAGTGTTGTCCTCTGAGCCAAGAAGACCTGAGTTTGAGTTCTTCTTCTGACTACTACTTATGTGATCTGGAGCAAGGAACCCTAGAACTTCTCAGATCCTGAGGAGCCTTTGGTTTAGTTTAGAGACTCTCCAGGCTACATTCTCACTCCTTGTGGGTTTGAGAGACGAGGTGCTAAAAGAGATAGCCAATTGAATGCACTCTCTGGGCCATAGTTTCTATTTCTGAAAAATGAGTAGATTGAACTAGATCATCCCTGAGGACCCTTCCAGCTCAAAATCAATGCTCAGGATGAAAGCATCACCTCTGTAGACCTGGAAAGAACCTCACAGTCCATCTAGTCTAACTTCCTTGTTTAAGGGAAGAGGAAATTGTGACCCGGCATTAACTCCTCAACTTTCCCCTGCCACATCCAAAGAGTTGCTGAAAAAAAGTCTTCCCCCACTGACCAAGCCAATCTTTGGATGCATCTCTCTGACCTTTGCTAGCTTAGCCCTCAAAGAGGCCCAGCCTCTCAGCTGAGGTAGCCTCTACAACTGCATGAAACAGGACCAGGTTTTGGTAGAGTTGACATCACTTTGACTATTGGGGATGCTTCTTGGGAGCTAGGTGAGGAGAATAAAATCAAACAATCCCTCAAGCAGAACCAGGTTTTCTTTGGTAAAAAACTGAAGGGAGAGAGTGAACACAATATTGACACCTAGTAAAGGATGGGACCTTTAGCAGTGGACATTCTAGAAAGGGTAGGTCGAGATGATTTAGTAATGGTCTACTCTTTTAGCCTGGAAGGCTTTTCATTGTTCTCACCATGGGGCTCATTCCTTTTTGGCAATTAAGGGGAAAAAAAGTTGAAATGAAATGAGATGTGTGTGTGTGTGTGTGTGTGTGTGACCAAATGGAAGTAAAGTTGGTGGTTTCAGAAATAATAAAGATGATGACGATAACAATTATTTATATATTCATATACATATATATATATATGTATGTTTAGCAAAGATCTTTATGCATGTTATCTCCTTTGATTTCCCTTTGCAATACTGTGAGTTGGCTCATATATACATTTTTCCCCACATGCCACAGATAAGAAAACAAAGGCTTATAAGGTTGGAGACACTTTCCCAATGCTACAAAACTAGGACTTTCAAAGGAAAGATTTGAACCCAGGTCTTCCTAACAAAAGGTCTAGGACTTTTGCCATTTCTCCACACTTAATAGCATCCCAACTGAAAATAGTGACTAGGATGTCACCAGCTATACACCCCAGATGCCCTTGAAGGAACTTGGCTTTGTGTTTTGTAAAGGATGTACATAAATCTTGATGTAACCGACTTCTCCAATCTTTTATTCCACTGCAATGCACTGATTTGTATGTAGAAAGTCTGCATTGATCCTTAAATTATTTAAGTTGGTTACCATATGATGGACTTCCTATGCTACATTAATTCATGAAGATTGCTTCCCATTGTGGAGTGAGCCCCTGTAGAGGGAGCTGTGACCTACATTAGTGAAGGGACTGCCAACACCAAAGAAATTCAAGATCCCTCAAGGATAAAAGTAAGTATGTACAAGCCACCCTCACATAATTAATGGATAACTGAGTTCATTTAAACATTTGGAATGGAAAGAAAAACAATTTAACTGCGATCAACTCGAATTTTGTTTTTATTATTATTCCTCTGCTCTATGGTGTTTGGTTTGGACTTTCTTTTCCTTTTTTTATTCTTCATTGTTCAACAGAAAATCATAATTGCATACTAAACAGCTGGAGACCAAATATTTTACAATGTTTAAATAATTCAATCACTTGGGGAAGACAGAAAGGTAGAATAACTCTATTGATACCCTGGAAAAAGGTTAAGTTCAGACTGAGTAAAGACCTTTATTTTAATAGAGTGATGATTGTTTAGACACATAAATATTTTAAAAGTTATATGTGTAACATGTAATTCCTGACCCCAATTGAGAGCAAAAGAAGTTATTATTTATTTGAATGAAGGAAAATAGGAACTAAGAACCAATGGCTAATCTCAGAATGAATAATAACCACCATAAAAATAAACTATTTCCATAAGAATAAGATGTTCTGGATATTATACAAAATCACAGATTCTGCATTGGGGTGCACAATGGAGACTAGGCCATTCAGCACATACAATACAAGCATGCATAGACATGTGGGCATATATATATACATATATATGCATATACCTATATGTAGGCATATAGATAGATATTAATATGAATGCAGTTAATTTATGATGAAAGAACTATGGGACTGAGCTACATTAAATATGGACATTATTATACTAAGTATGATTATTCCTTAATTTTATCAGCAAGATGTGCCTACTATGTGGCAGGCACCGGGCACAAAGCACTGGAGCTACCTACCAAAAGAGGCAAAAGAGAGCCTCTATCCTCAACGAGCTCATGATTCAAAGCCAGAGACAAGAAGGCAACAAACATCTACTTACAGTAGCTGGAGAGCTAGTCTAAGAGTCAGGGAAACATAGACTCAAGTCCCGGCCCTAATATGTACTGATTGTGTGATACTGGACTAGTTGATTCACTTCGCAGCCCCAAATAAGTCTTTAAGGGTATAGATGTGCAGAACTGCCCCTCTGCAGCAAAGGTGAGCTTTTCCATTTCAGGAATTGACTTCACCAATGAAATTACAAGTCTGGTTTGAGAAAATCAATATGGCGGCATGGGGTGGGACAGGGGTGTCAAGTAGGTAGTAAATATCTAGGAGACCACAGATAAGACAGGGTAAAGAGGGCTCTGCAAAAAGAACTAAATATAAATAATAATGAAATCCTTTGTTTTTCTTCAGCAGTGGGGAAAACAGAAGGTTTTTAGAAAACTCACTAAAATGGAAGGTAATCAGACAATGTTTATTTGCCCCAGAGGCTGCCACCCAAGGGAGATGCTACCCACCTTACCTGTCACCTACAAATGTCCCACTTTGGTAACTTGGAAGGCAGAGGAAGCAGCTCACACCCATAGGGGTCAGTGTTCAAGCTTCAAGATTTTACTTCTATTTTTACTTTTAATTACCTCTAGTGGTTTTCATAACAACCCTGGGAGATGGGTGCCATTATTGTCATTGTTTTATAGAGAAAGATACTGAGGCAAAGAGATATTAAGTGACTTGTTCAGGGTCACGCAGAATATGAGTTTCTGAAGTTGAATTTGGCCTCAAAAAGGGACTTGGAGTCCCTTAGTCCAAGTCCAACAGCCTATCCACTGCATGACCCAGATGCCTTGTAATGGCTTTGAGTGTCTGAGGTTAGATTTGAACTCAAGTTGGCTCCTGACTCAGTCCAACAAAATTGTATATTATTGTCAATGTTTGCCTTCAAATTATTGACATCTTACATTTTCCCATTATCTTCATACACACACACACACACACACACACACACACACATGAAATATATCTATGCATTTATCTGTAAGGATCTTGTATTCAGAGGCAACTAGATGGCAGAGTAAATAAGTCACTAGACCTGGAATCAGAAAGACCTGAGTTCAATCAGATCTCAGATGCTTACTATCAGCCTCAAATTTACTGCCTGTGTGACCTTGGGTAAATCACTTAGCCCTCTTTGCCTCAATTTTCTCATAAGGAAATGGCCAGCTACATCAGTATCTCTTCCAGGAAAACCCAAAATGAGGCCATGAAGAGTCAAACATGACTGAAACCATTGAGCAATCACATATATGTATTTATGCCTTCCTCTCCCATTCTGTACCCAGAGACCATCCTCCAGAACAACCAAAAAAAAGAGAGAAATACGGGCAGCTCAGCAAAGGTGACCAACCCATCCCCTGAGTCTGACCATCCATGGAATATTCTGCACCCAGAATCCTCCAATTCTGCAACACATAAAAAGCTGAACAGAATTGAAATGGAGTAGCGTTGTGACCTTACTAAACTATACACATGCACACATATATGTACACACATGCATAAATATCTTTAAAAATCATAAAGACAAATGACATAGGCCAGAGTCTAGCTGTTTTTTTTTTAATATAAAATCTTTCCTTGTGCCTTTCCTATGGAATGCTTGAATTTGTTGATGATCTTTTTTTTTGTTTTGAAGAAATCAATAATGCCAGAGTAATACCAGAAATAGGCAGCCGACCAGCTCCGATATCATTTTAATTTGTTTGATTACAGCAGTCTTGCTAGTTTCTGTTTGCAATCCTGTATTGTCAAATTTTTCAAGGATGAAATTCTGACTGTTAACCATTGGACACTATCTTTGTTTTAATTATGCATGACTAATGATAGCTGTTTGCCTGTTTGACCACCAGATTGTCTGATGTTGCCAAGGGAAAAACCTTTTAAAATAGATAATAGATTGGCTCTTTCATTGAAAAGGAAAAAGAAAATAAAAAGGGTTTTGCTATCCTTTTGCTTTAAAATCAGCTTCGTGGTAGCAAAGTCAATCACTCTTCCTCCTGCCTTTTCACACTCCCCTGTCTTCTCAAAATGTGCTTTCGGTACTGCTTGTCTGAGTTTAATTAGAGAGAAAAATGAAAATACCACAGCTTTATTCCACAATTAAAAATTAATTCTAAGCTCAAATTGTAGCTCTGCCTTACTGAGGAATACACTTCCGAGGTTAATAGCAGCCTGAGCTTTCAAGGAAAATGCAGCAGTCAATAATGAAATATTGATTGAAAATCTCCCAGGTGCCTAGCACTGTGCCTGCTTCTCTGCATCTAGAAATACCATCAGGCTAAAAGCAAAGCAAGGACTCCTCCCTCCAGCTCCCCCACCATGAAAGAGAAGGTGGGGAAGGTCCATGGTATCTTAGATGGACAGCAAGACCAAGAGGCAGGAGATGTGGGGTTAATTCCCACCTCAGACACATACTTCGGCGTCTTGGGCAATCCACTTTGGTAGACGGAAGTTTCAAGTCTTAATTAAAATAATCACCACAAAGCTAGTAGATATTTGATGCTTACGATAACCCTACAAAGAGGGAAGGAAATGAGCACACAGAAGGCAGCCATGATGACAAACACTTTACGCAAATGCTAGCTCGGTGTATTCTCACAACAACCCTAGCAGCCAGATGCTATCATTACCCCTATTATATTTAAGGAAACTGAGGCAAGCAGGTTAAGTGCCTTGGTCCGCATCACACAGCTTTAACTGTCTGAGACCAGAATTGAGCTCACAGGTTCCTCCAGCCAATGCTACACCTACCTACCTAGGACCCAGGTGAACCCACGTGGCAGAACTAGAGTCCTTTTCTAGGCTAAAGATAAGGAGTGTTTTCTTTCCGATGAAAACTGAAATCATTCCTTCGTCTTCTTAAATTGAATTACTTCAGCAGCCTTTTTTTAATTGACTTCTGCTTCCTGGCTATCTCCCATTTTAAACAATGCACTTCCAGAGGACCCTGCTGTCAAGTGGGAGCTAATTCTTCCCTGCCCGATATGCCCTGTCAGACCTAATCAGAGAGCCAGAAAATCAAGGCTAGTTTACTCTGTATCACTAATAATGGGAATCCGGGCTATCGGGCAGTGGTGCATCATGGGCAAATTCCAAGTCACATGGTTTCCAAAATATCACAGGTATTTTATGAGAAGATAGGCTTCGACCCAAGGCAGTCCTATCCTTGGCACCCAAGAAAAATAACATGATCCAGCAGGAGACCAGAACATGGGCATTCCATCGTGCCTCTGAAACACACTACTGCAATACTGATACAAGGAACTCCCCTCCTTGGCTTCCGTTTCCCTAACTGGAAAATGGGAGGAATGGGAAACAGAGTCATTCTTGACCCTTCTAGCTAGGATCTCTCTGAGAGGTTTTATGATATCAATTCCATGCAATAACATTGTGATATCCACTGGTTACAGAACATCCTATATTTTTATATAATTTCCTATTCATTATGTCATTAAATAAAAGGAAGAATTGGCCTGGACCATGTTTGCACAATTACTCGCATCTTTTCCAGTAGAAGTAGAGCTTCTCGAGGCTGGGGGCTGGTTTCTCTTTTCCTTTCTCTGTCTCCCCAGGTGTCAGACCATTGTCTGACCCGGGTCCTGGTACAGTTACACTTTGTGCATAACTGGAAACTAATCTTAGATGGCAGGCATTGAGAGCTCAAGTGGGAAAAGAAGAGCTTTCTATTTAAGAACTTGCTCCTCCTTGTAACAACACAACAAAACACATCACCCCAGGATTTTTAAACCCATTTTATAGAGAAGAACATGGAGTCTGCTAAGGATTCCTGACTTCCCCATAGGCACGTGCCTACCACATGTCAAAAGTGGTCTCTGCTGGATGCAAGCTTATTGTTCTTTCCATACTTCCTCTCTAAACATTGGGTGAAGATGGAAATAATTACAAATGGTGGCAAAAAGAGGGACAAAAGCTCTCCGATGCTTCTAATGGTGTTTCCAGTTCAAGACAAACTTCGCCTACTTTGAGGTGAACAAAGGAAATGCAAAAGAAAGTAACATGGATCCAAATTGTAAGACTGCAGGTGGTGACATTTAATTAATAACTACACCATACATTAGGTTTGGAAGGGCATCAATTAACAAGGATTTATTAAGTGCCAACTATGCTCCAGGCAAAGTACTGGGCACTAAATCCCAGCTTCAGAGAAATGCCCATCAATTAAATCGCAGCAAGATCTCTGGGCTAAATATGAAGGTTGGAGAGAGAAGATAGATTAAAATTAGCCTCAATGGATGAGGAGAGAAGACATCAATTTGTATATCACAGGAAGAGGTAATCAGATATTCTTCTCCATTGGGTGGAAGGGAGTGGGGAGAGAGAGGCAGAGATAGAGGCAGAGACAGAGACAGGGAGAGAACAAGTCTCGAGCAGTCAGGCAAAGGCATCATTCTGGAAAGGCAATCATTTGGGCTTTACAAATAAGGGACAATTTGTTCTAAATAATGAGTGACCTGTAAGGCAGTGAGATCAGGCAGATGCCAATGAACACCCTAAACACTCTTTGCTTTCACTTTTCCTTTTGATTCATGATGTCCATAATAGCCATTTGCATAGTCAATCCTGGAGACATATGCTGATGGACCAGAGGCATGGGATGCTCATTCAAATATATATCAAAATCTGGACAGCATGCAAGGGGTAAGCAAATCATGGCAGGATGAATCCATTTTCTTGTGTGAATAATAAGTCAGACTCTTGAATGATTGGCAACCTTATTCAGGAAGTCATGCAATGTTTCAGAGATTGATGCAATCAGCACCATGCTTTGTGCAAATAGGAGCATCTCAAGGACCTTACTATTTATAAAGACTCCTTCTTGCATTTGGATTCTGTGCGTGACTACCTCCAAAAATTACCAAATGTATTTGATGGGCAGATCGCTCTTTGTTTTAAGCTTCAATTGATATTAAGAAGGAGAGAGTAAATGGACAAAGATACTGCTATTGTTACCTTTCTCAAGGAGTTTTGGGGAAAATGAAAAAGCCTTAGAACATTGGGTGGAGGTCTACGGGAGGCTGGAGGTCATAGATGCAAGTCATACAGGATAAGCTGCTATCTCCATCCTTATGGAAAATATCTCTATCAGTGATATCCCAGATTCATCTAAGTATCAACGTTAATCCATATGTATAAGCTTTCTGGAAAGGTGACCCAATCAGTCCCTGGCAAGAGGAGAAGAGATAAGGACACTCTCAAAGTAGAATTAAAAAAAAAAAAAAACAACCAAGAGGAAGTTTTCTTGAAATGGATGAGGGTCAGTCTCCACACCCAGTTTATAGTGAATATTTAATAAATGCTTGAAGACTTATTGATTTAACAATCTGTCTAATCCAAGATAATGTGTGAAATATTAAGAAATCAACTGATTTTATGAAAAATTCAAAGGAACCCAACCAGAGAGCTCAAAATATTTATGTTATGCTTTCTTCTTATGTAAGGAAGTTGACTATTAGAAACTAATTAGGAACTATTGCTAATTGGGATAACTATTAGGATAACTATTAGGAAATAGAAATGATGAAAGAAAAGCAAATGAAGAACTTTGTGGAGATTGGAGAGGTTGAAGGGCTTTTCCCAAGAACAATAAAGGCATCAAAATTAAGGAAAAGGGAAGACAATTTAAATAAAATCTGCAATTGCAGATTTTATAAAAAAAAAAAAATTTAATTGCATGAGGTATCACTTACAAAAGAATCACACGCCCTTCCACACAAGCAATCCAAATGGAGGAAGGGATGGCAATTATCAGGTACGTATCAATTCCTTACCCAAATTACTCTGGCAGTCAGCAAAGCAAGAGCAGAGAATTTCTAATGGGAAAAAAAAAACAGTTCTGGTTTAAGTAGAACCCTTGAGATGAATGGTAAGAAGAGTCCAAAGAAAGTCTGAGAGGAGAGGAGGTAAAGCCATGAGAACACTATGTGAGGACACTTGTAAGAAGATGAAAGCCAACAAAGAATGGAGGGGCAAAAAATAGTTAGGAAAGGTGACAGTAAGTGAGGAGGGTTTGAAGAAGATTGACTTCTCTGAGCAAAGTGTCCAGGATAAAGGTTGAAAGAGACAATGAATAGAAACAAGATGAATGATCTATGCAGGGAGCTTTCAAGGACTGCTATTCATTGAAAGTAAGAATTCCCATTTGGGCAGGGATACATTAATTCCATAAGTGCTCTGGGAAGAAGTAGAACAAGCCATGCAGAGCACTCGCAGAAAATGTCAAATATTGGTTTGCTAGACTCTCTTAATGCAGGAGCTATAGATGCAATCAAGGCCTGAGAACAAAGATTGAGATCCACCTTGTGAATGCTAAGTCTCCTTGGGCAGCTTAGCAAACAGAATGCTGCCCTGAGTAGCAAGAGGGTACTGAATTCAAATCTTTCCTCATGTACTTGCTAGTTGTGTGACCCTGGAAAGTCCTTTAACCTCCATTAATCTCAGAGTTTGTTTGCTCTTTCATCTACAAAATAAGAGGATCAGCCTTGCTGATCTCTCCCGATTATAAATCCAAGGTCTCCTGTCCATTCTGAAGGCTTGGAAATGGTCAAAGGAAAATCTCATAACTGATAAAGGTGAATTCTTTGAGGTCCACCTATATTTACAGATGGGCCTGATGCTGTCTTAGGTGTTTGTTAGGGTACAAAAGATAAGATGATGCCTTCGAAGTCTAACCGGAGGGAAAGTGTCTCCAAATATCTGGTGATGTTTTATTTGTACATGTACATGTACATTTTGTACAATGTACACATTATGTACATGTACATGGCTTTGTTAGCACGTTATCTCCCCCTTTTTATTGAAGCCCTTATTGAGAACTGGTTTTGTCTTTCTCTGTATAACTAGTGCTTAGGACAGAGCTTCTGGCACAGTCATTGATTACTAAGTGCACGTTGGCTTGACTTGCTATTTGTAATAGATTGAAATGGCCGTGTGTGTCTCTCTCTCTCTCTATCTATATGATCACAGCATGAGGGCCACAGCTAAGAAATGCTTCAGGAAATCAGAGAAAAGTGAGATCAGCTTGGACTTGAGTAATGAGGGACCATGAATTTAATAAGGTGAGATATAAAGTGTTACATATAGGTTCGCAAAGAATTTCACAAGTACAAAATTGAGGAGCCTGCGGAGGCAGCCGTTTTTCTTAAAAATAAATGATTTGGGCCTCTTAGATAAATGCAAGCTCTTTACATTGCCAATATGATATGGCAGTCCAAAGAGTTCACGTGTTCTTGGCCATTATTGAGAAGCTTAGCTTTTACTAAGAAGAAGGGGCTAATTCTCTTGTTAATCACTCTTGGCAGCCACAGCTAATATGGTTGGTTCAGTTCTTGGAGCTCCATTTTTGATAAGTTGGAGACCATCCATAGGATACATCAGAATGGTGACTCAGGCCACATGAGGATTGGTTGAAGGAAAGGGGGGGGGCACGCATGTTGTTTCCCCAAGTAAAATATCGAATAAAAGTTCTGGGAGGGAAACCACTTTTTCATCTTCGTGTGTTTATGTCCATAACATGTGGCACATAGTAGATATTAGACAAATGTTTGTTGATTGATTGAATGACTAATTGATGTTTAACTTCAAGAAGGGGTGAGACTGAAGAAAGACAGAGAGCTGCCTTCCATATTTGAAGGGATTTCTTCTAGAAGAAGGATTAGTCTTTTTTTCTGTTTGTTTCCTAAAATCAGAACTAGGAGCCATAAGTTGGAAACTGTGAAGGGATAACTTTAGGATTCATTTGAAGAAAACCAAAGACACAATAACAGCAACACCAACAAAACCTTTCTAACAATGAGTGCTATACAAATGTGGAATGGACTACTAGGGAAGCCAATGAGTTCTTCCTCCTTTCATGTCTTCAAAAGGGCTAGTTGAGTCAGATGAATTAGAGACATTTCTTCTTGGTCATGACCTGAATGAGAAATTCACTGATACCTGTTCCATCTCTGAAGTTCTATGTTTCTGTCTACAAGAAACAGGGCAATGGTTAAAGTGAAAGATCATATACTTTTGAAGTTAATAGGGCTAATATATCAATATATATCAATATATTTTAGAATGAACATATATCTATATATCTATATCTATATCTCTATATATTATATCTATATCTATATCTATATCTATATCTATATCTATCTATCTATCTATATGTATATTTGAGATTTGATGAAACTAGGAATGATAAAACTTGGCAACAGATAAGCTATGAAGAGTAAGTATATGTAAGGAATGGAGGATGAGACTGAGGTTGTAAGCCAGGGGAAGTGGGAGAAAGCAGGTATCGCCCTCAACATCATTTGAAAATTTGAGAAGAAAGGAGGGATTGTGGTGAAAGAGAATACATTTTATTTTGAACATAATAATAGTGATATTAACAATAACAACAAAACAAGTAGCATTTATATAGAACTTTAATATTTATATAGTGCTATATATATATTATATCATTTGATTATCATAACAACCCTCTGAGCNCATATATATATATATATATATATAGAGAGAGAGAGAGAGAGAGAGAGAGAAGAGAAGAGAAAAAGCCACATGAACCAATTTCATCCAAATAAAACCTTGATTATGGAAGACAAACTTTGTATGAGAAAGGGGAGAAAAACAAAACAACTTTTGGAATTCATTGATTTATATCAATGATGTGTGGTTCGCAAAATTGGATCCCAGACTGTAGTCAAGAAGGGAAGTTAACCATTAATCAAAGAGCAATATGTGTTTTCAGTCTGTGGGCAAGGAATTAAAAGGAATTTAGGATTTTAAAAGTCATCAGAAGAGTGTGAATTACTGATGGTGCAAATGAGAGTTCATGGGCTTCTAGCTCATAAGATGTATGTGTCTGATTAGACACAAGAAATGCATAATGTTTCTGACACAAGTCTGAGTTGTGGTTGGTGCCCAACAACTGTAAGTTACTGGAAAATCACTGACCTTCTCTGTGCTTTATTCTTATTCTCTCTACTTTGGACAAGTTCTTCGTGACATACCACATTGATTTGTTTTTTATAAATTACTCTGCAAAGTCTAAAAGAATGAATGAATAGAAATTCTCATTTTAATTGATTGGATTTGGGAAGAGTGGTTGGTGAGTATCTCTGTGGTAGATCAAAGAAGGCATGGACAAGCTCATAGCTGAAACCTTTTGGGCAAAACATGAATACAACATATTCTACAAGGAATGGAAGGTTGGGAATCAGTTCAGCATTAAACATAAAGAGGGAATTGGGGGGTAATTTATTGTATTGTTTGAGATTTGACAAATGGCAACACAAGGACTTATTGGACCTCAAATCCATTTGAATTTAAATGGCAATATGGGCTGCTCATAGTAATACCCATGTTAGGATGTTGTTTCCTAGTCAGGAGATCAAAGGGGGGAAAACTAATGATTTAAGAATAACCCAATGAATTGATGTGCCATCTAAAACATTATCTTCAAATTTCTATGTCCCATTTTCCCATACATATAGATAATGCCTATCTTATCCTAAGGGTACTTGGCCCTAATATTCAATTTAAGCTTTTTAATCACAAATAAACAAAGAAACATCTTCCCAATATTTAGAGCTCCCAAAGTGGAATGGGCTGCCTCCATGGGGTCGGTTTCCTCTTGCTGGAGGCCTCCAAGAAGAGGTAGAGGAACAACTGTATATATTATAGGAGGATTCATTTAATGTATGAGTTAGAACAGATGATCCTTTCACCTCTCAAATTCTATAATTATGGGAATTGGCTGGTAGGAGTTAGGTTGATTCTTGGACTTTACTTGCTCTTTGGTCTTCCCAAACAAAAAGGACCCCAAACCTGGTCATGTCATAGGATATTGATGGGTAGAACGTGGGTTTGATCGGTATCTGCCATAGTCACTTCTAACTAAAATTCTGGTGAATCTCCCTCACCTGATGTGGTTTTATATCCCTTACAAAATATTGTATATTAAAGTTTCTAACATGTAATTGGGGCAGCATGATGTGATGGTTGGAGGAGAACGAATAAGAAATTACCAAAAGAAATGCGTTCTGGTCTCAGCTTTGATATTTACTAGCCATGAGACAAGGAACAAGAAAGGCTCAAAAGAAAATATTTAGGGCTAGAAGAGAATGGAGAGGCTACTGAGTCTCACATCATTGTTTTACAGGGAAGGAAAAGTGTGGAAACTCACCCAAGTTCATATATGTAAGCAGCAGAACTAAGTGGTGGTTGTTGTTCACTTGTTTTCTACTCATGTCTGACTCTTTGTGATTCCACTTGGGGTTTGCTTAGCAGAGACACTGGAGTGGTTTGCCATTTTCTTCAGCTCATTTTGCTGATGAGGTCCTGAGGCAAGCTGCAGCATGACACTTGCAGAGGGTCACAGAGCTAGTGAGCATCTGAGGATAGATTTGAACTCGACAAGGGGAGTCTTCTTGACTTTAGTCCTGGTGCTCTATCCATTGTACCACCTAGGTGGCCCACAGAGGAACTAGGACTCAAACCTAATTCCATTGAATCCAAATCCCAGTCCTCTTGCCATTGTATCAGCCTGACTCACTTTATCCATCTGTGAAATGTGAATCATTATAATTACATCATTTACCCCCCCACCGAGGGTTGCGAAAAATGCATTTTGCAAACTGCAACATCTTTTCTAAATATCAACTAATCTTCCCATTTTAGCCAACTAATAAGGATTCTGAATGATGAGACAGACCTAAGCATTTTTTTAATATAAAGAACACTCCCCAGACTCCACAAACTCTCAGTCAGATGAGGACATTGTAATCTCAAGTGATTTATCCATATAATTTCCCCATGATCTTAAAGACAGCATCAAACCCCATCATCCCTTGTGTTCTAGCTTTCAGTTTTGAGGTACATGGTTTGAGGCCTCCATTCAAGCTTTTCTCTGCGGAAGGGGTTAGAAAGACACTAGAACATACATTTCCCTTCATTTTTTAATAAACCAAAGCTTTAGAGACTCTAGGGAGATGTGGGTCATTTAAAAAAGATGCTGGCTCTAAGGAATGTGATCTGGACCTGAATCCAGACTTCTTGGGGAAATTCAGCAGAGAGCAATTTTGTTCCAGACTGGAAAAGGTTTGAAAAACTCTTCCTTAATGTGAGCAAAGTCCTGGTGATTTGGAAAGTATAATGCCTTGGCATATATTCAAAAGAGTGACACTTCATGAGGACAACCTTGCCAAATCCCTCCTCTACTCTAGCTTCTTCGCCTTATAGAAAGTGGGTGTGGAGCCAACTCTGAAGCCAGCTGGAGGCTGAGGAGCATCAAAGGATCTATCTGCCAGACTCCAGAGCCTGAATAAAAACCCAGAAACCAGTCTGATCATCCATATCCTCCCTTTTTGATGTCCCAAGATGAGGGCATGTGACCACATTCCTGTGACATCAGAGATCTTAGCCGCATCCCATTAATGGGTGAGGATAAAAAGGCCAGTGAGGGTGGCAGTTCCTCACTGAAACAGCAGACACAATAGCTCATCCCTATGCAGAGTTTCCTCTGCCTTTCAGACCATTCCACAGGCATAGGATCTTAGGGAGACATGGAAGCGCTTCAGGGATCACCTGTTCCTCATTTTGCAGTTGGGGAAACTGAGGACCTCAGAGGTTAAGTGACATGTAGACTATTTGATGCATCAAAAAGCAAAGACAAACCTTGCCTCGAAAGCCTTTGTCCAGTTTTAAGAACTTCAGAAACACACATGCTGTGGACTTACAAAGACATCATTCGAAAGCTGAGACATCGAAATGTCTTTTCCACTCATTTGGCTGTGGGGATTTTGAATCAGGAATGTCCTATTTTGCTTTGAGGCAGTCAGCACCTTTCTTTATGCCTTGGCTGTCCACCACAGTTTCTGTAGGACCCTTTCTTAGGCGTAGGGACTTGTGGAAGGCGTGTGGATTGCTTTTCATTAGATTTTTCTCCTGGGATGACCATCAATATTGTTATGGCTACACAAAGTCTCTTATTTAAGATGACCTTAAGTTGGGGAAGACAAATATCCTCCTTTAAGTGGCTGGGCAGGAGGTGAAGGAAGTTTCACAGAAGTTCATAGAGCACAAGATAGGGATAGATTCGATCTCAACAAGAAGCACCTCCAATATGTTTCCCCCAATATGATACAAGCTTACTAGGGATGAAAGAAAGCCTCATTTTTGTCTTTGTATCTCCAGGGCTAGCACAGTGCCTGACATAGTAACTAGTCCATTATTATTGTTATTTTAAATATTAACAGAAATAGCAGCTTATGTTTATATAGCACTTACTATGTGTCAGGCACTATGTTTTATGAATATAATCTCATTATCTTCTCACCACCACCCTGGGAGGTAGGTGCTATTATTATCCTCATTTTACAAGCCAAGGAAACTGAGGTAGGCAGAGTTAAGTGACTGGCTTAGCCACACTGCTTGTAAATATCTGAGGTTGAATTTGAACTCAGATCTTCCTGACTCCAGATCTGAAGCTCTGTGTTTTACATAGCCACCTAACTGATTCACTATCCAAGGCCATAAAGTATCAAGTTAAAGAGCTGAATTCTAACCCAGGACCTCCAGCTCTAAGCCAAAGTCTCTTCCCATTACACAGCACTGGAATGTAGTGGAACTGGCAAAATGGAACTGCAACATTGACCCAACATACATTTCAAGTATATATTTCTAATTAAAGTTCACGTGTCTCAACTGAGAAGCCCTGAATCCTGGCTTCACCAAAAAGTCACTGAATGTCTTGAAGGCTCAGTTTTCTTGTATCTCAAATGGGGATAGCAAAGAAAATAGCCTCTTAAGAATTGGGATCATGATTTCCTGGCCAATATGAAGTCTCAAGAAGGTAAAAAAAATAAGCATCCTAGAAAAGAGTGATGTAGAGACGTTCTTACCAGTGACTTGGAGAGATCTAACCATGGGTACACCCGCACGAGATGAGACTTCTCCAGAGACTAATCCAGAGACATGTGAAGCAATGTGTGACTCAGAAAACATCTAATATGACTTGCCCAAATGATGTCTCCTTTCCTTAATCAGTCAAAGAATCACCATTGCCTTCTCTCCTGGTGACCTTCTTTGATGGTTAATCAACAAAAGCAACTCTCCTTTAGGGTTCTTAAACAACTAGAGCTCATCCATTGGTCTTTCTCTTCTGATCAAAGGAGACAAGACTTGTTCAGTGATTTGCAAACCTTACGGTACTATCTAAAAATTCATTATTACTGTGATTACCTTGCTTGATCGAGAATCTCTTTGGCACAGCCCCCAGGTGAGGTCGCACTTCCTGAACACTGAGCCCTGGAATCTCATAAAGCCTAAAGCTATATTTGTCTTTAAGGCACACTAACTGAGGTTTACTTTGTTATTTTATTGGAAAAGATCTGAGACCTTTACTCTGTCCCAGCAATATTGGACAGTTTTCTAGAAATCTGGAGCTTTGCTAGTTATGACCTCTGCATAACAAATAGTGTTTCTCGTGTTAAATATTGTATTTACATTATTTATTTATATTTTGAGTGATTGCTTCGGACGACAGCCATTTTTTTTGCCATGCTTTGAATGCTCTCTCCTCATCTCTATCTCCTGCCTCGCCGGGCATCCTTCAATTCCCAAATAAAGTACCATCTTCTCCAGGAAGCCTTTTTTCAGTGTCTCTTTATTTTAGTATCTTCTCTCCTTTTTCAATCTTTTCCTTTGGGGTCAGTATAGAGTGTACACATATATTTGTTTTGTTTGTTGGCTCCCCTACCAGATTGGGAACTTCTTGAGGAGACAGCTGGCATTGCGCCTCTTTTCTTCTCACCATCACTTAATACAGTGCCTGGCACATAGTAGGTGTTTAATGAGTGCTTATTCCCAGGCTGTTTAAATTTCATTCATTTTTTTTTATTTTCTTGTTCCATCCACAAAAAGAAAGTAATGGCACCTGATCAAAAAGTTGCAATTAGTTACGAATGCCTACGGCTATGTCTACAAACCCAACTGGTTGAGCCATTTCCAGGGCCAAATAATTTAAGAAGTCCATGCCATTAATTGTGATGGTGATAAATTGTAACTGGTAGAACTGTCCCTGCAGTAACGGCCGTTATGCTGCTCTCATAATTTGAGAATGGCCACAAGCAAATTATCCAGTGCAGAATTGAATAATGGCATATTTGGATGAGCCCAGAATGAAAATAACTGCTGAAAAATGTTTGATCAATTTGCTAAGCTATGGGATCTCATCTTTTGCAGGGCCTCCGTCTTTATTTCTTCATTTCTGAGACTGGGACCCACTTAAGGAGCCTGCTTAGCAACACTGGTATTTGCCTATTCAATTCAATTTCCACTGATAGTCATTTGACAAGTGTCTACCATGTACGAGGCACTGTGCTAGGAGCCAGGAGAGAGAAATGGAGGTAAAATTGACCCCGGACTCTATAAGAGCATAAATCCTGTTATATGCTAGATACCACTACCTGTAGATTAATAAATTCAAAAGCTTTATAAATTAAACTCAAATATCTTGGGGAGGAGGCTCTGGTTTCTAGAGGGATTTAGCTGAGAGAGTCCTCTGTAAGGCATCAGGCATGGAGTCAGGGACATCCGTGATTTGACCTTGCCTCTTAGATAAGTGATCTTGGAGAAGTCATTTCAACTTTCTAGCCTCAGTTTCCTCATCTGTGGGAACAATGGATATAACAATAAAAAACCTTATGTAGGACTCTAAAATCTGCAAAGATTTTACTTATGTCATCTTATCTGAACTCTAGGCTTATTAAGGGAGTCACTCTGGTTATGACATGATAAAGGGAAAAGGGACTTGTTCCAGATAGAAGACCAGAGCTCAAATCCCTTTACTAAATCCTATTAATTTTTCTGACTTTGTGTAAGTCGATTAAAGTACCTTGGCCCCCATTTCCTTCTATGTGAAAGAAAGCTTGGTTGGCCTGGATGGTCTAAAAAAGCTGCTACTACTTTTTAGAACAATGGTGCTTCAAACAAGCCTACCTTCAACACAAGCTGTCTATGTGACCTTGGGTACCTCACTTACCCAACCTGAGACTCAGTTTCCTGATGTGTAATATGGATGCTGGACTAGTGGATCTCTGAGGCAAAATTGGAATGCTGGTCCTCCTGACTCCAAACACAATGTGGAATCCACTATTCCACCTACTGTACCTGCCAGGGCTGTTATGGGGATCAACAAGGTGATATATGTAAAGTGCTTTGCAAACAGCATCCTCTCTCTAAATACCAGTTATTCTTGTGGACACAAATGGGGCTTCAATGAGATTAGAAGATTTCTTTGACAGATCAGCCTCATTACAACAGTGCAATACCTTTTTTCCAAGATGGAGATTTTTATCCCAATGATCCCCATATTCATCTTTCTCACAAAACTCCCTATTCATGTATACATTAGAAAGCAGCATAAAGACCATAATGGGTCCTAAATGTGACAGCCCATCTGCTCAGATCCAAATGCTGCAGTGACATAAGGCTTTTCTTATCCTCCCTCAACACTTACCTGCTCATTCTCAGATTCAATTATAGGTTTGGAATTTCCTGAAAGTAGATGGTTTATGACTTCACTCATATTCCCTCACAATAAACCACCTTTAACACACGTAGAAGAGCCCTCCGTTAGATACTAGAGAAAGGCAGTTGGGATAATATATGGAACGTGAGGCTTAAGGTCTGGAAGCCCTGAATCCAAATGATGCTATATACACTTGCAGGGTGCATGACCATGGGCCAGTTACTGACATTTCTCTGTGCCTCAATTTATTCATCAGTAAAATGAGTTTAGACCTGATGGCTCCTAAGTCTTCTTCCATTTCTAAATTATGGTTCGGTAATCTGTGATCATGTAAGTCTTCTGGTTGAGGACTTCATAAATAGATTGTCTATAATCACTATGATATGATAGAGTATCAGTGTTGAAAAGAAGTTGCGATCATCTACACTAACCCATCCTGGAAGATGAATCTACTTTATATATAATATCCCAATCAGTCTCTATCAGAAGACTGCCAATACACCATCAACCAAGGTAGGCATGGATAGGAGCACTCTACACATGTCTTAAGAAAGTAAAAGTTTGATTAATATACAAAATATCAAAATTCATTCATAGTTAAGTATTGGAGTAATGATGATCTTCAACTCAGCATAACATTGTGTCAAGACTCAAGTCTGACCCACATTGACCATTTCACCCTAGAAAAGTGACTTTAGCTCTTGGAGCAGTAAAGGATAAGTGCCAAGGTTAGAAACGTGGTAGACTAGAACAGCGGTAATGACAGAAATGAGAAATTAATCAACAATATTTAAAAAGTACTATTTGCCAGACTTTGCTACCTTCTGGGGACACAAAAACAAAACAAACATAGAGAAAACAAGAAATTCAGATTCTGTGGAATTGATATGCTGGAAATCAGTGGGCATTCTGGTTTCTTAACCAGTATTTCTTATACCATTGGTCTAACAGGATCCCCTGGGACCATCTAAAAATGCCATATATCATGTCTTTTATTCAGATCTTAATCAAAGTTATGAAACAAAGGAAAATAGCTAAAGCTACAATGAAATATGGTTTCCACATATTCAGCATCTTTGAAAACATGACAATGTTGTTGATGGGCGTCAATCGACATTTAAAAAAACAACATAAATGATATTATTTTTAAATCCCCTATCAATGGATCTGCCTGAACACAGCAGCTTCAGGATGTATGTTGTTAAAGCTGTTGGAAGCTCCCAACTTTTGAATTCCAATTACAAAAAGACTCTGATAAATCTTCTACAACATCATAGTCAGTGACCTACTTTCCCCACAAAATTCCACAGGGCAATGTAAAAGAGCATATGATACATCCTTGGGAGAAACTTGGCAACATCTTTGATTTTCTCCTATATGTGAAAAAGACAAATTCCTGTGTCTAAATCGGGTTCAGATTTGTTCCTCAATTCCAGAGCCCTGTAACAAGATAGCACAGGTTCTGACAAGACCTAACAAACTAGAAATTAGAATGTATACATTTTGGGGGCAATGCATTTTTCTTTTTTTATTTCTCTTTCCTTCCTTCCTTTCGTTTTCTTCCTTCCCTCCCTTCCTTTTTCCCTCCCTCCATTCCTTCCTTCCTTTCTTCCTTCCTTCCTTCCTTTCTTTTTTTCTTTCTTTTTTTTTCTTTCTTTCTTTCTCTCTCTCTCTCTCTCTCTCTCTCTCTCTCTCTCTCTCTCTCTCTCTCTTTCTTTCTTCCTTCCTTCCTTCCTTCCTTCCTTCCTTCCTTCCTTCCTTCCTTCCTTCCTTCCTTCCTTCCTCTCTTTCTTTCTTTCTTTCTTGTAAAGCACAACACAGTTAATTGTCGGCTAAGATGAAAGACAGCCATCTGTGTTGGTAGAAAGAATACCCAAATCCATGAAATAGCAGATTCACAAATAAGTCTAGAAAGTCATGACTACTTTCATAGTTAGATAGATTGTTTGAGTTTCAATGTGTTGTTAAGATTATCAGGTCAAACTTTTTCCCAACACAGAAATCCATTCAATATCATGCCTGTCAACTAGTAACTTTTGTTAATGTGATTTTAAGTCACAATTTCTGAACAACATGGGAGAAATGCCATATTTAGGATTATTATTCTTGGAGGAGAAGAAAGGAAAAAAAAACATGAACACAATTCTGCTTAGACAGTTTCATAGCATTAGGGAAAAGGAAATCATAACACCTACACTGAAGTGAAAGTAGAGAAAGAATCATTTCCAGCTCTTTGTTATAAATTTTATTTCATCTACACGGCTTCTTCCTCAACTTCGTCTACTGTAGGAATATAATAAAATGTATAAGAACATGGAATACTACATGAAGCCTAGCAAACCTTTCCTATCATATCAGAGAGATGAGAAAACTATCCAATATCCCCAGAAAGACAACACATAAGTCCTGCCTATAATAATAAAATTTAAATATTTGTCATTGTGGGAAACTGAAACTTCCATCTGTATGGCTGAATTTGCTTATGCCACTGTATGGTTAAAGCATTTTGTATGCCTACATATGTGTATAAGTATATATACATATATGCATATATGTATTTGTGTAAGAAATAAAATGGATATAAAAGGATAGATTTTAAAATATTATGGTTTTTAAAGATTTATTAACAGCC
Organism: Gracilinanus agilis; assembly: GCF_016433145.1. NCBI lineage: Eukaryota > Metazoa > Chordata > Mammalia > Didelphimorphia > Didelphidae > Gracilinanus > Gracilinanus agilis. Next base: position 5,363,870 of record NC_058133.1, on the reverse strand, counting down.
ATTAGAAAAATGAAGCCACATACCATATTAAGAGTTAGTTTGAAGGACTTGCCATACCTCCACCACCATCCTATTTCAACATGAAAAAAAAAATGTGCCCTTCCAGGTGCTTCCTTTTTATTCTTCTCTCTATGTTATTGCACTTCCTGTCTATATGATTACACAAGAGGAATCATGGGAAATGTAGTTTGAAAGAGCCCTAAATGTCCACAGGAAGTTTAGATCAGGGACCTCAAAATTAGTTCAAAGACTCCCAAATTTCCAATATCACATTTGTGTGCATGTGTATTTAACCTTAGAAAACTTAGTCACGGTTGCTTATCACTTCATGAATTTTGGTAGCCGACAGTGATTAAGGTATAGTCAAAAGAGCAGTGGGCTTGAAATCAAGAAACCTTGTGTGCAAATCCTACCTCAGACATGTATTAGTTGTGTGACCTTGGAAAAGGCATTTAATATTCCCTTTCTTCAATGTCTTTACCGGAAAAAGAAGGTGATTAGAAATATCTATTTTGTTTTTAAATAAAAACCTTAGTTTCTTTTTTTTAGTAACAACTTAGTAATGACTCTAAATCAGAAGGACAAAGGCTAGGCAAAAGGGCTTATGTGATTTTCTCAGGGTCACATAGCTAGAAAGTGTCTGAGATCCAATTTGAACCCAAGTCCTCCTGATTTCATGCCTGATGTTCTATCTATTGTGCCACCTAACTGCTCCTGACTTGAGGTCTTCTATGCCAAAGGTATTAAACTCATAAAGAAATAGGGGCCACTAAACCATATGTAAAGATCCCTCTGAGCTCCATAGTGACTTGGAAAACTACACATCAGCATTATCTATGTTTTATTGTATTTTAAGTTTTATTATTTTTTAATTTTCTAATTATAATTTATTCTGGTTCAAGCTGAACTTGGGAGTGGCATTTGGCATCTCTACTCTAAAGGACCCTTCTAGCTCGAATCTTAAAATCTTGTGATTGTCATTCTTGTCCATTTGATTCCACTCAACACTGTCAAATGAAACATCCAAACTGGTGAAAACAGCATCCTGACTTACTGAAGCTTTGTAAACATGTACTGGAGAAAACTCTGCAGGGGAAGAGAGAAGCAGAAAGTCCACCTCAGGATGACTCATCAAATGATACACTGGAAAGTGGGTGGGATTGGTCATTAGACAACTGGTCATTCATTCTGCTCAAAGTCTATCAATCTTCTCAGTTCTGTAGTTTCTCAGTCTCGAGGCATAACTCTAATGAGCAATAGCTGGCTGGATATTGAAAGAGCCTTAGTGACTCACCTAGAAAAACCTCTGCATTTTGCAGATAAGGAAACTAAGAAGAAGAGTGAGTTTGATGAAGTCCCCAAGGCCCCATGGCCAGTTAGTAACCATCAAGACTGGAAACTAGTTCTTAATGGAAGAGATACATATTGCGGCGCTTGGGTTTTTTGTTTTAATTTCGAAGGGTATTCCATTAGTTGCTTTCTTTCTACTCCTTCTGCTTTTGATTTTGTGCTTTTTAAAGATTCTTCTAAGAAAGTGTCTATAAGGTCCACCAGACTGCCAGAGGGGTCCATCACTCGCACACATGCGTACACACACACACACACACACATACCAAACTAAGGAAAAGGCACTGATTGAGGAGACAGAAGGGCACAGTAGGGGAAGACATCGGTATTCTCTTTCCAAGAAAAAGTAGAACAGAAGAACTCAAAGAAGAGAAATAGTCATGGGCATCATGAATCCCAATGGCAGGAGCTTGGAAGTCAAGCCTAGAAGGAAGGTAGAAGTACAGGCATGAAATGGGTCTAGTGACCAAATAACGATACATCTTGACAAAGGGACTATTTTGGAGTTGAGTCCTTCATTGAGAATCATACACTCTGACCAACCATTCAGGATGCAGAGAAATATACCAATAATTAAAAAAAAGACATGTAGCAATTTTCATAGAACAACTGAACCCTACAGAAATTATATCCATATTCTGTTGACATCCACAGAAAGAATTCTCTTCTAGTTGTTTTATCAAATCACAAAAGACAGCAGGCTATCAAATATTATCAATATACTATTACTGGGAAGTGCTTTCTACACAATGGAGCTTTGTTATAATATACTTAAACCCTGGCCAGGACCATTTTAGATGTCTTATTAAAATGCTCCTTTGTCAACTACTACATAGGAAAAAAGGCACAACATACTCAAAAATATTCCTTTAAAACTCGCGTTAGTAAGTCTTACTTTTGTATACTTCACATGAAACAACCCAAAAGCACGGTGAGTCATTCTTTATTGAGTTTACTTCTTTCTGCACAGCTCCTTTTAAGCACCCATTATGGGGTCCTCTGCTCACTCTAAAATAGTAACTATCCCTGCTACTGCTTTCACATGAGTGTAAATAGTCTCGTAAACGCCCAGGTAAGGGCAGATATCCACTCCCCTAATGCATTCAGAACCACATCAAGGCTGTCTAAGAAATAAAACAGCATGCCAAATAACTTCTGGATCAGAGTCATTACATATAACCTGTTACAAATAAAATTAATAAAGATGGATATATTTAAAAATATTAAGAGTTTATTGTAATCCATATTGATGATTAAGAAAACCATGTGCCTGCTAAGATCTAATTCAAATGTCCCACCATACCTTCCCCCTTGGGTGCTTCCTAGGAAAGAGAGCATCCCAATCAAATTCTGAGACTTTATACCTCTGTCTACATAATCACACTTCCTGCCTACCTGTATTAGGTAAGAGGAATCATGGGAAATGTAGTTTTTCAAGTCCCTTAAACATCCACAGGAAGTTTAGATCATGGATCTTAATGTTAAGACTCCCAAATTTCCAATATCACAAACCCCAATGATTTCTAATTGTTGATATGCCTGTTGTGAAAAGAATAGATTTTAAAAGAGGGGGGAGGGGTAAAGTTATAAGGAACATTGTCCCTTTTAAGCAAAAATAGAATTGGACCTAAACATACCAAGTCAAAGGTGAAAAGAAGAACTTCATCTGGGAAGTTGGATTATTTTGGACTCCATCTAATGGAATATGTCATTTGCATATCACTGAATGCAAGGAAATCAATTCCAAATGAATCCAAGTTTTATCTATAGGTACAATATTTAATAGACTATGAATGCTAATCTATATGATTCCTTCAATGAAAAAGAAGGATACCATTGATGACACAAGAATCAATAAAATATCTATCAACTCAAGAAATAGTCAGAATAATTAGGTGCCTTTTCCTTTGCTGAGTCTGTTTTCTGATAGCCTAGAAAGAGCAGTAAAGGTATCAAAGGATATATCTGTGGAAAATACATAACGATCTGAATTGGAGGGAACAGAATATGAAACAATAAAAATGTAATAAAATAAGGAAGAATCTGGGTACTACAATTGTTTTGTGGATATGACATCCTGAAGACATTAAAAAAAGGATCTTAGATTAATTCCCCCAATCTAATGAAATGTGAAAAGATGTTGGGAAAATAAGATCAGAAATGCTCAGTACAGCCAGCCACCCATTATTCACATGACCCTCCTCCATAGAACTCGGCCATGGAAGAAGCAGCAATCTCCTTGATTTCTCATGTACTATTTCATCCATACCTATTCTGCCTTCATATGACTCAGTTTTCTTCTTCCAGTTTGTTGATTGAAGACAGCAAATGTTTAGCTCATGAACAGAATCTTATTTCTCTTGACTAAGCATGAAAAATTATTATCAAGAAGAAAGCTAGAGTATTTCATATTCAATGAGTATAAGAAAAATATGGTAAAAGAATGAGTGTAAAGATGATTCTTTATCAAATGTGTATCAGAGCATTGTCGAGACACAATTCAATTCAGTTCAATTCAGTTTTATAAGTATTTATTCAGGATCTTCTCTTTTCCAGCATTGGACTAGACAATGAAGATGCAAAGAGAATAATGAACTGTCCCTGCTGTCAAGGAGCTTCCATTCTACTAGGTGGATACAATCCATAGGTAGATGAGCAAATATAAATTATGTGAAAAACAATGGATCTCAATTTCAAGAGACAGAGAGCACCAGCAAATACCTAGAGAAATCAAGGGAATCCTTAGGTAGAACATGGCACCTAAGCTATGATTTGAGGGTGGGAGGGAGAGGGAGGAAATAAGTATTTATATAGCATCTACAATGTGGCAAGCCCTTTTTATAAATGTTATCTCATCTGATCCTCATAAGAACCCTAGGGTTCAAGGGCTATTAGTATTCCTATTTTACATGTGAGGAAACTAAGGCAAAGATTTAAGGACTTGTCAAGAATCATAAGGCTACTAAGTGTTAGACTGGATTTGAACTCAGGTCTTCCTGACTACAGACCCAGTATACTATCTACTGCCCCACTAGATGTCTCTTTGATGGAAACTAAAGACATAAAAACAGGGTTTCTAATATATTCTTTAAAAAAAAAAAGAAACACTAGAGGGCAGCTGGGTAGCTCAGTGAATTGAGAGCCAGGCCTAGAGATGGGAGGTCCTAGGTTGAAATCTGGCCTCAGACACTTCCCAGCTGTGTGACCCTGGGCAAGTCACTTAACCCATATTGCCTAGCCTTTACCGCTTTTCTGCCTTGGAACCAATATACAGTATTGATTCCGAGATGGAAGGTAAAGGGTTAAAAAAATCCAACAAAAAACTAAATATTTAGTCACATCAATGTGGGTTTGTGTTTTATCACAGTCACAGTAAGACATACATGTAGGTCATGTATGTGGATATGATACATGCTGAACCAAGTCATCTAAGTTGTTGCTTTGGATCTCTTCCTCCAAGATATTAATAGTTTAAAATGGCTACTTCTCTTTTCAAGACATTGTGAAAAATCATTGTTTTGTCTTCGTGGTGATGGTGGTGGTTGTTGCTATCTCTCCTTTTTATTCCTCTCTGGAGAACCAGAAATGACTTCTATGAGTAAGCATCGGCTTCTCCTAAAATGGCACAATTCTTCTTGGTAGCCTGCATGCCTTGGCTTAGGAAGAAAAGGACACATCCTTGGCACAGAAATTGGCCAAGAGCTTTGAATCAAGGAAAAGGAGGTTCAACTCTCTTCTGGGACCATCAAAACCACAGGGAGACAAAGCAAAACTCTTTGAGGTTGAAACATCCCCTGAAATATCTCCCAAGAAAAGTAAGTGGTACATGGCCAAAGAAAGCTGAGCTTAGAACAAGGAAGACCTGAGTTCAAATCCTACCTTGTACAATTACTCATTCTGCAATTTTGAGCTAGCTCATTAAGCAACTCTCAGTTTGCTCATCTGTAAATAGATAATGAGAGCGTCTACCTCATGGAGGTATTATGAGGATCACATGAGATAATATGTTCAGAGCTTTGCAGACCTTAAAGTCTTATATAAATGGGAATTCTTATTATTGCAGAACTAGAAGAGGAAGGTCAGATCTGTTCCAAGCTGACAGAGGTCCAGGTGGCAGGATATAGCTTGACCCTTCCTCTGAGCTTTATTCCTTGGGACTCTACCATTTTGACTGTTGCAGTCAGGCCACTGACTTCCCACGATACTTTGATCTTAACAAGATATAATCAGTAGCTATCATTTTTGGTTAATCATATTTCAACTATCCTCAGACCGTCATCAATTTTACATACTTGTATAATTCAGCCTCAGCAAGCCGAGTTCCATTTGCCTAAAACTGATGATCCCTTAAGATCCAGATTCCACACAATTAAGATAAACAGTCAAGTAAAGTCACATATTGAACCAAACCCAACAATAATACTATGTTTGGAGAGGCCATTCTTTCAAGAAAAGTAGACAGATTGAAATCACATCATCTTGGAATGGTATGACCACAGGGAGGAAAGAAATAGAGAGCTATATAATTTGTAAACACAAAATGACATCTAGGTGTTACATGGGATGCAATATATAATTGTATCTCTCTATCTACAGGTATATATATCTCTTCTCTTTCTCTCCCTTGTTCTCCCACCTTCAAATCCTTGGAAGAGTTAAAGAACCAACAGGAGACTCGGTTCCCAAATTCTTATTGGAGCAAAGTTTCCATTGGCTTCCCAAGTCTCCCGAAGGTAAATACAGAACCATCAGCCAGACCTCAGGTAGCAGCACTTACCTTTAAGTGCTTCCACATGCATCACTTATAGAAGTCGGAGTATAAAGGGAAACAAACCAACAAAAAACCAACCTTCCACTTCCAATACACATAAATGGGATAGTTTCTCATGGAGCTCAATGGAACACACATTCTCAACATAGCTGTTGGCCCATTTCTATTACTAACAAGTTAATGGAAACAGGTTCTGAAATGCATTCTAGATGGACAAAGAATGATCTGAGTCCCACTTTTCCTGTAGGGGAAAGTGTCAAAAGAGAACGCCCAGGGTACTGCTGCTGCCTCATTAAAGCCATTACCATCAGGAGGGCCAGATCTCTTCAGTGCATCCTTTGGAGTTCGGGCAATGGGCGCTGTTAGTTTTAGCGATGGACACGTTTGCATTTAATGTGTTATTTCATTATGCTGATGTGGTCAGGAGAACAAGTCCCAGATATTGAAAAGATAAAAGAGAATTTGCTGAGAGGGTCTTCATTGCCTTAAATCCCAATGACAGCCCTTCAGAATAAGAGAGCCCAAGTCAGCGCTTCTCATCTATTATTCTAAAGAGGATTTTCTTGTGGCATTATGCTGCTAACTAAAGAGCAGGGAGAAGTCCTGCGATCCCTAATATCATTTGCTCTCCCAAAATGGATCTTGTCACCTGGGAGATGAAACTGGTCATTTGAGCTGAAAATTTCAGTCTCTTGGAAGTTACCCCAAAGATCAGGACTACAGGCAGCCCTGAGGGGATTGTTTTTTTTTTTCTGGTTTAGGCCCCAAACATTGAAACGCAGCTCATCACATGAGCTGGAGTCATTGTTTGCTCTCCTTAAAAACATATGCAAGTCGATGTGTGGAAATGGTGCTCTTACTTGGTACCAATTTGGAATCAGTTCTCTCAGAAACTACATTGTTCCTGGAACCAAACAATCGGCAGCCAGGAGGCAGGAGGAAGGAGAAACAGGGGAAGGAGAAACAAGTGCACCTTCCTGGGAATGAAAGGACCTAATTCAACAAAAGCAAAGTCCCTCGAATTCAAATCAGGCAATGTGGTTATAGAATGTGACTTTAGAAAAAAAGGGTGGTCACACAATTCATGGGCGTTGATGCTATTCCAGCCCCTTCCCTTGAAGCTTTGGGTAGGATGAGGCACAAGCAGCAGATTCTCCCCCTGGAGAACACTTCAGGACAGTGAATCGGCTCATTTTAGCAATTAAAAGAATAAGGGAAAACTTCCCATGAATAAACATCTTCAAGGCATTTCTCCATCCATGAGGAATATGAAGGACATTAAGCCCAGAGCTCTCCCCAGAGGCCTGCGAGATACTGTACAGAGCAACTCAGTGGAGAATAAAGTAGTGCTGCCCCTGCCACTGGGTGCGAGGCCAGCGAAGGCTGCCACCCCATCTTTCAATGTGCTGCTAACAGACAGCATTAGGCGGTGATTATTTTCATGAAAAAATAAAGTTGAAGCTGCAAAGTATCCCACTAGAGAGAAATTAAAATAAAAAAAAAGTGGGGTGGGGGGCCCAGAGGAGAGGGAGACGGCTGCAGGGCACTCCAGGTGAGCTCATTTTGTACCAGGGAGCATCCAAGGCCCCCCAACATTGGGGGCATCCATACAGAACGAGAAGATCACTTGGGAGAAAAGGATAGGAGCCAAGAGGTCGGAACCTGGAGCCAGGGAGGCTAAAGCACTGAGGGAGAATCCTAATCCCCCAGCTCTGCTAGGGAACAGGAAAGGGGAACAAGGGAGAGCACCTCCTGTCAGGGTGCCAATAGCTGGCTAGGAAGCATGTAGACTGCAGCATCCATGACACAGCTCCATCGTCATGGAAGATCATTTTTCATTCCATGCTATGGAGGTCCAAACTTCTTAGAAGAAACTTGTCCCATAGCAGGCAAATATGGGAAACATTCCAACCCTCTCTAGCTCCAGCCGGGGGGGCTTCGAGTGCGTCATGTGAAAGGCAACCCTTTGCTCGTCCTCTGCTCAGCCCCAATTCTCTCTGCATTCTGCTCTTACATTAAGTTCACGACAAAGTTATCAAAATAGAGGATTAAATATATATTCCGAATGCACACAAACGAGGGCCCCCCAGCCATTTCCCCCATATCGCCTGGGTCTCGGGGAGAGGGTTCTGAAGAGCCCAGTCATAGGCCACACCCACGAAAATAAATTGGGAAGTCTATTTACTATGGGAAGGCATTCGCTGACAGGGTTCCATTGCACCTTGTCCATGGTACAGCCATGAATGTGCTGATCCTGGGCAGTCCACATTCGCCAGCTATCTAACTCTCATTGGACAAGAAGGGGACATCGAAGGCAGATTTGAGCCATATGTCCGGTGGAGCTACAGAGCGAGAGCCTGGCTGTTGCTGGGCAAGGAAGGTGCAGGGAGAGATGGTTAGCCCTAGTGAAGTCTGAGCACTCCCTGAGCATCCATTTACATCCTCCCCAAAGAAGAAATATTTTCAGTACTTCATTCTGTTTAAGGGGGAAACTGAGCTGTTGGTGCTCAGTGGTGACAAACCACTTCTGCTCCAAAGCTTAGGAAAAAGGAGAGAAGGGAAGGCAGGGAGGGGAGACAGGAGAAGGAAGAAGGGAGGGAGGGATTGCAGGATAGAGGGAGGAGGTGCAGAAGTGTGGAGAGATATAGGAGTGGGGAGGGAGGGTGGAAAGGGGTGGAGGTACAGGAGAGGAGAGAGAAGATAGAGAGGGAGGGAGGGAGCAAGAGAGAGGAGAGAGAGAGGATGAGGGAGTGAGAGGGGAGAGAGGGAGAGAGGAAGGGAAGAGGGAGAGAGAGAGAGAGAGAGAGAGAGGTTGTAGGTGAATGTGGTGTGTGTATTTTTGAGTGAGAATGTAAAGATGCGTGTGAACAGTGAAAGGGCATGTGTCTGAAATTTAAGAGAGGCTGTTTATAAGTGTAAAAGTGTATTACAGAGTGTGAGAAAGGGAAAAAAGTGTCAGTCTGTGCCAAAATTCTACAGAGTGAGAGTTGTACCAGATAGAGCAGGGTATTTCTGGGTAAAGGTAAATAGATGTATGAGGCTGGGAGACTAGTGGAGCTTGAGCTTGTAATGGAAGGGAGAAAGAGACAACATCTACGTATGTGTGGCAGAAGTGAAATGAGAGGGAAACCGAAGAGGAAAAAGAAATGGGGGAGCATAAAAAAGGAGGAACAAAACAGAAAGAGAAGAGATCAGAGGAGGATGCCTGAGAGGGGAAAGAAAAAATGGGAATGAGGAATGGAAGAAGTGGGTAAAGTGAGAAATATTGAAAAAGCAAAGGGAAAGAGGAGGAGAAATCAGAAGGGAGCCGAACGCTAGAAAAGGCAGGAAGGGAGGAGAAAAGTGTTAGGGGAATAAGGAAAAAGGTAAAGACAAGGGGGAGAACGGAACGAGAGGAAGAGAAAGAGAGGAGGAGAAGAAAGATCGAAAATGCCTGGGAGAGACTGAGCCTCTGGGCGAAAGGCGAAAAGGGAGGGAGGGAAGAAGGGAGGGGGAGAGGGAGGGAAGGAGCTAGCGTTTTTCCATGAGCTTTAGCAAGAGAAAAATAAAAAACAAACCTGCCTAACTTGTCAGACTCTGAGAGTAAAGCATGGCAGTATTAGAAGACCTTGGGAACAGTTTCCAAGGGGCACCAGCACCTCCTTCCCAGCCTTCACACTTTCCTCATCCCCGTCCTCCTCAGTTGGTTCAGGTTAGAGTCGGAGAGGTTTCCGAAAGTGCTTTGGGATCAAGGGGTCTAGTTGCTTCGCTCCCTCAGCTAAAATTGAGAATAGGGGCTCTAGCGCCCAGGTGGCATCCGCGCAGCTCTGAGGGGAAAGACTTGGATTTCTTTTTTATTGTCCTTATTATTTGGGTACTGAGCATCAAAGGGGGTTGGTTGGGGGAGAGTAATAGGAGGGAGGGAAGGACCACACAGAGACTGAGAGAAGTAAGTAGTAGGAGAAGGGGGGGGGGGGGGGGAGAGAAAAAAAGGCACACTAATTGTCCTACCTAAGCACCGCCGTGTCCCCCTTTCTGACCATCAGGTTGTCCACTGCCGGCCAAGGCAAGTCCATGCTCTGTCCAGCCGGGAGGCAGGAAGGCAGCAGGCAACACAGGCTCAGCAGCACCGCGGCCAGCCACTGGTTTGAGCAGCAAGCGCCCTGCACCAGCATCATGATGTCCATCCCTGCTAGGGCTGCTCCCCACTCTCCAGCAGCCTCCAGCTCTCCGTCCCCCACCCCCTGGCGCTCTCGAGTCCTCCTTTCCGGGGAACCAGGCGGCACTCTCCACAGCTCCACAGTTTGGTGGGGATGTGTGTGTGTGTGTGTGTGTGTGTGTGTGTGTGTGTGTGTGTGTGTGTGTGT
>NC_058133.1:5146215-5348422 GCF_016433145.1 Gracilinanus agilis | reverse complement strand
ATAAAATAACAACCTTTGGATATAAATACTATTATTATTTCCATTTTAAAGATGAGGAAACAGATCTGGAGAAGTCAAATGATTTACCCAAGGTCACACAGCAAGCAGTTATGTGAGGCTGGATTTGAACTCAGGTTTTCCTGACTCTAGGCACAAGGCTCAATTCCACTGTGCCACCCAGCACACACACACACACACACACACACACACACACACACACATATGTATACACAGATATCCCTTCCATATCTTGGGGGATAGGGGACACAATGTCTCCAGGATCTGGAAAATCCACCCAATTTCTTTTTTGTCTCTCATGTTATTTTCTAAAACTAATTTTTTTTAAACTTACTTTAACTTTAAAAAATAAATTATATATATTTATGGTACTAAAAATAAAATATGACATTATATAATATCATACATATATGTTATGCATTTCTGAGTTTCTAAACTTTTCCTGTGTTATCTGCTCCCCTTCACAAAGCATCTGCACCTACTTCAAAATTCCCCTCAAATTCTCACTTACTTTCTTCTGTGGACTCAAGCAATGGGGAAAGTCACAATGCCAGATAGCTCAGTGGAGCATTGGGCCTGGATTCAGGCAAACCTGAAGTCAAAGCCAGTCTCATACTATCTTTGTGACCCCAGGCAAGTCACTAATCCACTGGAGAAAAAAATGGCAAATTATTCCAGAATCTTTGCCAAGAAACCCATGGACAGTATGATCCATATAGTCTCAAAGAATAGGACAACTGAACAACAAATATTCAGAAAGTTCAGTTTAAGAGTTTCCGTGTTAACTAGAAGTCCTTTTTAAATTCTCTCTGTGCATTCTCTAATGGCATTTGTCCCCCCAAAATGCACACACACACACACACACACATATCTTTATATTTGCATGTATATATAATACAATATGTGTGCATTTTGCTTTAATTCAATTCAACCTATATTTATTCTTTGCCTCCTGGGAAAGGGACAGCTTGTCCTGGTGAAGTGATACCAATCTGGGTAGCAGAAAGACTTAAGTTCAGGTCCTACCTCTGATACTTCCTGATTTTGAGGTCCTTGGAAGGTCAATCATTTTAGCTTTCCAGGCCACTCTCTAGGATGTTAAATTGCCTTCATCAATCTGGTTGGGTAGAGGGAATTTTCTCTCCAGGATTTGCCTGTACCATTGAATTAGAAGGTCAGTCCTAGTCATATAGCATGTACAAGATACTGTGCTGTGTACCCTCAATGTACAAAAGCAAAAAACTCAAAGAAAATTCAATGTCTATTTTAATCTTTTGTTTCTCCTCCTCCTCCTCCTCCTTCTTTCTTCTTCTTCTTCTTCTTCTTCTTCTTCTTCTTCTTCTTCTTCTTCTTCTTCTTCTTCTTCTTCTTCCTTCTTCTTTCTTCTTTCTTCTTCTTCTTCTTCCATTACCACTATATTTACCAGTTAGAAACCTAGAGAGTTATGTAGGGCACTGAAAGGCTTAGAGATTTGCTCTGAGTCAAGAGGCCAGTAGTTTTTCAGGGGTGAAATGTGAATATAACTCTTCTTAGTTTTGAGGACTCTTCTAATAAGCTAATAAGTTTCATACATAAAATTGTATCCAAAATAGTTCCATGAATAATAGAACTCTGATCACTAGTGAAATCAAGATCACGTTAGAAGTCTGCACCTAAGGTTAGTAACACCATTAGGTGGTTTAGTTTATTCCTGTGCTTCTCTTGAACTGGAGTTTGAATAGCTAAGAGATGTTGGAAAGAGAAATGTGATAAGGAAGCTTCAAATGCTTTCATCAATATAATAACTAGGAGTTGCTCTCTTGATGTTTCTTTGACGGTAGAAATAAGATCATTATTACTGAAGGAATTAGAATTTAAATTCACATTTGCTTTTTGATATGTGAATGATTGTACCCAATTTCATATTTCATACTATTAACTGTCTTGGCATGAGTAGTTTTGGGCAAGACAGGACCCAGTACCTAATAAAAAGAGCTAATGAGAGTACTTTGTAATTCCTGAAAAAGACAGTCAGGGAGCCCTTATAAATATGACATGTGAATAATAGCTGTCTAACTTGGGCCATAATTGATTCTCAATTTGAATTAAACTGCCTTAAGGTTGGGGCACCTGGACAACTGAAAATTACTTATAGGCGTGTTTGTTCAGACTAGAAGAGAAATAGATGAGTTCAGAAAATTAATAAGGAGATTAAAAAATGCTGTTTAGAGCACAACTTGCATGAACTAGCAGGGTACACTTTGAGAAAATAAAAAAACCAACAACAACCCTAAAGTACTTTTCCTCTTGTGGTTCATCATTGAATACTTTTGTGTAAATTTGTGGTTGGAGAGAAGTCCCTCATAGGAATGCTTCTCTTATCAAAAGCATCCCCTCCACCACCATCCTCAGTGTCAACTAACTTGATGCTGCCCACATTTCCATGGTACCCTGTGAAGTGATGCTGTCACTGCATAGGAGATAAATCCAAGAGTTAAGTCACAATGAAAGACCTTAACAATGTCAAAGAGCTTAACGCAAACAGATCCCTGGATTGTAGTGACCTTCATCAAAAGATGTTAAATACAAAGATTCTAGATTTGGAAGGGATGTTCTAAATTTTCTAGTCTACTCTCTCTTCCATGGATGAATCTCTTCTTTGATCCAGCTCAAAAATAAGAAGAAAAAGAAAAAGAAAAAGTAGTGTTCATCCAAGTAGAGTTAAAAAGGGTTTGCTTGGCTGGTTGTGCGAAAGGATGGGTGAGAGATTCATTCCCTTATACAAGATTTGCATGCATATCTCACAAATGGGGGCGGATTCTGACTTGCCAATGTTTGTTTTAAAGTTTCATAGTAGTTGTTTTTCCTCCACAGGAAGTCTGAATTTCAACATTAGTCTTTATCTAAAATGAATGACAGAATAAGCACTTATTAAGTTCTTAGTCCATTCAAAGTACTGTACTAAATACGGAAGATACAAAGAAAAGTAAAAGTCATTATTGTCAAGGAACTTCCATGCAAATAGAGGGAGATAACATATATTGAGGTTTTTAGCTACAAGTGAGATGGAAAGGACCAGTGGGGTTGTAGGGTTTAATGGCAAAACAGATGGTGAAGCATCTTCTAAGAGGAAATCACACAAGGAGACTGAGATAGATGGGTGTTACTATTGCTTTATTTTCCTTTTGGTGATGGTGCTGCTGTTAATTCCCTGGTACTTTTAATGAGCCTCTAGGGGACATTTGTGGGTCCACAGTACCACAGAGATATGGCCTGAGTCTTTTTTCTTGACCACGTTTACCCTACCCTTTTTCTGAAAAACCTTACAATTGTGTGGACCAGCACCACTTCGATGAATCCATGATCTGATTTAGTCCCTACTGAGGGATGTGGGATAGAGAATGATTTATTCTATGATCTTCATCCCATATGTCTTCCAGAGATGAAATGCCTGCTGTGTGAGAGGGTATTCTCTAGATTTCTTAGCATTTTAAGAGGATGAGTTTAGCACTTGGGAAGACCTTGCATTATCCTCTACTTTGGCTATCTAGTCAGCCTTTATATTTTCTCATCACATGTTTTGGGAAGGACAATTTTTAGGTCACTTCATGACACATCAGTCATCAGGGATAACAGGTTTCAACCTACTTAGCCCCTCTATCCCTTCATATACCTTTATGCTGCCCTGTGAGTCACCTGAGAATTGAATGTTCAAAAAACATTCTCTTCCATGATTTGAAGCCTTCTTCTACATTGCTCCCTTCCATGAGCTCTCAAATCTTACCCTATTGATGTAACCCCTGGTTCTCCCATGTAACATATGATTTTCCATGACCATGTTTTTGTTGGTAGCTGGTGGCAAAATGGATAGAACACTGGCCCAAGAGTCAGAAGGATCTCAGTTCAAAATCAGACTAACATTTATTAGCTGCGTGATCCAAGGCAAATCAGTTCACCTCAGTTTGCCTCAGTATCCTCAGCTATAAAATGGAGATAGTAATGGGATCTACTGGCAGAATTATGGTGAGGAACAAATGATATCATATTCATAAAGCATTTAGCCCAGTATCTCGTACTGATAGTAGGCACTATCAAAATGTTTATATTCTCTTCCCTTGCCTTTGTCCACTATCCCCTTAGAATGCATAGGTCCCAACAAGACTCATTAAAACATTGTCTTGAGGGTAGCACCATCAATAAATTAAGGGGGGGGGGAAGTTCACCTTTCAGACTCATGGATAAGGGAAGACTAATTTATGACCAGAGTGTAGGGTTTCAGGGATAATGAATCATGGAGGTATTAAAGATGGATTCAAAAGCTAACTCTAATGAGCAAAGTGCTCATGGACCAGACTTATGGATATGTTTCTAATATTTCACATGATTGATTTCAGAATCCTTAAATTGAATTGGGGCTCCAATCTTGTGGGACTCATATCTCTCCCATTGGGTGCAGTCTAGAAGGCTGGCAAGCAATTTCCATAGCTTCTTTGTAATGTCAAAGACCTACACTCAGCATCTGAATGAGATGGTTCCAGTGTGCTGAAGGAAGGACTTTCAAATGAGCTTCTGGTCTGGGCACTGGCTATTCCATTGTCTTAGGACTGTAGTGACCTTCATCAAAAGATGTTGTTGATTGCCAATATGATGCTCATATTTCTGCCATGGCATCTATTTGATTGACATCCCACAACCCTCATTCCTGCTTTCCTCAATAAAGGCAGTTCAGCTCAGTCCCTCAAGAACCTCAGACCATCTGAAGAGAAGTTAACATGCTGACCTTATTTTACCACACTATGTCTTGTCTCTGTGTTTCTTATTTCTCTAATTTTTCTATGTTTCATGCTTTCTAGACAAGCTTAACCCTTTGCTTTCCAGCTTCCAACTTCCCTTCGCTGGTGATTCAAGTCCATGCAAGAATTTTATGTATGAGCTGGACTCTACACAAACAAAACAGAGAGAACATCACAAACATGAAATGAAAACAATTGATTGCATTAAATTTAAAAGTTTCTTATAAACAAAACCCATGAAATCAAGATTAGAAGGTTAACAAATTAAGGGAAAAAATCATAGCTAATGTTTCTGACAAAGGCCTGATCTCTCAAATATATACAGAAGTGACTCAAATTTAAAAGAATACAAAGCATTCCCCAGTTTATAAATGGCCAAAGGATAGGAACAGGCAGTTCTCAGGTGAAAAAATTAAAACTCTCTATAGACATATAAAAAGTGCTACAAATCACTATTGATTAGAGAAATGCAAATTAAAACTACACTGAGATACTACCTCATGACTATCATATTGGCTGAACTGATGAAAAAGGAAAATGACAAGTGTTAGAGGGATTGTGGGAAAATTGGGCCACCGATGCACTGTGAATAGAATTGTGATCTGATTCAACCATTCTGGAAAGCAATTTGAAACTATTCCCAAAGGGCCATAAAACTATGATACCTTTTGACCCAGTGATACCATTACTGGGTCTGTATCCCAAAGAGATCAGAAATAGGGGAAAAAGACCCAGCATACCAAAATATTTATAGCAGCTCTTTAAATTTCACTGTGAAGGATCAACCTATTATCAGCAAAGCAAGCTTCCAAGAAATCCATGAGGGACCCATGATAAAAAATGCTAACCACGGCCAAATAAGGAACTGCTGGGGTCTGAATGCAGATCAGAGGATGCTATCTTCCATTTTATTTCCTTCCCGAGTTTTTTATTGTGTATGTGATATGTGTCAACTGCCACTGCAGGAGCAATATGGAAATATGTATTTCCTAAAAGCACTGGCATAACTTATATCAGACTATTGACTTCCTTGGGGGCAGGGGGAGAGAGAGAATTCTGAACCCTAAAATGTCAGAAAACAACTGTCGAAGGTTGTTTCTACATATACAATTGAAGAAAGAAATGAAAAAAAAAAGGATTTCTTGGATTCAGGGGAAATCTTGTACAAGAAAAATAATCTTCATGTGAAGGAAAAAGGTGTAACAACTAATTACATGGTTGTACCTTGAAGTAATCTAATAGCAAATGCATTCTAGAAATTAAAAAAACAAAAACAAAAACAAAGAAAATTCAAAACAAAATTCTTTTCTAGTGGAAGGAAACCTTTCCTGATTATACTGGCTGCCTATACCTTGTCCTCAAGGTAACCTGTCACCTACTCTATATCTTGTATCTACTAATTTTTGTCCATGTTGTCTCCTTAATTAAAATGTAAGCTCCTTGAGGACAGTTACAACATTCTTTGTGCCCTTGATTTATATTCTCAGTACTTAGAGTGCCAAGAGAGCAAAGAATAAAATTATAAATGCAACAATAACGTTAAGAGAAGCTTTCATATTTGTCATGTACTTCACCAAGTGTCTCCTGTTTATTTCCACATCTGTCCCCCACCCCCAGGAAGTAACTGCTTTACTATGCAGATAAGTTAACTGACATTTACAGAAGTTCAACGACTTACCTAGGACCATAAAGCTAAAAAATGTTTGAGGCTTGACTTCAACAAAATCCTTCTTGAAACCAGATTCAGAATCCAAGCAAGATGAGATTGATTAATGATTGTTTCCTTTTACTCCAATGTTTCAATGGATCCATAATTTTATCCAGATAACTATCCCTTCTGCCTCTTGCAGACCATACCAAGTCCATTTGTTTCTATCACAGGATGAGAGAACCACAGATGGATGAGATTTCAGAGGTTACTAAGTCTAAGACCTTCATTTTATACATTCAAATGCAGAGGTCCAGAGAGGATAACTGAATCTCCTGTGGTCACACAGACCTTGCTATCTCCACCTCTTTGCCTTATTCATCACATCATGATGTCTGGATATGACTCTTCCTCACTGCCTTCCATCAGCTCTCTATAGGTAGCCCATTCAAGGTTTGTGAGGGAGTTCCTGGTGTCGACATTATTTTTTGTATGTCTCTTAGCAACTGGGCATTCCATCTGTTACCTCTCACTGTCTGCACACTTGACCACCTCTTTCTTAGACATATATCTATCTACTGGATGAGGTTTCCTGAATAAAACTTATCTTTAAAAGATTTTTGTGGTGTTTAATATCCTACAATCTAATTATTCTCGACATTCAATCTTTCTGTTGCCCTTTGGACACAGCAATTTAGATTCTTTGAAGACTGTGGTGTTATAGAATTCACAGACAAGTAGTTTCATTGGAAGAACAGAAGAGGTATGCATTAGGGAGGAGCTGATCATTGAAAGCATCATGCACTTTCCAAAAAGCAATGCACACAGTTTCCTTTATTTTGTTCAATTGTGGGTCTGACACAAAAATCATCAGCAGTGTCTATCTAGCAGATGGGCACTGGTAGACCCACTCGATAGACTGCAAATCTTAATTTGGATAAGAGGAATTGTTCAGCTAATTGAATTTAATGAAACATTTCTGTTTCATGAGGTTTATTAGGCTGAACTCTCTTGTGTACCATGGATCTCATCTTCAGAAGATCTGTTGTGGTCTAGGACATCTATGAATAAGAAGCCTTCCCCAATGATAGTAGGGATGGTGTGGGCAGCATATTAGAACTGGAAGACTACACTTTATGGTTTCATTTAAAATACTTCATACATTTTAAAACATGATTCTGAGGAGTACAAAGTCTTACTTCAACTGCCAAAATGGTCTTTCATGCACATGTACACATGTGTACACACACACGTACACACATGCACACACACTTATACGTTGGTAAGAATTCCTGATCTATAGGGGCATCCTCTTCCATTCCATCCTCTTTGCTGTACACCTTTTATTAGAGGAAGCCCCCTAGTGTCATGTAGAACTTTCTTTTTATACCTCAACTAATTCTGGTAATAAAACTGTAGATGAATTTTCTTTCTTGTGACAAAAGTATTTATGCTTCTAACATATTTGGATGACTCCTTTTTGAGGTGACATTAGAAGAGCTGGATTTTTTTCTCCTGATCAAATATTTCTTTTATAATCAACTCCTATATTTACTATAAGTGTGTTCACACACATATTAACTCTATATATGCACCCATAATTTGTGTACATACATAGCTATGCATACATGTATGCGAATATTGTATGTGTGTGTATATATATATATATGTGAAAACAATGAGAATGATGAATGTAGAGAATTACAATGAAAAATAGGAACTGATACAAAGTGAATTAAGCAGAACCAGGAAAAGGATATATTCGATGTCTCTAAAAAGGAAGATAAAATGACAAGAGAAAACTGAATATTGTCCAATTAAAATGAACATGCTTCTGACCAAAGAATCCATATGGGAAGGTAGCTTCCTCCTTCCCTGACAAATATGAATGTTATTGGGGTAGCCCATTCTATGAAAAGTTGGAACTACTTGATAAATTGGCTACTTTGCTAAGCTGCCCCCTCTGCTTTTGTTTTTTTTTTCTTCAAAATGAAGATTTGTTCTCTGGGATGCAATGATTTGGGGAAAATATGCATATAGGAATAAGGAGTAGAACTGTTATTTCAGAGCTTTAAGAAAATTCCAAATGAATAAAATATCTTAGCTGTGCTAAAGTTTGCATTCTAGTCATTCCACAATTGACAAATGGTCAAGGGAAATTAAAAAGCAGTTTTCACATGAAGAAATCAAAAATATCAATACACACATGAAAAAGCATTCTAGATCCCTCCTGATTAAAACAATGCTGAGCTACCACCTTACACCTAGCAGACTGGCCAGAATGGCAGCAAAGGAAAGTGATAAATGTGGCAAAGGGGATGTGGCAAAATTGGGACACTAATACATTGCTGGCAGAGTCCAACCATTCTGGAGGGCAATTTGGAACTATGCCCAAAGGGCTTTAAAAGATAGCATGTCCTTTGATCTACCAATACCACTGCTGGATCTGTACCCTAAAGAGATAATAAGGAAAAATACTTGTCCAAAAATATTTATAGCCATGCTCTTTGTGGTGGCAAAAAAAAAATAGAAAATGAGGGGATGCCCTTTGTTTGGGGATGGCTGAACAAATTGTGGTATCTGATGGAGATGGAATCCTATTGTGCTCAAAGAAATAATGAACTGGAGGAATTCCATGTAAACTGGAAAGACCTCCAGGAAGTGATGCAGAGTGAAAGGAGCAGAACCAGGAGAACATTGTACACAGAGACTGATACATTGTAGCATGACTGAATGTAACTGACTTCTCTACTAGCAGCAACGCAATGATACAGAACAATTCAGAGGAATTTGTGAGAAAGAACACAGTCCACATCCAGAGAAGGAACTGTAGGAGTAGAAATGCACAAGAGAAACATGTGATTGACCATGTGGTTCAACGGGGACATGATTAGCTTTTTGTTGTTAAAAGATCCCTCTATTGCAAATATGAAAAACATGGAAATAGGTTTTGTACAATGATACATGTGTAACTCAGTGGAATTACTTGTCAGCTCTGGGAGGGGGGAGGAAAGAGGGGTAGGAAAAATCATGAATCATGTAACCATGGAAAAATATTCTAAATAAATTAATTTATTTTTAAAAAGTTTGCTTTCTTAGAGCTTAAAGGGTTCATGTAATTTGAACAACAAATTACATATATATTTGATATTTACTTTTCTCAATTTCATAAAAACAATTTATAAATATATACATATTTAAAATTTTGATCTTCAAATTCTCTCCATCTCTCCTCTCCCTGCTCCCTAAGACAGCAAGCAATTTGACATAGGTTAAATATGTACAATTATGCAAGCCATATTTCCATATTTATTATATTATAAAAGAAAAAGACAAAAGCATTATAAAAGAATAGTATGCTTTGATCTGAATGCTGAATGCACTGGTTCTTTTTTTTCTGGGGACGGATAAGAATTTCCATCACAAGTCCTTGAAAATTGCCTTTGATTATTATGTTGCCGGGAATAGCTAAGTCATTTACAGTTAATCATTGTACAATATTGTTGTTTCACTTTGCATCAGTTCATGTAAGTTTTTTTCCAGACTTTTCTGAAATCATCCTGTTTATCATTTATTATAGCATAATACTATTCCTTCACAATCATATATAATGACTTGTTTAGTCATTCCCCAAATGATGAGCATACCCCCAATTTCCAATTTTTTTGATACAACAAAAAGATGTTCTAAATATTTTGATACATATAGGTCCTCCTTTTATCTCTTTTGGATGTAGACCATGTAGTGCTATGGTTGAGTCAAAGAACATTCACAATTTTATAGTCCTTTGGGCTTAGTTCCAAATTACTTTCCAGAATTAGTGGATCAGTTCATAACTCCACCAATAATGCATTAGTGTCCCAATTTCCCCACATCCTCACCAACATTTATCTTTTCTTCTTCTCTGTCATATTAACTAATCTAATAGGTAGGAACTGGTCTTTTGGAGTTGTTTAAATTAATATTTCTTTAATAAAGAGTGATTTAGATGACACTATTACCCTGTTGGTGGAACTATGAACTGATCCAACCATTTTGGAGAGCAATTTGGAATTACACCCAGAGTTATAAAACCATGTGCCTGTTAGAGTCAGCAATGCTGCTGTTGGGTCTATTTCCCAAGGAGATCAGTAAGAAAAGGAAAATAACCTAAATGTTCTAAAACCTTTATAGCAGATTTTTGTGGTGACTAAGAACTAGAAATTGAGGGAATGTCCATCAATGTGGAAATGACAAAATAAATTGTGGCATATGATTGTGACAGAATATTACTGCGCTATGAGAAATGATGAGCAGATGTGTTTTTTTTTAAAAACACAGAAAGAACTACATGAGATAAAGTGAAAGAAGTAGAACCAAGAGAACATTGTAGACAACTACAGATTTAATAGTTGAAGAATAGCTTATGAATTTTTGCCTCTAGACAATGAATTGAAAAATGGAAACACTAAAGACATCATATGTATATATCTGTTTGCCAGATGGTGCCTTCTATGATGTAGAGAAGGGAGGGAGGGGCTATGATAGCTCCAAATAAATTCGATTAATAAATGAATAAATAAATGAAAGCATGACTAAGGTATTTTTTCACATGACTATCAATACCTTTGATAACTTCATCTGAAAAAAATGTTTGTTCATATCCATTGGCCATTTATCAACTGGGAAATGACTTGTATTTTTATAAATTTGGCTCAGTTCTCTTTGTATTTGAGAAATGGAGCCTTTATCAGGGAATTTTCCTGTAGTTGTTTTTTTTCAAAAGGTGACACGGGGAGTAGATATCAGGAGTGGAATTCAAACGCAAGTCCTTTGACTTCAGAAACTGTATACATGTCATTGTACTATCTTTCTTTCCCAATGGTCACACTGTAAGCACTGGGACTTGGGTCTAATTTGCACTAACTCTTAAGTTAGCATTAGATATACAGTGATCCCTCACCTCTATGGGAGTTACATTGCAGAGACCCCCACAATGGATGAAAATCTGCAAAGTAGCAGCGTTATATTTATTTTATTATTTATATATATTTTAAGGCTTAATAAACCCATCCCACTCTCCTATAAACCTCTTCCACACTCTTATTAACCTGAAGTCACTGAGCCAATCAATGCCCAGGATACAGGACACAGCGCTGTGGTTGGTAGCCTTTCATTCCATCAGCCAATAGTGTGGCGGGATAAGGATAACTCTGCGGTATGGAATTAGATAGAGATATTTCTTTAAAACCCGCAATACAGTGAAGCTGCGATAAATGAACCACGATATAGCAAGGGACACCTGTATTGAGATCTACACACATAAACATATGTAAACACACATATAGTAGGCATGCACATATATTATTTAAACATATGCAATATGCTTATATGCAATATACCGATATACATGTGTATACACTATCTAGTATGGGCATATGGGTATACTATTAAAACAGAATCTCCATTTGAAAGAATGACTTGTAAACTCCTCCTTTTTCCTTCTCATGAAGGCAGCTAGGTGGCAGAGTGGATTGATGACTGGACCTGGTGTCAGGAAGAATTTCATCCAAATCTGGACTCAGACTAGCTGTGTGATCTGGGGCAAGTCATTTAACCTTTGTCCATCTATTTCAACGTTCTCATCCATAAAATGGGAGCCTACCTCCAGGTCTGTTGTGGGAAAAAAATGGGATCCTTTTTTCTTAACTGTTTGAAAACCTTAAAAATTCTATGTGAATGGTAGGCATTGGGGTTTTTGCCTTTATCGTAGATAATTAGATGTAGATCATCCTTCAAAGGAAATTAGACAGAGAAGAAAGGACAAGCCAGGAAGACTAGTTAAGTGTCTTCTTGATCAGGAATAATAGAATCCGTATATTTTTTTGAAGGGTTCAGTCTCCTCCCTTTTTTGCATGTCTTCAAAATGAATCCCTATTGCCTTTAAAAAATGGCACATTCAGAATGGGTGTCCTTTGTGTACAGAATCACTTAGTCAATGATAAGCATTTATTAAGTGCCAATAGGCACTTAATAGGTTGGCACTGTATGTTGGTATCCGGACGGCATGTGGTTTTTTTATTGAACATCTTGGATAACTCATAAAGAATCATAAAGTCCAAATGGTTTAATGTGGCTTCCTTCCACTTCATCAGTGATGGTAGTTGAGTTGTAGAAAAGGGAATAGAGTGTGCTAAGTACTACATCCACTGTTTAGACCATCTGTAGCACTAATTCTACTGTCTCTATTCTAAATGTGAAAAATTTGCCCAATGACTAGCAAGCTGACATGCTACTAGGGGTATAAAGATGTTTCACAAGAAGAAATTGTTGGCTTTACCATTTTTTTTTATTTGTGCTCTCTGGCATCTGAAAAAACAATCTTCTTTCCCAAATCAGCATTTAATTTCAAAAACATTTTTATACACAGCCTCGGGAGCAGAAATGCACTGCACTGACAGGTTCTGTGTATCCCTAATTTCATATTCAAACTGGAATAAATAAATGAATTTTTATTTTTCTAGACATTATTTACCTAGAAGACAGCCATTTTTTTCAGATCCTCACTCTGATGTCTACATATAGACTACTCATAACTTCTACCATTAAGAGAGGATGATATTTCCCCCTGCTTCCAAAATTAAATCTTTTCAAAATATGTTGAGATTTATTTTATTTTATGGAAAGATAACTGGATTTGGAGTCACAGCTCCTGGATTTAATTCCCTTGTAATCATGGGCAACTCTATTAATTTCTGGGAGCTTCTATTTCCTCATCTGTAAAGTGGAGTAGGAGCACTAGATGCTCTATGAGGTCACTTTCAGCTCTAGAACTTTAATCCTGCCTGTTGACTTCCCTTCCTTAAATGCAACTATTACAATTACTGATACTATCCCTAATCACAGAAGCATTAACTGAGCAGTTTCATTTTGACAAAATATTTTCTTTCCACAACCCTTTGTTAAGCACATCAGTGTTTTTATTTTTCAGGTGAGGAAATTCAGACACTACAAGGTTATTTTTCTTGGTAGCAATCCAGACTCGTGTCTCTTGACTCCAAGTCAAAGCATTTCTTCCATTCTGCTTGAATGTTTTGTAGTTGCTTATTTTGGGGAAGTTATAGTGAACTTAAAAGACTTCATTAAGGATCTACTACATTCAGAACATTGTGCTAGGAGCCAGCAACCCAAAGAATGATAATTTTAATAAAACAGCTACTGTCCCCAAAGAGATTTCATTGTTCTGGGTATAGTGATGCAATACATAGCACAATTAATGCCATGTAAGGGTAACAGTTAGCCCAGAATATTTCCAGCCCTTCTTAAACTAAGTCATGAATGCCATGTTCAGATATAGTTACCAACTGATTATACTTTTTGGCTTTTCTGATAGATATGAAGAAGTGCTGGGTAGCTCCTAAAGTGTTTCAGATTATCCACTGATCAGATCCAATGAGGAAAGCAGATGAAAATTTGTACAAAGGTGGCAGCAGGAAAGATACATCTTTGAATTAAAAAGAACGATGATTTCAAGAAAAAAAGATTTCCAGGAATTGGGAAATACTACTTTGCTACATGTGCTTTCTTAACTGGAATCTCTCTTCCTTTGGTGGTAAAGTTGACTGAACTCTACATACTGGTGTTAGAGTGTGTCACAGATTTAGGAAGTCTGGTTGGTTGGTTTTTATGGACTACACAGCCATAGTAAGTAGATATCGACTGAGAGTCATAGGGGAGCACACTGGCAGAAGTAATAGGGATACCCTTCCCTTATTCTCACTCTTGAGAGTGAAAAAGTGTTTCTTTTTAACAAAAAATTCAAGTGTGACCCACAAACGTATCCAAACTGGAAGCCTTTCCAGGTGAGGATTTCCCTTCCAGATTCTCTGTCCATTTCCCAGGAATGACTCTTATAGAAATATGTCTTTGAATTTTATTTGGCTGAAAACCTGCCTTGAAATCCACTGTCAGAGCAGATGTGCTGACAAATCCATTTAGAAAACAGGTAACAATCTTCATTTCATTCAATGAATATCTTCTAGCAACTATTGGGTTTTCTCTTGCTCTTATAATAAGTTGTGATATTCATCTCAAGGAAAGTAAATAGCTGGCTTTGTACAAAATCAGAGTGAAAACAGGCAGATTTGAAGTCGAATAATTCTTAGGGGAAAATATCTAATATTTTTTCAATCTCTGTAATAGTCATTCATACCATTACCATGTCTCCTGTTTTGTCACTTTCTTTATATAAATGGGCATGTACAATTCTTTCTCATAACTCACAAGATCATTTGAACTGGTTTTAAACCTGCCTTCCTAAAGAATGTCTTCTTGTTACTATTATTCAGTCATTTCAGTTATGTCTAACTCTTCAGAATCACATTTGGGGATTTCTTGGCAAAGATACTGAAGAGTTTTACCATTTCCTTCTCCAGCTCATTTTAAAGATGAGAAAACTGAGGTAAATAGGATTAAGTGATTTGCCATGGATCATATGACTGTTAAGTGTCCTGTGATATTGGAAATTGGGGGTCCTTGAACTAATTTTGAGGTCCCTGATCTAAACTTCCTGTAGACATTTAGGGCTCTTTCAAACTACATTTCCCAAGAGCCAACTGGCTTCCTCTCTTCCTCTCTTGCATAATCACATGGGCAGAAAGTGTAATCATTTAGATAGAAGGATAAATAGTGAGAGACTGGATTGGTACTTCCTTTTTTTTTTTTTTTTTTACTTGGGAGCAGGAGCCAAGATGGGAGGAGAAGGCAATGGTGGGCCCTTTCAAACTAACTCTTAATATGGCACGGGGCTTCCTTTTTTTCTAATGGCTGTTAATAAATTTTTAAAACCATAATATTCTTAAATCTATCCGTTTATATCCATTTTATTTCTTACAGTCCGAGGACAGATTTGAACTCAAGAAAATGAGTCTTCTTGATTCCTGGCCTGGCACTCTGTCCACCTTGTCACCTAGCTGCCCAAAAAGTCATAGGCTGAGCTTTTAGCGTAGGTCCATATGAAGGTAATGCAGTCTTTAGGCAAGGAGCACCCTATAAAATAAAGGATCTGTTTAATTTCTGGCTAGTCCTCTCCCAATCAAAGTTTATAGAGAGCTGGGAAAATGACAATGACACTATCAGTCTGATGCGTTTAGTCACTGACTTTGCATCAGTCAGTTGAATTGTAGGTAGATGAATTCAATTTGGTTGCTGAAATCCTAGATCTTATGGTGAAAGTATGAGCCTAAATGACAGAAAGCTTGAGTTCTAAATCATAATCGACAACTAATTAACTTTATGACCTTAGTCACGTCTTTCAAACTCTTTTGGCCTCAATTTCCTCATCTTCCAAATGGGGTAATGAAGCTAGATGATTCTTAAAACTTACTGGGGAAAAAAAATCAGGATTCCTTGACATAATAACATTCATGAATGAGTTACCTTGATAGTAAAAACTGCTATAACACACTTTGGTCTATGCTCTTCAATAATTATTGGCAAAGTAGTTTAATTCAAGTGTAAACAATGCAAAAAGCAGAAGCCATTTCTTCTCAGGTCTTTCCAAAGACTATCATCTGGGGTCATAGACTTCAAGTTAAAAGGCATCTTGGCCTCCCAAAGTACAGTGACATATCCATGGTCATCTATCCACTTCCTCCTCTGAGGAAGAATTAAACCTCTAACCTTCCTGACTCTGAGGTCCATACTCTATCCAATCAACAACACTGCACCACAGATTAGATCTTATATTTTCTGTCTTGATCTCTAGGATTTCATCCCAGAGACTGACTCTGAGTGGAACAAAGCAAGAGAGACATTTCAACTTGATCTCACATTTCCCTAAATCCCACTATACTTCCATAATTCACTTTATAGGCAAACATTTTGTCCATGTGTTCATTCCCAGGGGCACCTTGGTACACCAGAGTTCTGACTTCAATCAGGAAAACCTCCACCCAAACCCTGCCTCTAAAACGTATTGACTGCACAATCCTGGGTAAGTCATTTTGGCTCTTATTGTCCCCAGTAAGGCAGTGTTTCCGCTATACATTGGAGCAGGAGTTTTCCTACCTACCACAGAATGTCTGAATGACAACCAAAATCCTGATGCTTACCGTGCCTCTACATCCTCTCTTACCCCTTCTTTCTTTAGAGCCCTGGATATTTATTTTTAAGGTACTAACTCTCAGTTTGCAGGGAACTTGAGCTTGAGCCTAAAGCTATTTGCTGCCCCATCATTTCAATGAGGATTCTCAGAAGTCTATACAGAGCTAAAAAAATTGGTCTTAGAACAAATAACATTGTATACTTTCTGTAGACATAGCCTAAGAGTTATATTTCTGCTGTCTGTTTTAATTGCATTTATTAAGCAGGATTTATTAGTGATATTTTATGGATGCTCTAATTTTTTCCATTATCCCAAAAAGCAAATCCCAATTCTATAAGGGCCTCTCAATGTCTGATTACTTTGCTAAATAGATGTGTGGTGGCCAGGCAAGGGGGGAAATCTCTCCCTATTCCCATTAGTTCATTTTCTCCAAATGCTTTCTCTATTGGCCATTTTGCCATTTACAGACTAATTTTGGCATCCCCCAAAGACTCATTTATCTGGGTAATTCAGATATAATGATCATGTTATTCTTGAGCAGAGGGTCACATGACAGCAAAGGCTAAAACCAACTTTCTTGATTTCATTATGCCTGATTCTCTAATGTTCAACACGACCATTGCTGCAAATGGACGCAGCTGCAGGAAAGTGATGACAAATTGATTTTATGATCATTATTTTTCAAATAATTACCACTTATATTTATTGAGATTTTGCCTTGCACATTGAGATATTTTTGAAAGTATTTGGCAATGGAATTTCTTAGTGATGCCTCCAAACTACCTCTGGCTTTTGGTCCTCATTAGCTCACTTGCATCACAGAGAAAGGAGGCGAGATAGAGTGACACAGGTGTAAAGAGGTACCTAATCACTGCCAAAGATGCTCCCCATTTTGCCCATGACCTGGGATCTGAAACCTGCCCCAACAAAGCCCCTTGGCCACCATAACCCTCACTTCTAGAACCAGAGCTGAAGTCATCACATCCTTAAACTCAATAATCCACCCAGGCCTGATGATTAATTTTCCAGGCATTTTTCAGTCAAGATCTCATCTCTAGGAAGGATCACAAATACAAAGGCAACTTCTCTCCTTCCTTCATGCTTAAAAAGAGAACTAGAAGACTTCCTCCATTTACTAGACTCTTGAAAGAGTGGCCGCCATTCAAAAGGTACTATATCTCCCTAGAGTTCACAAATTTTCACATCTTATTCTTCCAGTTCCTGTAATATAGAATCTCAGATTGTCTAAGTGAAAACATTATGCATGCAGACACGCATTGGCTCTCTCTCTCTCTCTCTCTCTCTCTCTCTCTCTCTCTCTCTCTCTCTCTTTCTCTCTCTCTCTCTCTCTCTCTCTCTCTCTCTCTCTCTCTCTCTCTCTCTCTCTCTCTCTCTCTCTCTCTCCTTTTTCAAATTTTCCTGTTCCTCAGCCCTACTTGGTCCATATCCCAATATCAATCTACACGGTCTCAGCTTTATCTATGCTAGATTCTATGTATTATTAACAAACTTTTCTTTGTCTCAGGTATCTTCTTCCCCTCATCTTCCCATCTCCTGGTTGTTACAGACATCTACTTTTTTTCTTTAAGAAGACATCACATTTTTGGACATGGTTTCCAGTGTGAGTGGCATCTGCTCTCACACTCCTAGCATTCCAGATCTAGTCAGGGAGTTGGCAAAATCTTTGCTTTTTACACTTACCACTCCCAGAGCATCCCCTGTCATCATCACTTATCAAGTTTTTATCATACTTGTGTCATCACACATTCTCAGACCTCATTGGTGGTTCCTCTTTCATCTCTTGCCATCTAACTGTGAATATATGTCAAGACTCTGCCCTAGGCCTTCTTCTCTTGTCTCCTTCTGGCCGCTTACTTGGTAATAGCATCGATTCTCAGAAATCTAACTGTTCTCTCTAAATGTAGAATTATTTCATATGGATGAGTTTCATATACAAAACATTTACAACTTAGTAGAGTACCTGGCATATAGTAGGCATTTAATAGATGTTAGTTGATTGGTTTGTCTTTTATTTACTTTCCTACATAAATGAGAAGTCCTTCAAAAGACTTAAAATCTTTGAAAAAAAAAAGGAAACATTTTCTACCTTTTCTTGTATGTATCCCCAGAACTTGGCACCATAACTTTAATATAGTAGGTACTTAATAAAGGCATTTTGAACTGTGGAAAAGTGAAGAGTGATCACTTTGGAGTAGAGGACCAGGATTCCAAACATACCTCTAATAGTTACTCCATGTGAGAACCACTTGACTGCTTTAGACTTCAGTTTCCCTCTTTACAAAACGAGTCCAGTGAATCAGAGTTTGAGAGTCAACATCTCAGGATGTTTTCCTTGAATTAGATCAAATTAAATTGAATTTATACAAGTGTAAGTATGATGAAAAAAATGTTTTCTTAATATATCTACATATATTAATATATTATATGTAATTATATATACTATATGATAATATAATTGATAGTCATTGCTATTAATGTTAATAATATATCATTATCTCTGGAATATATGGGACCAATGCATGTGACTAGTATCTTACAGGAGAAATGAACAAAAATTTCTGAGACAAGTCATAATTGTAAGAAATAAAATTAATATAGTGATAAAATTTAAAATATCATGGTTTCAAAGGGTTAATTGAAAGCCATTTAGAAAAATGAAGCCATGTGCCTATTGAGTTATTTTAAAGGGACCCGCCATTTCATCACTCCTCCCATCCTCCTGCTGCTCTACAATCACAAAAAAAAAGGAGGAAGTACCAATCCCGTCCTCAGTCTTTATACTCCTGTTTACATTATTACACTTCTTGCCCACCTGATTACACAAGAGGAATCATGGGAAATGTAGTTTGAAAGAGATCTAAATGTCCATAGGAAGTTTAGATCAGGGAACTCAAAATTAGTTCAAGAACTCCTAAATTTCCAATATCACATAATCAAGTCTTAGTAGCACATCAACTATAACTTATTACTAAGGGCTTCAGTTAAATTCTGTATTTTTCATGCCAGTCTCCAAAGAATTGAAAATGGGAAAAATGCAATGGATGTATTATATTTGATGAATGACACAGATGGAAAAAAAATTAAAGGATCAGGAAAATATACAACTTAAAAAAGCTGCTCTGATGATGTAGTGAAAACAAGAGAGAACCAATGGGCAACCCTTAACCTTTATTCCTATGTACACAATGTTAAGTAATGAATCTGATGACATTTGATGGGCCCCCTCTGATGAACTCAGACAAGTCTGAGATCTGTAGAAAGAAGACAATTAGGAACAGTTATTGATCCGCCTTGGTGTACAATTTACTCCCATCAATGAAATCACAAAGAAATTGTGGCATGGGAGTATGTGAAGGGTAGAAAAACACTGGGCTGTGGACATGACTTAAGTGCTAACGTTACACCAGAATTCTCTCCATGAATAGATATGGTCAGATCTCACTAGTTAAACAAATACAATTTTCAAAGTTTCGTTTGCCTTTGTCATTTGTGTCTCTTTTCTTTCATTGCCAAATTTCTAGAAAGAGTTGGCCAAATATTGCTTCCATTCCTCTGTTTGTGCTAAATCATGACTTGAGTTCCTGTCATTTGACTAAAATGGTTCTTGAAGATTATTAATAAAGTCCTTATCATCAAACTCAATGGTCTGTTTCAGCCCTCATTGTCCTTGACCTCTATGTACCAATGGAAACTGATGACCACCCCTGTCTTTTTGCTCTTCTCTCTTTCCTAGACTGTGGAGATGTTGCAATCTCACAGACCTCTTTCAATTCTGAAGGCTCCTTCTCAAGCTCAGTTGCAAATTTCATTTATTCATTCACTTATTCAAGAAAAATTTCCCAAGTTTCTACTGAATATAAGGTACTATTCTAGATCAGAATCCCAAATTGCCTCTATATCAGATTTTTTTCTGATCACTCCTACCCTCTTCCCCTCCTCTCCTTTAAGACTCCCTGGTCAAATGAACTTATATATTAAATTGTATGCATCTCTCTGTAATTTTTATCCATTTTCTAGAAATGTGTACAGATAGCCTTTCCTTTGCCAAATAGGATGGAAGGTCTTTGAGGATGGGGATTTCTTTTTTCATTTTGGCTCTTTTTTTTTCTCTATTGTCTTAAAAGTAGTAGCAACTTGATGAATTCCTGATGATTGATGGAATTCTAAAATTTCAGAATCAGTGTTTCAGAAATAGGTTATTGAGTGCAATGTTTCAAAATGGCAACCCTCATTAAAAACAAGCAAAGCTGATATTTAGCCTTCTTTTAAAGACTTTCAGTGAAAAGGAATTAAATGGGGACTGTTTTTCAATTTCCCCCCTTAAAGTAGAAATGTGAATTGATCAAGTTCTCTTAACCCCTTCAGGTTCTACATTGAGCAGCAAACACCTTCCAAATGAGGGGTTCTTTGGTAAGGTAGTGTCCACACTGGGGGAAAAAAAGAAAAGAGGGGCACCGTGCTTATTCATGTTTCCATTGAATTCCAGTTTGTGGCTACCATTGAAATATTTAATGAAATATATTCTTCTCATCCCACCAAGAATTCAGGAAAGCTAGAAGCAGGGGATGCCTCAAAGTATGAAGGCTATTGTTGACACAATTAGTAGGGGCCAAGGGATAGTAGTTCCAAACCTGGACCCTCAGATCTGTCCTTTGGTAGAGAAATGGTCTCACCTCTAATATCTAGATTTCAGATCTGGATCCTGACCTGACATGTGGTCAGGATGGTCTCTCAGTTTCCCTTCCTTTCCACGGAATCTAAAACAGTATTTTTTTGGGATACAAGGTATTATGTTTCCTCTAACCCATCACACATTATTTCTTGACCAAGAATATAGGAATTTGTGGGCAAAGGAAAAGACATAGTAGAAGAAGGGTGAAGGACCTGACTCAAACCATGGCTATTTTTGGTTCCTTCTCTTAGAGATAGGAATGCATTCTTTTTTTTTTAACCCTTAACTTCTGTGTATTGGCTCCTTGGTGGAAGAATGGTAAGGGTGGGCCATGGGGGTCAAGTGACTTGCCCAGGGTCACATGGCTGGGAAGTGTCTAAGGCCAAATTTGAACCTATGACCTCCCATCTTTAGGCCTGATTCTCAATCCACTGAGCAACCCAGCTGCCCCCAGATAGTACCTTTTTTCAACATCATCTTGCAATATCTTAGGGTTTGTAAAGGCCAATGAGACCCCCTCCTCACCCTCAGTCATATATATCCTTAGATGCTCCTGGAAGGTGATTCCAGGACTCAGAACCAAATAGATTATTATTCCTTCTTTGCCTTTTACTTTCTAGACTGATTTCCCTACTTCTGAAGGCTACTTGGCATAATTCCTCTAATAAAATCCAAGTCCTGTGCTCATTGTTTTTATAATGCCTTTGCTTACTGTCCATTTCCATAGGGGGAGAGCCACTTTTTCCCTCTTCCTATAAAATCATGTCTATTCTTTATGATCAGTTTATTAAGTAGCAAAACCTCAAACTTTTAAGGACTAAATTTGTGTTGCAACGAATTGTGACTTTATCAAATTTGTGAGACCTCTGACTGCCCATCCTGGTCACTTCTTCCTGTAGCATTTTTTAGCTGTTTTCTACTGATCTTATGTTTCTGAGGTCCCAACTTATCTGGATGGTACCAAGAGAGATGCACATAGCTGGTAGGACACTCTTTTAAAATGTTTTCTTTGTAATAGTTGGCAATATTAGCCTGAGGTCAGTTAAGTGTCCTTTCTATTCTAAGCATAAAAACAAAAACAAAAACAAAAAAAACAACTGAAGGAGAGAGATGGATGCAGGTATCACATTGACTCCAGCAAGAAGGACGCCTGTAAAGTCGAAGTATGGGCAGCAATAGCGTAGCCCTTATTCTCATTGGAGAGAATGGGAGATAGTGGCAATGTTGTGATCTTGTCCTGGTCTTTGAGGTTTGGAGGCCAGGAGACCTTGTCCCATACTTGGTTAGCAACTTCTGAGGTTAAAGGGAATTATCCAAAGTTAGCACTCAGCCTGATCTCTCTGTTTCCTCGGTTTAGAGACGATGCTTTACTAGCATTCCATCTCCATTGCCAAATGTAATGCACGGTTCATGGGTGCCCAACTGATTTAATTTTACATATGTTATTACTCAGTCATTTCAGTCATAGCCCAACTTGGGATTGTCTTGGCAAAGATATTGGAGTAGATTGATGTTTCCTTCTTCAATTCATTTTCAATTGAGGAAACTGAGGCAAACAAGGTTAAGTTGCTTGCCCAGGGACACACAGCCAGGAAGTGTCTCAGGCAAGATTTGCACTCGTCTTCTTGATTCTAGGCTTGATTCTTTAACCAATGAGCCCACTAGTTGCCTCATGAATTTTACATATGCTGATGGCTAAATAATAGAATAGAAACATAAATGTTTTTAAATATTATTTTCTAAATATGACATATTTGTTATTGAATACAATAAAGTATGTTCTAGAATTTGAAGGTGCATATTCATTAATACAAATAGTAACTTCTTGAAGCAGAAATCACTCACTTCCTTCATTAAAGTCCCAGTAAGTATTCAGTAAGCTAGTATTCATGACAAGATTCCATCTCTATCAAACTAAAAGCTGAGGTGTAACATAGGATGACCAAGCTTCCAAGTATAGGGATTTCAGGAATCTGTCTCATTTATGTCATAGAGGTAGGCCTGACAGCTGAGTCTTTTGAGTTATTTTTTTATTTAAATGTATATGTTCGTTTATAACATTAATACCCAGTTACTTCTCTCTCTCTCTCTCTCTCTCTCTCTCTCTCTCTCTCTCTCTCTCTCTCTCTCTCTCTCTCTCTCTCTCTCCCATTCCCCCATTAGAGAAGAAAGAATTTGACAAAAAGAAATATGTATGAATAAAACCATGTCTTCTATTTCTATCTAAGAGTTCTTTCTCTGGAGGTGCCATTCTTCAAACAACATTTCTGTTGCTGCATAGAATATTCTCTTGGTTCTGCTCATTTCATGCTTCATGACTTCATGTAGGTCTTTTCAGGTTTTCTCTGAAGTCATCTGCTTGTCATTTCTTACACTGCAGTAGTATTCCATCAGAATCATATGTCATAATTGTTTAGCCATTCCCCAGTTGATGGGCATCCCTTCCATTTCCAATTCTTTGCCACCACAAAGATAGATGTTAGAAATATTTTTAAGGCACTAGCGAAAGGTGTTCACATATGATACCTAAGTTTTAATTGGGGATTGTTCACCTAGACCTATAAAGAGAGAATAGTATCATTAATGCTTTAGTTTCCCTTGCCATTAGCAAATGTTTTTCAGATTAGGGAGACATCATTAGAAATTGTTTATCAAATCTTAGGGTCATAATATTAATAGGGAACATACATTTCATAAGGACTTAAAAGTGCTAGACCCTGTTCTTACCACTGGGAATAGAAATACAAGCAAAATTAATATGGTTTCTACCTGCATGAATTTTAATATGGGAAGATAAGATATAAAAGGAAGCTGAAAAGTTAAAAGGGGAAGGAGTAGGTCCATAGTGTGGGTGGAGGGCAGGCATGATGGTAGATATAGGAATGAAGAGATGGCAGTTGGTTCCTAAGGGTATTTTCTAAGGTGTGATTTCCAAGGCTGAAATGATCTTCAAGCTTAGAAAATCCTGAGCTGTTATGCAGGATTCCAGATTGAAGTATTAGTAGTTTCTCTAATTGAAGGAATATACATTTGTGGAAAAACTATATAACATTTAAGTGCTTATTTTAGTATAGAAAAGCAACCTAGATAACAACCATTTAGTCACAGAATGAAGACATAGCATAATGGAGTTACTCATTGAAAGAGAACATATTTATTTACTCCTCAAGAAGGCAGATAGCCTCACCTCTTTTGTGCAGCCAGATATGGTCATCACAATTACAAGACTTAAATTTTTCACATTTTTCTCTCCTAAATTCCACAAGTTTCCTGTACATTGAATCCTGAAAGACTTAACTTTTTCATTTTCTTGAACTCTTGACTTGGGCCCCCATTTTCTTGGCTGGTGCTTGATTCAGTTACCCACAATATTGAGGCTTTGGAACATGCCATTTTTCATTTCATTCACAAGTCATCTCAACAGCCACCATGCTGTTTGGGTCACTAGGAGAAATGGTTTCAGTACAGTAAAATTGCTGTAGCCAGTTTACTAAAGGTTCACTTCCTTGAACCCAAGAGGAGTTGGTTCAATTCTCCCTTTTAACCTTTCATAGTCATGAGACCATAGCCAATTCCTTGTGGATTTTAAAATTAATATTCAATATCTCCAAAGCATAATATTTATAAAAATTTATTAATATTTAACTAGAGAGCTAGATAACACAGGGAACATTTACCACTCAATTCACGTGAAAGAGAGAGGGCATAACAGAGAGAATCCAAACTATATACAGACCAGTTAACAGTGCATGGTTTACAAAAGGCAAAAGGAATTGTGGGCAATACAGAAAGGAATTTTGGGCAATGCAGTTCCAGGGGTTCAAGATTTTCCAACTATATGTACTTCACTTCTGAAATGTTTACTTTCCTGTTCTGTAATATAATTTGGGGGCTTAATGCAGGAGGTGATTTGTGGTTTCTTTCAATCTCTATTTTATCCTCTTGCTCTAGAATATCAAGGCATTTTTCTTGCAAAATTTCCTACAGTATGATGTCTAGACTTTTGTTTTTTTGGTCATGACTTTTGTGTAGTTCAATACTTCTTTATTATCTTTCCTGGATCTATTTTCCATGTCAGTTGTTTTCTTCAGTGATTTATCTCATATTTTCTACTATCTTTTCATTCTTTTATCATTTTATATATTTTATAATTTTTGATGTCTCATGAAGTTATTAGTTTCGAATTGCCCAATTCCAATTTTTAAAACCTGAATTTCTTCCATGACCTTTTTATTCTCCTTTTCCTTTTGGTCCATTTTTCTTTCAAATTATTCTTCTCCTGATTTTTCTGACTCATTTTCCAACAGATCAATTCTGGCTTTCAATGCCTATGCCTCTGATTCTAGATGACCTATTTTGCTTTTTAGGCTATTATTTTCCTTTTGCCATTTTTCTCCAACCTGTCTTATTTGATTTTTTAAATTCCTTTTTGGGCTTTTCTAGAGTCTGCATCCAATTCCATGTGTTTTTGTTTTGTTTTATTTTTGAGGCTTTGCTTGATGTTCCCTGGATCTCATCCTCCTCCATTGCTTCTGTTCTCTTCTTTTTTCCTATAGAAGCTTTCAATTGTTACTTTCTTTTTTTCCTCATCTTTACTTATGTTATTTACTTTTAAAAATGTATTTATTTTTACTGCCTTATGGACTATAAACTTGCCCCTCTGTTGATTTATTGAATCAGGGTGAGCTGTTATGCCTTGAGGCTAAATCTTTTCTTTTCTTAGTCCTCTGCTGATCTATTGGATTCAACCAGTTGAGCTAATCCACTGAGCTGGCTTGCCCTGGGGAAGATTCTTAAATGTAGCCAGTAGGGTGGGGAGGATGTCTAGCCAAGTTCCCTGACCCAAGTTCCTTCCTGCCAGTTGTTGTCAGAGTCCTGGACCTTGTGTGGTGAGTCAGAGGTGCTCCCTTTCAGCTGAGACCTCTGCCTATGACTCACAAACAGTCTAGTTTTATCACAGGTCTCAGTATGGTGAATTGAGGAGGGTGTTCAACCAGTTTGTCTCTCCCTTATCCCATAAAAATAGATTCTCAGTGTCTATCTTTCAAATTGTGTTCAACAGGGGAGTTCAGTGACTTCTTGTTGGATTTGGATTGCTGTTGTCTTTCAAGCATGTTTTAATGATTTGTATGGAAAGATTGTCAGAGAGAATCAGGGCTTTTGGTGCTCCTAAGCGACCATCTTGGCTCAGTCCCACTGTTCCATAAAATCAAATGGATGACATTTGTAGAATTTTTCTCCCAGTATATTTAGGAGGTCAAAATGCGTTCACTAGGGGCAAGTATGCTGCAAAATTTAAAGTTCTCTCTAAGTATCAGTTATTTGTGTTCCTATTTTTACTATGTAGTGAACAACGTTGAATATTTATTTGCAGAATAATCTCCCAGGGCGTAAGGATCACACATCTGCACATGTATAGATGCAGATGAAGAAAATTTCATGGATGAGATCAGATCTTTATTCATCCTAGAGTATGCTACAAAAATCTTCTTTTAGCAAAAAAAAAGAAGTTCTTATTACACACTTGTTCTTATTATTTACCTTTTTCTAGTTGAAAGGAAATGAATCTACCTTGTCATCCAGCGATACCATTACTAGGTCAGCATACAAGAGATTATTAAAACAAACAAACAGGAAAAGAAACTATTTGTACAAGAAATATTTATAGCTTCTCTTTTTGTGATATCAAAGAATTGTAAATTGAAGAGTTTTCCATCAAGTGGGGAATGGCTGAACAAGTTTTGGCATGTGATTGTGACGAAATGGCATTGTACTATAAGAAAGAATGAGCAGGATAATTTCAGAAAATACACACACACACACACACACACACACACACACACACACACACACACACACAAAATCCTGGGAAGTCTTACATGAACTGATGCAAAGAGAAATGAGCAGAACCAGAATAACATTGTACATAGAGGCAGCAATGTTTTTTGTTTCATTTTTATGAATACCTGGAAATGACCTAGTTATTCTCAGCAATACAGTGGATCCAAGACAATCTCAGAGGCTCATGCTGAAAAATGCCATCATTCTTAATAGAAAGAACTGATGGGGACTGCATGTAAACTGAAGCATTCTACATCTCAGAAGGTGGAGGAAACTTACGGATGTGAGGAGGTAAACTGAAAAGGGAAGTTTCTGATACAGAGTAAATGAAAGTTTTGGGAATAAGAAGTAAAATGTGATTCTTATATTGAAGCTGGTTAAAGTATAGAATTTTCCCCCAAACATTTGAATGCTATTGGGGCCACCTTGCTACAATGGCTACTTTATTTAATTTCAGTTCAATTCAATAAACATATATTAATCACCTACTATGTTTGAAGCATTAAGTATGAAGATGACAAAGAATAAAGTCCCTGTCCTTGAGGAACTATCAAGCTAATGCTAAAAAATATACATAGGCATCATTAGGAAGGAGAAAGCCTGGTATTCAATGCAGTCAAAGGGGTGACCCTGGTGAAATGCTCTTGAGAAACTGAGTGTGGAGATGTGTGAGGCAGCTCTAATGACAGCACTCTTATTTCAGCTTGGGTTTTGGTAGGAAATGAGGCAATCACAAGCCTTATGTAACAAACATTGAACAGTACTTGGAAACTCTGCATTTACTCCTCCCCACTTCTCTACATATGAAAACAATTCTAGTCCAGTTTTCTTACTTCAAAGGACGATATCAAAACTCTACCCCAGAACCCTTTGTTTCTCGTAATGAAATTAATTAATTTATTATTTTGCCAGAAGAGTGAAGAATCACTTTTCCAATGCTCTGAATTTCCTCCAAGCCTTGTATGCTTTTCCTTTAAATGCTCCCTGAAATCCCCATTCTTTTCCAAGATGCAGTGTGCCCTGAGCAAGCTGAAGGGCTCCTCAAAGTTGGTGAGGGGATGGGGCTCAAGATACACTTCATCTATTTTACTATTTTTCTAAAATCCAGCCCTCATGGGAGTAACAATTTAGAGATATTGAGAACAAATGAGGCCCTTCCAGCACCACCTGATATAATAGATATTGGGAGAGAGCAATGAGTAGATGCAAGGCATAAATCAAAGTTTGGGGTTGAGTTTTTCCCCAAATGTGCTCAAGGCACAGTCATTATGGTATTGATTCAATAGCTTTAGTAATAGGACTGAATCTGAGAAATAATTGATAAATAGAACAGATATAAAGAAAAAACTGAAATCTGTAGCTGGCTTTAAATAAGAACTATATATATATATATTTCCTAATGTCAATGTTTCCCATCCTACAGTCACTAGAGATATCTGGTGGTGCTATTAGAGTGGTTAGAGCTGTGGGCCTGGTGTCAGGAATCCTAAGTGAAATCTTGCCTCAGACACTTACTAACAGTGAGACCCTTGGCAAGTCACTTATCTCCTGATTGTAGTAGTCTCCTCGATTGTAAAAATGGGGTTTCTAATAGTACCAACCTCATGGGACTGTTGTGAAGATCAAAGGAGATAATATTTATTTATTTTTATTTTTTTAAACCCTTATCTTCTGTCTTAGAACCAACATTGGTTCTAAGGCAGAGGAGCTGCAATGGCCAGGGAATGACGGTTAAGCTACTTGCCCAGGATCATATAGCTAGAAAGTGGCTGAGTCCAGTTTTGAACCTAGGACCTCCCATCTCCGAGTCTGGATCTCCATCCAGTCACCTAACTTCCCTTAGGAGATAATTAAAAAAACAAAACAACAACAACAACAACAACAAAAAAAAAAAACAACAAACAAACACTTAGCACAGTATTGCAGACCAGGTTTCTATTTGGGACAGTTCAGATTCCTAGGGAGAACAATGAATTCCTTACAGATCGTATCCCTTTGACTCATTAAGCAAAACTTTCAGTATCCACTTTTCACCATCTTGGTTGACCTCCAATGGATGATCTCCATTTTTTTTAATGACTTCTCTAAACAATGGTGCTCACAACTTAATATAGACATGATCTGAATAGGAAAGAAAGCAATGAGACTACTGCCTTTCTAATCCAGGGTGATTTTCTTCTCCTAAAATAATACAATGTATAATTATATTACTCTAGCTACTCTATCAAGCTTGACTCATAATTCAATTCAATAAGCATTTAGTAACATGCTACTCTCAATCTTTCAGAGGTAGGCAGGCTATATTTCTCCCCTCAAAATTATTGTTATTGTTGTTTGGCTTTTATTTTCTTTTTCTTTAAATTTTTATTGTCATACAAAACACACTTCTATATTGATCATTGTAAGAGCACAACCAAAGCCCCAAAATGAAGCCAAAGATACACAGATGTGAAAGATGACTCCAACAGTTCTTTCTCTGGAGGTAAATAGCAATCCCCATCAAAAGTCTTCCCGGATTTTCCCAGACCATTGCATTGCTAACAGTAGTCAAGTTCTCACAGATAATCATCATCCATTATGTTATTGGGTACAAGGTTCTCCCAGTTCTGCTTATTTTGCTCTGCATCAGTTCCCACAGATCATTCCAGCTTTTTATGAAATCATCCTGCTTATCATTTCTTATAGCACAATAATGTTCAATTACCAACATATACCACAATTTGTTTAGTCATTCCCCCAATTAGGGACATACCCTCAATTTCCAATTTTTTGCCACCACAAAAAGAACAGCCATAAATATTTTTATACAAGTCGGTCCTTTCCCCTTTTTTTTATTATATCTTTGGGATACAAACCTAGTAGTGACATTACTCAATCAAAGGGTATGCACAGTTTTATAGTTCTTGCGGTATAGTTCCAAATTGCTCTCCAGAAGTGATGGATCAGTTCACAACTCCACCAATAATGCATTGGTATACCAATTTTGCCACATCTCCTCCAATATGTACCACTTTTCTTTACTGCCATATTGGCCAGTCTGATAGGTGTGAGGTGATACCTCAGCATTGCTTCAATATCAATTTCTCTAGTCAAGAATGATTTAGAGAATTTTTTCACATGAT
Organism: Gracilinanus agilis; assembly: GCF_016433145.1. Classification (NCBI taxonomy): domain Eukaryota; kingdom Metazoa; phylum Chordata; class Mammalia; order Didelphimorphia; family Didelphidae; genus Gracilinanus; species Gracilinanus agilis. The sequence goes on along the minus strand of NC_058133.1, from coordinate 5,318,244 downwards.
TATTAATGGCTTTGATTTCTTCATCTGAAAATTGCTCTTTCATATCCTTTGACCATTTCTCAAATGTGGAATGGCTTGTATTTTTATAAACTTGAGAAATTAGACCTTTATCAGAGGCATTTGTAATGATTTTCCCCTTGGTTTGTTGTTTCCCCTCTAATCTTAGTTAGATTAGTTTCTTTTATATAAAAGCTTTTTAATTTAATATAATAAAAATGATTCATTTTACATCTCATAATACTCTTTGTCTCTTGTTTGGTCATAAACTCTTTGCTTCTCCAAAGATCTGCCAGGTAAACTATTCTGTGTTTGCCTAATTTGGATATAGTATCATTCTTTATATCTAAATATATCCATTTTGCCCTTATTTTGGTGTGTGGGGGGGGGTGAGATATTGGTCTATATCTAGCTTCTGCCATACTGTTTTCCTATTTTCCCAACAGTTTTTGTTAAACAGTGAGTTCTTTTCCAAAAGCTGGGCTCTTTGGGTTTACCAGACACCAGGTTCCTGAGGTCATTCATGCCTGCATATTGTGTATCTAGTCTGCTCTATTGATGTACCATTCTATTCCTTAGCCAGTACCAGATTGTTTTGATGATTGTAGCTTTATAGTACAGTTTGAGATCTGGTCCTGCTATCAGCCTTCATTTTCAGAAGACCAATGACATCAAGATGAGTGATGACTTGCATGTGAATTGGATTTAAATGAGGCAGAATTGCCAAAAGTCATCCGTCTCATTCTTCCAGCGTCCCAGTCCAGTGGCAAGACAAAAGGCTGAATGTCTGGCAGTGGCCTGGGATGAAGTGGATGACCTTGATGTTTTTGATGTCTGACCAAGCTTTAAGTGCTCCACAACATTGGCTCCAGCACCTTCATGGCTCTACTTTTCATGTTCTCATGCCTCCACTAGTTGGCTGTTCCACTTACAGCTGCTAGCAACTAGAATCCCAACTATATCCTTAAAGATATAGCAAAAACCAAGGTACCAACGCTTTTCCTCATCATGGTGTGTGTGTGGAGGGGGGAAGAAGGGGGCTTATACTGTCTCTTATACTACCTTGGACTGAGGAGAGATTAGGTTCATTCTCAAAAAGAGCTTTTCTATAAACTGGGTCACTTCCAGTTTATTATCAAATATAATAACACTGCCTGATGAGTTTATATCTCAGGAAGCATCGGACTGAGTGTATCCAAACCCCACAGACTATGGACCTAGTCATGTAAGCTATCCACATTCTCTTTGGGATAACCTTGGTGATTCTAACCATACATCATTCTGGCCATACTAGATTTCAAGAGAGAGAGAGAGGCCACCACCACACATATTCATTTCAACTTTCTCAGGACCCAAGGGGTAGCCTTGAGGAAGGCAAATATTTGTCCCTTATCCATCACTCTAGCTTAAGAGACCCTTTCTTTTTGCATTTTCCATCTAGACTATTAGCCACCCCAATAATGGCATCTTAATGTATTCCCTTAATATTTAGTCAAAGGGAATAAAACATAATATTAAAGATACTTACATATTAAAGCAAATTCATGAAATATAGATATATAGATAGAGAGACAGAGACAGAGACAGAGACAGAGACAAAGATAGAGAGAGACAGAGACAGAGACATACATGCATGCATACATACATAAAACTGGTTCTGGTTTTCTGCAGTTTGACTGCTAATGCCCACCACACACTTTGATAAGATAATGTTTTAAAATTCTCTTTTCTAATCAAACATAGACTTTTCAAGTTCTTTAAATTAACCATTACCCTTAAAAGGGCATTAAAAAAATCGTTAGCTCTTAATACTGAATAGCAGTTCTTTTTAAGATAGAGAACTGCAGAGCTCATCAAATTTGTTGCCTCTGGGCCATCTAGAGTGGTCCAGCCAGTTATTCACTCACCCTGCTGCTGTGTTGTCTAATCAGAAGGGATTTGATAGTGAAAGGACTCAGGCTGACCCTTTAAGCCAGCTCATAAGGTTACTGAAGGATCTGCAGAGCCCATCTGCTATTCCTTCTTAAGCTAGAGGTGGGTGGCAGGAGAGAGAAAGACCTCTTATTCTAGGAGGTGCTAAAGGGCAGTAGCTTTTGGCCCCAGGAACTCTTGGTATATGAAATCAAGTCTCTCTCTGACCAGTTAGGAATCCCTGAGTTGAAGGCATGTGTTTTCTGAGTGCTTCTAACTGCCATACGTCTAAAAAGAAGCTTTTCATTTCCACCCCACCCTATACCACTGTATTTTCAGTTCTCAGGTTCATATGCCAAATCCATATGCTTTCTTTGGGTAGCTAGATGGCACAATGGATAAAGTGTCAGTCCTGGAGTCAAGAACATTCATCTTCCTGAATTCAAATCTGGCCTCAGACACTTTTTAGTTGTGTGACCCTGGGAAAGTCACTTCATCCTCTTTGCCTCCATTTTCCTCATCTATAAAATGAACTAGAGAATAAAATGGTGAACCTCTCTAAGATCTTTACCAAGAAAATCCAAAATGGGGTCATGGAGAGTCAGCTATAGCTGAAATGACTGACCAACAAATCCTTTTTATAATATAAGAAAATCTAAGACTATTTGAAAATGTCACTTTCTAACTTACCATGTTTCTGATTCTCTTTTCATTTAAGAAAAAGTCTCAAAAACTCAAATTTCCCTTGTCAAATTGATAGTACTTTTTATATACAAAAATCTCCAAAAGCTTTTGTCAGATTTTTATTTAAGAAAATTATCCTCTCTACTCACAAAATATGTATATAGAAATGAGACTGTTACCATAATGCTTTGCAGCTGTGAATTCTTCAACTTGGTCCTCCATCTTTTTGGTAGCCTTGAATTTGTTGCTTTATACACATTTCTCTAACTTTAATATGCAAAATATATTTCTCTTTTTAATAGCCAATTCTAGTCAGATGAGCAAGATAGCATGCCATATTGTTGATACATGAAGACCCACATCTGTTCCACAGATTAGGCATTCTAAGTCCAAATTTGCCCAACTCCTATGTAAAATCTGTTTCTTTATGAATTTATATTAGAAAAATATAATCTTCCAGAATTATTTCACTTTGTACAAGATATCAAAATCCATATGTTGCTATCCATACATCCCATTCTTTGGATTATATCCCCCAAAGGTCCAAAATAATAGCAACCATCTACATCAATATATTCATATCAGCACTGTTTTTGGTACCTGAGCACATGTTCATCAATTTTAGAATGCCGAAATCAATTGGAAATCAATAGGGAATGCTTAAATCCATGAAAGTAATGGTCATTTGCTCATTTAAAGTGGATACCAGGATGCTGATGACAAATGTCTCTACACACAATTAGGGTAGTTGTAAGGAAAAAGAAACAATGGCATCCGTCTTTTCACTTTGGTAGAATTTATCTGTGATTATCCTCCTTTAATACTGACTTTGTTTTTTTGTTTTTTGTTTTTTATAACCCTTAACTTCTGTGTATTGGCTCCTTGGTGGAAGAGTGGTAAGGGTGGGCAATGGGGTCAAGTGATTTGCCCAGGGTCACACAGCTGGGAAGTGTCTGAGGTCGGATTTGAACCCAGGACCTCTCGTCTCTAGGCCTGGCTCTCAATCCACTGAGCTACCCAGCTGCCCTTAACATTGACTTTGAGAACTCAGGTTCACCTCACTTCCATGGTAAGGAGTTATTCATAAAGGTCTCTCTTGAGATGGAAAGCTGGTAGAAATACTCATCACATCTTTTCTTCTATTTTCGTTATAAATGAAAATGATCTCTGGATTATAAAGGATGGAAGTAAAGTGGCTAAAGGGCATTAAAACTCAAGATAATTGGGGGCAGCTGGGTAGCTCAGTGTATTGAGAGTCAGGCCTAGAGAGGGGAGGTCCTTGGTTCAAATATGGCCTCAGATACTTCCCAGCTGTGTGACCCTGGGCAAGTCATTTGACCCCCATTGCCAACCCTTACCACCCTTCTGCCTTGGAGCCAATACACAGTATAGACCACAAGATGGAAGGTAAGAGATTAAAAAAACCCTCAAGGTAATCAAAGGAAGCTCAGGCACAATCAAATGCCCATCCTATGCTTTGGAACAGCAAAATCACAAAATCTCAGATTTGGAAGGGAATGAATGCAAGATTTTGAATCAGAAGATTGAGTGTCTTGTCCCATTTGCTTGTTTCTCTTTCCCATTTTTGTTTGTTTGTTTGATTTTAATTTAAGTTTATCATTTTTAAAAATGGCCACAAGCTCTGGATGCCTCAGAATACTCACATGTAAAGTGAGCGTTTGGTCTCAGTGACATCTGAGTTCTGTTCCATCTCTAATTCTGTCATCTTATTAATCTGTACATGAACATTAATCCTCAGCCAGTGATGTCTGTCATGCTTCCACCCTCTTACTTATGGATTTCCTCAAGGGAATCTATCTTACAATGGCTGACCTACCTTCCCTAGGATTGAATCTGCATGATCTTCTGAATGATCATTTCCATCAGTTTGTCAGTCAACAAGGATTGATTGGGAATTTTCTTTGTGTCACACACTCTGCTAAGTGCTGAGGATAACAAGAAATATAAAAAAAGGAAAGGAAAAAGTCCCTGTCCTTAGAGAGCTTATAGTCTAATGAGGCAAACATCATGAAAACACTCACTTCATAGAAGAGAGATCCAGAGTATGTGATGACAATCCTACAGAGAAGTCATTGGGAGCTGAGAGACCACTAAAGGGCTCCTACAGATGGTGAGGTCTGAGCTGAGCCTGGAAGGAATCCAAGGACACACAGAGTTGGAAGGGAGGCAGCCCTATAGTCTAAGCAAGGAGAACAGCCCTGGCAAAAGCACAGAAACAGATATGAAGCATCATGCTCCAAAAACCACCATTAAGAGCATGTAGCTGGTCATAGTGTACATGGTAGGGGAGAGGTTCAATGAAAACCTGGGAAAGTAGAAAGGGGAAGATGTGTTATAAAGAGGTATAAATACTTATCAAAAGAAATCATTTGGTGGCATAGTGGATAGAGTGATGGGATAAAAATCAGGAAGACTCTTTAAAATTCTACATCAGCCAGTTACCCTCTTTGTGACCTTTGGCAAGTCTCTTAAATTGTCTGCCTCAGTTTCTTCAAAAATAAATACTGTGCCCTGACTCCAACATTGTGCTGTCAATGGCCCTCTTTGAATTGTGAAGGATGAACAACAACCTCCAAAGGAGGAGATAATTTTTGTAAATTGCTTATGAAGGTGGAACATAGTAAGTATGGTAGGTATAAATGCTTGATTCTTTTCTTCAAATTTGGTCCTGAAATTGATAGGGAGCCACTAAATTTCATCTGGTTCATGGCATCCCAGTTAGACATGGTTTACAAAAGTCACTTTGGTATTGAGCAATACTTCAATGGTGACTTGCTAGGCTGCTTTCTCATCTCAACTTGCTTGAGACTTTTGAGTTAAAACTAAATGCAGCCTCTGAATCCCGACTCATGGATCTCTTTAAAAGTCTTTGCTGATATTAGGGTGCAAATGATCGATACAATCATCTCCCTTAAATAACAAACTGTCAGTAAGTCTGGTCTTAATTTTGTTCAAGGACTTAAAACTACAGCATGTATGCAAACGTGTGTGTATGTGTGTGTGCGTGTGTTTACAAGCTGATGCTGTCAATCAGTGGGACCCCCCACATAAGCAAAGTTATCCATGAGTAGGATTCACACACAGAGACTCTGATTTCCTCTTGAAAACCTCAAGCAAGTTGAGATTAGTAAATAGCTTAGTAAACCACTGTTGAAATAGAGCTTGATGAAACCCCAGGAAATGATAATGTATATCATGGCTTATCGCACTATGGAAACACCATAGGAGATGGGCTTTTAGAAGTGCTGATGTGAGGCATAAAATGCTGATAAGCAAACAACTAAATGACTTAAATCCAAAACATCTTGCAAGATGTCTCAAGATGCCCACCAGAAATCAGAGTTCCAGTAAGCAGAAATAGCTGAAACAAAAGCAATATCGTCACATGTTTGTGTCATTTAGCTAGAGCTAACTTTGTTCATGCACCATCACTTTAGTACAGAATAGAACCTGCAACTCTCAAGGATTTTTTTTAAAATACATTTCAGCATAATTAACGTACCTGGAGGAAAAGTACTCTGAAGTAAATAGGCTGTGGAGGAGCTTTGAAAAGGAAAGGAGAGGCACAAAAATCCCATGGCCACAAGTAATAGCATGTTCATTATTCCACATTCAAAGAACTCCATTTTGTGATGACGTGAGGGAGCCAGAGTTTTTCAGCTCTTTGATGGGGCTAAGTTTGGTCACTCTCGTTATAAAACATTCAATTTTGTATTATTGATCTTCCTGTTTATATTGCTATAATCATTGTGAATGTTAATTCCTTAGACCTCTCCTGGTCCAGACTCAGTTCATAGAGGTACTAACATGCTCCTCTGACCTCTTCATAATTTTCATTTCTCATAGTTCATTAATATTTTAATATGCTGCCATGTTTTTCACATTATTTTCCACAGTTCATATTTTTGCCTGATTTGTTTGCGAGTCACTCATTAGTTAAGATGCTATTGTTCAGTCTCTAGGTCTATATATTTTGCTTCTATTCCTCACATTCTTTGTTTTATTGTGCTCTTATCTTTAAGGGACTATCAACTATAACTCCCTTTTTATACTTAGTTATAATTATTCTATGATTTGTGCATGATGAAGTTTTGTAAATTTACAATGTGGTACTGAGAAATATGCATATTCTATTAAAATCTTATTCAGAAATTTCTTTTTTTTAACTTTGTTCCATTCTACCTTTTCTATCTTTTTCTACATTCTACATTTTTATTATCTTTTTACTACATTTCTCCAAGTTTGAGGTAAGAAAATTATTATAATTGCATATTATATGATGTGTATGTATACATACACACACACATATATAACAATATCAATTGATGGGGCTAATACCAATAACAATTTTGTTATTCTGTGGTTTTCAGAATTTTCATAACACCTTTTGGGGTTTTCTTGGTAAAGATACTAGAGTGGTTTGCCATTTCCTTCTCCAGATCACTTTAGATATGAGGAAATGGAGACAAAAAGTTAAAAGACTTGCCCAGGATTATGTAGCTAGTAAGCATCTGAGGCCACATTTGAACTTGGGGAGATGAATCTTTCTAACCCCCATCACTTATCCAATGTACCATCTAACTACCTAATAAGCAAGATAGCTAACATTTATGTAGCTTCTACCATACTCTAGTCACTATATTAAGTGTTTTTTTTTTCTTTTTAACTAATATGATTTCATCTAATCTGCCCCCAAATGCTGGAAAACAAGAAGTATCATTATACCCATTCTACATTTGAGGAAACTGAGACAGACAGGGGTTAAGTGATTTGGCTAAAATTGCATAGCTAGTAAGTGTCTATGTCTAGATGTGGACTCAGATTTCCTTATTCCAAGCCTGGCACTTTATCTATTAAACCACCAACTGCTTATATCAGTGATGAAACTTTTAGAGATTGAGTGCTTAAACTACATACTCAAGCCACATGTAAGCCATCCCCTTTCCCCAGATAGAGGAATGACAAAATGTTCCCATTGGGCTGCTGGGCAGAGGGGAGGGTGATGAGAGAAATTCCTAAGGCAAGGTGAAAAAGGGGAAGAGAGCAGCCACCTTTGTCATGTGTGCCATAGGTTCACCAACACTGGACTATGTCTTTTCATAATCAATTCATTTTCATTTAGGAACTTTGATCCTACTGCTTTGCCATGTATATGATTTGAACTGAGTTTGGTTGGGTATCTTAATTTTTTTTCCTTCCCTGCTTATCTCTCTTGATATATATATATATATATATATATATATATATATATATATATATATATAATCTTCCTATGTCTTCTGCTCAAACATTTCATTCCTCATCATTTCTTTTCATAGGAGTAGAGGAGGCTTCCAGTAAAATCAGTGTCAGCTAACTCCAATTGGTTTAGGCAGCCATTGTTATAGAACAGTGATGTCCAACTCAAATAGAAATTAGGTTATCCATCTATATATAAGGATACTTGTGGGCTGTATATTGACAGTTTTAAAATATAATGCAATATATGTTGTATTTTCCTTTTGTCAATCTTTTTTCTCTACCACATTTTAATCTTCTTCTAGACCCGTGATGGCAAACCTATGACATGTGTGTTGCATTGACACATGTAGCCGTTTTCTATGACAAATGTTGGTAGCATATTATCGTCACACACATTCCATTCTACCCAAATGATCCTTCTTTCCACTCACAATGCATAATCATGTGTATTGTGGAAGAGTCATAGAGGGATGTTAGATGTTACAACCCAACGAGGAACTCCCCAGGACCAGTGAAGCACAAAAAACCTTGGCTTATGAAAATAAAGTTTATTTTAAAAAGGGAATAAAAGGAACTAGTAGATATGACCCTAAATCTATCCAAACTAACTCCATCCCACTTTCTTAGTCTCTTGGGAAAGGAGAGCCTTTGTTTGCTTCTATAGGTCTTGCTTAATCCTCCCTATGGTATCTAAGAACCCACCCCCCCATGCTATCTGACTTTATCTAACTTAATACCAATAATTAATAGGAAATAAAAGGAAAAAACCCTGGGGTTGGCTGCTTTACTAAGTAACTCAACATTATAGGTGGAAAACTTTGAATTCCTTAGTCAGTAGGAATTCTGGTAGATGGATCACTGCCAGATGAAGACTGGTCTCAGGGAAATTAGTTTCCTCCAAGCAAACGCTCTACCTGAATGTGAAAAATTTTATCCACAAAAATCTTGACTTTCCAGGGAGAATCTCTTGGAGCAAAACTCCTTCTTCATCTTGCTGGGAATTGTAGGCAAAGACAAAACTTCCCTCCAGCTTGGTCAAAATCCAAGAAGAAAGTGAAGTTCAGTTATTTCCAGTTGTAGACCCATAATTCCTTTCTACCCAGAATCCTTTCCTAGAGCTTTTCTCAAAATTCCCTTCCTTCAACTAACCCTAGAAATCAGACTATCCCTAACTATATTCCTACACATGTACCCCTTCCCTCTGTGCTTTTGAAAAGGCTATAACACATGAGTGGAATGGTTGCCTCTGTCTTGAAACCCAAACTTCCTTCAAACCTCAGCTCATGTGCTGTCTCCTACAAGAGACCTTTCCTATTTCTACATTTTTGTTTTACTTTTTACCTAATTACCTCTATCCTAAGGAGCCCTGGTGTCCTTGGAGCAATTAAAAAGCTACACATTCAGGGAAGCTCGTGGAGAGTTATCCAGGTGCTTCTGACAGAAGGTAGGATGTGTGCATGTTCTCTGCTCCCCCCTTCACCAACAACCATGACTCCAAGTAGTGGACCATCCATTAAGTGTTTTGAAACTGTCACTTCTAAAATGTTTGCAGCACAATGGAGTTATATTCAGTAGTGATCCAAGCCATAAACACTCTTGAGTTAGAAACAAAGAAAAGATGCAGTTTCAAGGAACGTTATCGCATTGGTGGTAAGAAGGACCAAGGTAGCCAAGACCATAGTAGTGTCTCTGAAGAACTATGCCAAGAGATTGAGTCACACTGGAGAGTATAAAGTGGATTGTGGTCCTAAAATACCAGAGGTGTGAGCTACTTGGTGATATGCTCTGTTTACATTCAATATGTTCAGACAATAAGCATTTATTAAGCACCTACTATATTCTAGCCATGGTGCTAAGCACCGGGCATGCAAAGAAACTCCCTATCTTTAAGGAGCTCTCAATGTAATGGGAGAACAAGATGCAAATATATCCAAATAAACTTTAAATAGGATAAATAGGAAATATTCAACAGAGGAAAGGCACCGGAATTGAGAGATTGCGGGGTTGAGGGGGGTGGATTTCAATAAAACATGGCATTAGAATTGGAAGTTGAAAGAAGTCAGGATGCCAAGAGTCAGAAACAAGAAGAGAAAACACTGCGAACAGTAGAAACTTACAAAAGAATGTCTAGACTGAGGAGATGAAGTGTTTCATTTCTGGAACGGCCAGAAGAGTTTCACTGGAATGAAGAATACTTGGCAGAGAATATAAGAAGGCAAGAAAGGTAATTTCAAGGCGGGATGTTATGAAGGGCCTCACAAACATGGCACTTACTCTAAATTTCGTGCACTTTTCCCTCAGACTGTCTATGTATTTGTAGGAAAGCCTGCTTTAGATGTATATGGAAAAAGAATACGCTTTGTTGCTGATGTTGATACTATTCCATTTTAGTAAAAGCTCCTGCTTCTACTTGCTGCCTGTAGAGAGGAAGTTCACCAGTAGGATCTCATGAGCTAGGTTGCAGAGCATCCCTTGAACCTTGAGCTAGCAGTCTCAATCTGGGGCTCCAGTATCCAGGTAGGAGTACAATTTGGGGGATTAATAAAGAGGGGGGACTTTTACTCCTTAGATTGGGACTCTTGACCACCCATTGCATCCTCATTTTATTTTACTAGTAAGTTCAACTATCTCTTGCCTCTTCTTAGTTGAGAGACATGGACATGTGGTTTAAAATGACAACGGAATAATTTGTCACATAAATGATTAGCTCACTAAAGCAGAGATTCTGGATGGCATAAGAGGAAGGCCAAGGGAATGACTCTTCTTTTCCTTGATGACAATAAGGCCAAGTTGCTCGCAATCCTCTCTTTAGAGGGCAGCAATTTTTGGTGTGCCCATTCAGGCATGGGGGCTGTTGCAGTTAGCATGTTCTTGCCCCTTTACTAAGCCTACCCCTAATCCTAATTCCACAGTACCCCTTCTGCGGAAGGAGAGCCTACAAGCACTGATGCTTCTCTATAAAGAACTGAGCAATAAAGCAAGTTTTTTTTTTCCTTTCTCTGTGTATGTGTGTGTGTGTGTTTTAAGTAGGCCAGCTGACATGCATTTATGCTAATGACTTATAAGATTTGCTGACCCAGGTTGGACATGATCTCTAACTCCCTCTACTGCTTTCTAGTTCATTTAGTCTCCTTAGAGTGTTTGCTCAGTGGTGCAAGAAATCATTGATAAAAGAGTAAATAATTATCAAGTGTAATCTGGAGGGGTGGGGGAAATGTTGAATTTTGTTTGAATCAACAAGCTACTATTTTCCCTTCACTGTGTTTCAGAATGCCCCAAAGCCTAACCTTGTGATTTTTAATGAATTTCTGTCTCCATTTAGATCTAACTATTGAGTCACAGCATAGAAGAAACTATCACAGTTATCCAAAGTATATACTGTCTCTCCTAAAATGTGGGGAATTTTTAAAGTAGAAAGACAAATTCTGCTTTATAATAGAAACACTTGACATTTCAATAATGATAATTTCTTGAAAAAAAAACTAAGACATTAATTTCACTGAGTCAAGATATGTTTTGTGGGACATTCGTGAACATGAAGCATTTTCAGTTCATTATGATTTTGTTTCCTGTGGTTATAATATAAAGGGTTTTTTTTCCTTCCCTCTTTGCACTTAAAAAGTAACAAGTTTCTATAAATATAGAGCCAAAAGATTCTTAGTAATCGTTTATGTAAAGTAGACACTAGGGGCATACAAGTTTTTGTTTCTTTGTTTTAGACATAACCATAGCCACAAAATGTCAGTAATCATTGAAAAAACAAACAAACAAACAAACAAACAAAACAAAAAAAAAAAAACATTTCCCTGTGACTCTCCCCAATCCCAAAATTAACTGTTACTAACCCGAGGACTATGATGAGAGCATGGATTTAGGCATTCAAAATCCTACTCTTACCTTGTTCATTTCCAGTTTTCCACAACCCTACGGTACTTGTCTTTCATCTACAATACCCAAATCAAGTCAGTTCTGCATCCTGAAGGAAATAGTTTTGGAAAGAGTGACAAAAAAGAAGGAGAAATAGATGTTCTCCTGTACCTAGGTTTCTAGGACTCTGAATCAGAGCTGAGCATCTTCCCTGCGTAAATGGGAAAAAAAAATAACTTTCAATGGGATTCCTGCATCCGGAGGAGACTGAGGAAAAGGCAACCAAAGGAAAGCCCTACATTTATGAATAGTGGAGAGAGCAGAGGATGTAGGGAGGAATTTTTGCCAAAGAGCTGTAAGGAAACATGCTTTCTCAAAAAGCCATTTTTTCCTTGAAAGAAGCAGAGATAAAAATGGCTTTTGATAATGACTCAAAAATATGGAACTGATGCATTTCACTGCTGATCACACTTAAGCCCACAAAAGCAAAGGTGTTTTCAAAGCTAAAAATCTAGGTCAACCCATGCTTATAAGGAAAGGTGAAATTTAATGAAGATTTTGGGGGAAAATACAATAAGAATGAAATTCTATGAACATTAAAATATTTTAAAACTACTGCAATCAATATGAAGAGCTCGTGACTGTGAGTTAAATTTTGAGCTATTTTGAATGGCATCCCCCTTTGGTAAATGCTTTGGTAAAAGCTTTGTTTCTTACCATTTGTCTTGTCTTGGTTCTGCATTCATATAACTATGTCAGAGGTTACATAGGACCCAGGATACAACATCATTTGCACTCCTGCCTTAATATTTAATATGGGTGAAATTAAATTAAGATGAACATCAAAAGAAACCTTGATATCGAAAATGAATTCTGAAGGTTAACCACATAGTGAATGAATAGAATGATTTGAATCTCAGTTCATTTATGTATTTATCCATTTACATCTCTCTCTGTTTCTATGTAATATTTCTACCAGCTATCTACCACCTACCTACCTACCTGCCTATCTTTCTATCTATCTATCTATCTATCTATCTATCTATCTATGTTCCTTTCTTTCTTCCTTTCTTCCTTCCTTTCTTTCTTTTTTCTTTCTCTCTTTCTGTCTGTTTGTCTATCACAGAAATTGATAGGGAATCACAGAAATTGATAGGGACCTTTAATTATCTTTTTTAACTAAAATGAAATGACAGAATAAAAATCATAGAATCTCTCAATTCTAAGACTACAAGAAACCTGGTCAGAAAACTAGCTAAATTATAACGCTGATGTTTACTCTTTGTGATCTTGGGCAACTCACTTAATTTCCCAGAGTCTCAGTTTTCAAATCAGTAAAAGGAGTAGTTTGGAATAGTAACTGCTATCTTCAAATCATTATCTTATATTTTACACTAAAAAAAAATCTCCACTACAACATAACTACTACATTTTTTCTACACTCATTGTTTGAAGACCTTTAAGAGTGGAATATTAAAATAAAACACACAGGGGGCAGCTGGGTAGCTCAGTGGATTGAGAGTCAGGCCTAGAGATGGGAGGTCCTAGGTTCAAATCCTGCCTCAGACACTTCCTAGCTGTGTGACCCTGGGCAAGTCACTTGACCCCCATTGCCTACCCTTACCACTCTTCTGCCTTAGAGCCAATACACAGTATTGGCTCCAAGACAGAAGGTGAGGGTTTAAAAAAAAAAAACAAAACACACATAAACACATACACACACATATATTATGTAGGCTGAGATACAATCCTACCAGGTGAAAATGAATTAAACTTGTTTTCTCATTTTTAGTTGTCCCATAGTTCAATGCTTGATTTCAAGGCACGTACAAGTGTACATTTTAACTGTTATTTTTTTTTAAATAGATAAATATACAAAGGGAAATGTGTAAAAGAAAGTATCTCTTAAAGACTACATGTTGATCTCTAAATAAGATGTTGCAGAGATTGATTAAGAAAGTGAAAAAAGTGTGCTTTGATTTGAATTCAGATTCCATGAATTTTTTCTCTGGATGCAGATATCTTTTTTAAGGTCAATCCTCTGAGATTCTTTTGCCTCACTGTATTGCCTAGAATAGCTAAATTATTCACAGTTGTTCATCTTATAGTATTGCTATTACTCAGTAACTGTTCTCCTGGTTTTGCTTACTTCACTCTGTGCATTTCATGTATGGCTTTCCAGATTTTCTGAGCACCTCCTGCTCATCATTTCCTAGAGCACAACAATATCCTGTTATAATCATATAGCATAACTTACTCAACCATTCCCTAATTGATAGGTATCTCATCACTTTCCAATTCTTTGACCCAAAAAAAAGAGCTGCTTTAAATATTTTTGCACATATAGGTCCTTCCTCTTTTTGATTTTTATCTCTTTGGAATATAAACTTGGTAATGGTATTGCTGCGTCAAAGGGCAGTATTGTTTTATAGCCCTTTAGGCACAGGTCCAAATTGCTCTCCAAAATGATTGAATCATTTCACCACTCACCCAACAGTGCAGTGGTGTCTCAATGATGCCACATTCCCTCCATATTTTGTCATTTTCCTTTTTTCTCACAAAAACGAAACTGATATTTACGGGGTATTACTTAAGAGTTGTTTAATTTTCATTTCTCTAATTAATAGTGATTTAGAACTTTTTTCATGACTATAAAGAGCCTTAATTACTTTGTTTGAGAATTGTCTGTTCCTATTTTTGACCATTTATCATTTGGGGAATGACATATTCTAAAAATTGAACCCATTTCTCTACGTAATTGAGAAATGAGACCTTTGTTAAAGAGACTTGTAAAAAAGAAGCATCGTTATGATTGGGTATTACTCTATCCTCTTTCCCCATTTAGTTTATGACCTTCACCTTCCCCAATGTGCTGTCTTTCCTATAAGCCCCAGACCTCTTCTCTTATCCCCTTCCCTCCTATTTCTCTGTACATTTAGATAGCTTTCTATATCCAGTTGATCTTCCTACATTGAGTCAATTCTGATCAGAGTGAGGTTCATGTGCTCTCCTTCCCTTCTCCCCCATCTATCCCACCACTATTAATGCTGTTTTCTGCCTTTTTTATGTGAGATTATTTATTCCATTACATTTTTCTCTTCCCTTTCCTCCCCATACATTTCTCTTTCTCATGCCTTATTTTTTTTAGATATCATCCTATCATATTCAGCTCACACTCTTGTACCCATCTGCATGTTTATTGCCCTAATAATTATAATTTTCTTGGCAGTTACAAGAATCATTTCACCATGTAGGGATATGCACAGTTTAACCTTACTGAATGACTTTTGATTTATCTTTCCTGTTGACCTTTTTATGCTTCTCTCGAGTCTTGTATTTGAGAGTCAGATTTCCCATTTTATTCTGGTCATCAGGAATGTTTCAAAATATTCTATCACATTTAATACTCATTTCCCCCCAGAAAGATTATGCTGCTTTGCTTGGTAAGTGATTCTTGGTTGTAGTTCTAGCTCCTTTTCCCTATGGAATATCATATTCTAGGCCCTCTGATCCTTAAATGTAGAAGTGGCTAACTCCTGTGCTGTCCTGACTGTAGCTCTAGACTATTTGAATTATATATTTTTGACCTCCTACAATATTTTCTCCTTGATCTGAGAGTTTTGGAATCTGGCTATAATATTCCTGGGAGTTATCATTTTGGGATCACTTTCAGGGGATGATTGGTATTTCCTTTACATTCCTATTTGACTTTCTTGTTCTAGAATATCAGGACAATTTTCTTGATAATTTCATCAAAGATGACATCTAAACTCCTTTTTTTATTTTACTGTGATTTTCAGGTAGTCCAATAATTCTTAGATGATTCCTGGATTTATTTTACAGATCAATAGTTTTTCCAATAACATATTTCACATTTTCTTCATCTTTTTTCTTTTGATTTTGACTGTTTCTTGATTACTCATGGAGTCATTACCTTCCACTTGCTCAATTCTAATTTTTAAGACATGATTTCCTTGAGTAAACTTCTGTATATCCTTTTCTATTTTGTAAAGTGTTCTTTTCCTCAGTGAATTTGTGTACTTCTTTTTTTTTTTCCCGTATGGCCATTTGTGTCTTTTAAATAGCTATTCTATTCAATGCAATTTTGTATATTGCCCCCCCCCCTTTGGCCAATTCTGCTTTTTAATGAGTTCTCTTCAGTGGATTTTTTACCTTTTTTCTCAATTGACCTATTTTGTGTTTTAAGGTATCAATTTCTTTAGTATTTTTATACCTTCTTTATCAAAGCTGCTGATTCTTTTTTTTCATGATTTTCCTAGATCACTTTCTTTTCTTTTCCAAATTTTTCTTTTACCTTTCTTATTTGTTTTTTATAACATTTTTGAGCCCCTCCATTCATTTGGGCCTTAGAGCAACTCATATTTTACTTTGAGTCTTTGAATGCAGCCTTTTAACCTTCTTCTGAATTTGTGTTTTCTTTTTCCCTCTCACCAAAACAACTTTCCATGCTGAATTTCTTCTTTTTTTTCTTATTTTCTCATTTCTCAGCCTTTTTCTTTTCTAATTAAAAAACCCCAAACTATTAAAGTTGTAATTTGTAACTGTTATGAAGGGTATAATGTTCTAAGCTTTTGGTTCTTTGTGCAGCTACCTTCAGATCTATCTGCTTTCAGTTTTTCCAAGACGATATAATGTAAAGAGCAATGTGTTTAATACTCTTCTGGTTTGTGTTCTGGTCTGTAAGTAACCACAAGCTATCCTTTCTGTATTAGAATGGTGTCCATTGTCCTGTTTCCCCATGGCTTTACGGATTGGTATGTGCTTGTGCTTTTCTTTATCTTGAGACCACAGCCCAGTACTGCTAATTGGGTCTGTGTATTTGCAATGCTACAAGAGTCTTGCACCCAGATCCTTGCAAGCTACTTCTGAACAATTGTCTGACCTCCTCCCCCTTAACATCTTTGGCTGAGATCTCCTAAATTATTTGCTGCTGATCTAGCCAACTCCCAGGCTTGTTGCCATAGTGCCAACTCTTTGGATTCCCCTTTTGTGCTACCCTTCCACAGGGGTACACAAGGTCTTTTATGCCAGTTTTCTATGGGCTGAAAAATTATTTCACCCCATCTTTTTGTGAATTGTGCTGCTGCTCCAGGATTCATTTTGAGTCACTATGTAATAGTTATTTGGAAAGTAATTTGGTAGCTATCAGGTGAATCTATATGCCTTCTCTGCCATTTTGGCTCTGACCTTGATATCTCTGATGTCTGACCAAGTGCCTGCTTCAGCCTCCTTTAGGGCTATCAGAACAAGTTGTTCTCATTCACTCATTTTTCTGAGAACGTCTTTACATGTTTGGGGTAAACATCTTCCTAAATCTTCCAATGATCATCTTTTCAGAGGTAGCCTTAGTGACCAGGATGTAATCAAGTATTCAATCCCTTTTTGTAAGATACCAAACCAGCATGCTTATACAGAAGATACTGATGTGTCCAAGCAAAAAGTCACTTCTTTTAATCTTATTAAACTGATTGAAGAACCCAGAAAATCCATCCAGGGATCCCCCATAAATCCACTCCCCCTTTACATCAGCATCATACTCATTGGCATCCATGGTTTCATTGGTGTGAGAAGTCCTTCCCTCCAAACAGTTAACTTCAGGATCCAATTGTCTTCCCTTTTCTCCCCAACCCCCAAACATTTGCGACCAGGAAAGATCATATCAACAAAGGTCTGCTTTCCATTAACTTCAAGATTCTATAGGGCATTTTTCTATATTGTCAGTCAACTAGCATTTATCAAGCATTTGTTATGTTTCAGGCACTGGGCTAAGAGAAAGGGATAAAAAGGGAGCCAAAACTAAGTCCTGCTCTCAAAACATGCACAGTCTATGCAGGAGATACTACTCAAACAAGTAGGTACAAACAAGTAAGATTCTGGATAAAATGAGAGTCGCCTTACAGAAAAGCCACAAGATGCAAAATGACAGGAATGCTGTTCTTTATATCTCAATTACATTGATTTATTCTAATAGACTGTGAACTCCTTTTGCCTCCTTTTGTATCCAATGAGCTTAGTGCAGTGCCTGGCACACAATAGATATTTAATAAATGCTTCATGATTGATCGCTAAATGTTTAAGATGTCAGTGGATTGTGTGTGAGGGCTGCTTCCTCTTTTAGCCACTCATAGCTGAGGCTTCATGTGGAGTAGAGGCCAAATCTCCAATATTTAACCTAATCCAATTATCTTCTGTCTGTCTACTGGATCTAAAGAGAAAGCAGGAGGCAGTCAATGAGGAATGAGGATAAGACCCAAATTAGATCTGAGCACTGTTCTTTGATGTTTTATAGCCTAATGCTTGTGTTCAGAGTTCTCGTGGAGTTAATACATTTTTTCAAATGTATTTAGATACTCATACCTTGATTTGAATTTTTGACTTCTCAGGGTCTTGTATTACAAATTCTATTCATGTAGTTGAAAAATGCTCTTGGAACCACCTTGTTTTGTAGATTTGTGGAGGCCCCAACCTTGATGCTTAGTAGATCGGGAGATAACGTAGATTCAGAAAGACCTGGTTTCCAGTCCAGCCTCAGCCACTTCCAAGCTTTGTGAACCTGGGCAGGGAATTTAACTTAATTAGGATAATAATAACATCTCCCTCCCTCCTCATCTCCATCTTATTATTTTCTGGCTTCCTTCAAATCCTAACTAAAATCCCATCTTTTACCAGAAACATTTCTCCATCCCTCCCTTTTGCGATTCCCTTTTCCTCCAGTGATTCTTGCCAGTTTTTCATCTACACATCTTGCTTATTGTTTTCATGCCATTTTCCCCATTAGACATTGTGCTATTTAAGGACAGAGAATGTCTTTCTTTTTTTCCTTTCATGTACCTCCAGTCCTTAGGACAGTTTTGCTACAAAGAGGTGATTAATAAATGCTTATTGACTGATCAGCCTATTTTTTGCTGAATGTAGTCATTGGATAAGACATGGCTATACTCTGGAAGCCTTCAAGTTCCATATAAATGTTGCCTCTTAGTATTAAGACTGGCTGTTTTTATCAAGCTAATTCAGGATCAAAGAACTGTAGATTTAGTGTTACGAGAGACTTTTAGTGGGTATCAAATCCAGCCTCCCCCCTTTACAAATGAGGATGTTTAGGACCAGATATGCTAAATGGCTTGTCTAGCATCACTCAGCTGAGAAGGTCTGTCTGAGACAAGATTTAAATCTAAATCTTTCAGACTCCAAATGCACAGTGAGCCCTATCTATTAGGCAATATTGTCTTTCTTGGAGACACTTCTCTCTATCGATTTCTACTTATTGCAGAGAGCTAGGCAAGACGTATGTAGTCTGCCAATTCTATATGCTGATAGACATTTGAGCTGTGGTTTGCATGGACGATTTCTAATAATAAAATGCCAAGCCTTGAAGGTACAGAATTATTCCTGTGGGTAAATTTCCCTTCCCATGAACAATAGCAGGAAAAAATCCTCTGAAAGGGGAAAAGTGTCCATTCCAGTCCTTCTCCCTCTCCATTCCTTAATAGATTGACAATGAGTCACGAAAATGAATAATGTGAATGGCTCCAACACAGAGGAAGAAGCTTCTCAGGAAGAAAAGGGAAATTGTGACCAGGTCCTTGGCCAAGATGGGGCTTTCGATGTTGGGCTCTCACAATTAGCACGGCACGTTTGAGATCTATAAAATGACTTGGAATTTATGGATCGCCATATTCTCGGAGGGAGTGGCAGAAAGTAATATTGGAGGCAGATGGAAGTCAAAAGGAAACGGGTACTGAGAGTCAAAGAAAATAAACAGATGGAATCTGATAGAGAGGCGACACACAATTTGGAAATGGTTTCAGCCAGTTTACTCCATGATTAGTCTCCTGACACCCCAGGATTTCAGAACCAGAATGGGAAGTAGAGACCACTTAGGGGCAGTCCATTGTTTAATACATAAAGAATTTGTCCTCCATAGAACTGAGTTGATCTGCCCATAGTCATATGGCTTCTTAACCGACTAGATTCCATGTAGTTCATGTACTGTCACTTTCTACCTAGGGTTTTGCTATTGTTGTTTTTCTTTGTTTTAACTACAAAACAAAATTCATTAAGAAAATCATACCTTTATTCAAACCCTTGAATTAAAAAAATATATATATCATTTTGTAAAGTTACCCTGAGGCTAAAGAGATGCATAAAATTGTTGGTTGATTCCCACCCCCAAGAATACATTGTGTAGCCAACAAGGACTACATTTCCTGGTTACAGTCAATGCTTAGGGACACTGGCTGTGAAGGGTTTACTGGGCGAACTTGACTTCTGCATGGAGATTTCTGTTCACATGATCATCAGGAAGCCAAGGTTCAAGGGAAAGCTATGGATTTTACTAATCTCCCCGTCCCTAATGGAAACCTGAACTCTGGGGAAATGATTCATGAAAAGATAATCATGGAAACAGTATTCATGTTTATGAAGCATCCACCATGTCCAGGAGAAAAGATTCAATGAAAAATGGGAAAAAGAAAACCAAGTACTTCTTTTTAATTAACTGGGCACAATGAATGATGATTTTCCTTATTAGTTCAATGAAATTGCAGCAAAGTTTGGTGCAACTGGAGGCTGGGTTTTTTGATGCTAAGCAGCTGTAAAGCCCTGATGTGAGGAAAGTGAATCACAAAGATTATTTAACATTGTTATGGGAGAAATATTTCCTCCCTGAGTTTAGGTGGTAGATAACTGGTGCCAAAATATATTTACCACAACATAGATATTAGAGTTGTAAAAATCTAGGTTTTATTATTATACTAAAACATACATTCAGGCCTTGGAGAGAACCTGAACCAAGATGAAGGCTCTAGCAGGGCTTCTTAGACTCAAAATCACATCAGCGTGATGACAGAGAAATGATTCAATCACATATTGCAATCCTGTAGATTCCTCTCTGGCCACAAAAGTGAAAGAAAAGATGGATTCATAATGGCATATATAAACATTACAAAAGGACTAAAAAAAACTGCATGAAACCAACCAACCTTTTAGGTAAATTAAGTCACTAGACTGAGAGAGCTCACAAATAAGCCATTGAGGAGGAAGAGTGACATGGAGCCAAGGAGTCAGGGACAGATTCTTTCTCTGGCTTCTCTCTGAGGAACATTTAAGGCTCTAAGTAAATTTCCCCACTCCACGGGACAGGTTTTACTTAAGTTGCAGGAGGAATAAAACAGAAGTTAAAACTTAAATAAATTCTCATTAAAATATGGATTGGGGACCAATTAAGATTTAGTAACAAAGGTACCAAATGATGCAAAAGCTTTAAAAATTGTACACAACATTAATATTGGCTTTTAAACACTATTATTAAACATTATTACCTGCTTTGAAATTTCAGTTAAATTAATATTAATGTTAATATTAATATTAAATAATATTAAATAAAGCAATATTAAAAATTATATTTTTAAAGAGTTGGGAAAATATGATCATTCCTAGCTTGGATAAACCCTGAAAATGACTTCTGATCAAGTAACTAATGATCATGGCTGAGTCATCGTGGTCACTTGGGAACAACAGCTAATTGCAACTGAAAACTTTTGAGAGTCCCCTGGATAACAAGGTGTCAACTCAGTTAATACTAAAGAAATGAATTCAGATTACTCATTGGAAGGACAAATGCTGAAGCTTAAGCTGAAATACTTTGGGCATATAATGAGAAGACGGGACTCTTTGGAAAAGTCTTTGATGATGAGAAATCTTGAAGGAAAAGGAGAAGGGAAGAGCAGAGAGTGAGATGGATAGTGTCATGGAAGCAAGGAACTTGAGCTTGGCTAGAGTTTGGGAGATAGTAGAAGGCAAAAGGACCTTGTACATTATACTCTACAAGGTCATAAAGAGCCAGACATGACTGAAGTAATGAAAAAAAAAAACATGTCTAACCGACACGATGACTATGCAATGTTGCCATTTTAATACACTCATATATTATTTCTATGTATCCATCAGCATCAGACTGAACACCCCCGAATCATAGAATGACAGCATTTCATAAACAAATATGCCTCTAGTGGCCATTTATTCTGACATATCTGCAACAGAATGGCTAATCATTTGGATTAGTTTGAGGATATCCCTTGAGGACATCCCCCAGTCTCCTAAGGCTGCCATTCTACTTTGGGATCACTCTAATTGTTTCGAAGTTCTTTGTTTTTTTCCTTTTATAAAATCTAAATTTGCCTCTCTGCAAATACAACACATCACTCATCATTCTGTCCTTTGGGGCCAAGCAGAAAAAGTCTAATCCTGATACCAATACCCAGGATTCACTGTAAATCCGAAAACAAATAAACAAAGCAAAAACTCTCAAAATATCACCACCGACACTCAATACTTTGAAAAGCTTGTCAACTTTAATGATTTCAAATACTGGTCCTATACAAAACAACCTTCCTCAAAGGACAGCATGCTTCCCTTTTCAAAATAACTTTACTATAAAAAGATGGGGGACTTTATAAATATGGTTACTGGCCAGGATTTCTTATCCCAATAAAGTTTATTTTTCTCACATGAACACAATAATATTAATATCAGTAGCTGAACATCAGTAAATTTAGCTTCATTATATTACACAAAGAATTATAATGATATTTATTCAAATGAGGTTCTACCTTTATGTATGAGGAATTTTCCAATGAATGTTCTAAAACTCAACAACTAAATAATATCTCCAGTTAGGATTCTGTTGAGCCTGGTGAATAAAAACAAGAATCGAGGTAGGTAGGAATTTATATTCCAGGCTAGCACTTCCAAAGAAGGAATATCAATCATCTATAATTAAGCTGTCAGATCCTAATTTCAGAAGAACTCTTCCACACTCCACCAGCAAATGTAAATATCAAAATAAATGAAGTTTTGAGGGGAAAACCCCACAAAACAGAGTGCGGATGTCCTGCACTCCCGATGTCACCACCAAATTAGGTTGCCATTGGTGTTCTCTTTATTTTTATTTTCGATGTGTAACAAGTTGACATTTTATTGGCTATAAGAGGCAGCATGTTTCAAGCAAACTATTTTGAAGTGAATCAGGGCTGGAATTGTGTACTTACCTAAAAAGGTTTATGACTTCCCCCCTGGTGCAGATATGAAATTGATCCTCAAAGAAAAGATTTATAGTTCATCTCTGTCATGTCCTTGAGCTGTCTTCTGGCATATGAGAATGAAGTCAGTGTAGGAAAGGCAAGTGGCTATATGCTGGCTGGACCACACAGATTTCTCTTTTTATTTTTTATTGGCCTAAAAATATTCACTTTTGAGCCTTGGAGCAAAACAAAACAAAACAAAAAGTCGCCTCTCTGATTTTAAACAATTACTTTACAAAAAAATAAAAAAAAACACCATATAGGTGAGTTAGCCTTGGGCACTACACATGGAAAACTTTCAAGTTGCTTTATTTCTGTTTGTCTACACCTCTGGGTTCCTCGTGCATTACTGGCCACAGATGAAAAACCATTTTTTTGCCAATAGTTTTTGTCTTGCCAGATTCTCTTGGATGTCTTTAGACTCTGAATATGCCATTAGAATTCCTTCTTGGTCTTCCAGTGGCTTTATTTTCAAGGGTATAACTGGAAAGGAGGAAGTAAAGAAACTCCCATCATCTTCCTCCTTCCATTGATTTATCACGTCTTTAGGGAGGCAAGCATTCCACAGCTACTATGTGACACTTTCTAGGACAACATTTTTATGACCAAAATTCATCTGGTAGGCATATAAAAAATAATGATGGCAGGAATCTGTGGATGGCATAAAGAGGTAAGTGTCTTCATAAATCTATTCTAAGTATGAGTATCTTTGAAACTGTAATCAGGGAAGCAATGTACCTCACTGAATGAACCCACTCCTAAAAGCAGATAAGTCATAATTTGAAGTCTGACATTGGAAACGACCATAGTTTGAACCTGCACAAAGTTCTAAAATGGCGATGGTCATGCCCACCTAAGTCTTCTTCCATACCCGTAATCGAAAAGGAGGTGAAGAAACGTAGGTCTCAGATAAGAGATGTCACAAACAATGGCAATGGGAAGAACATAATTTAAGGGCTGGAAGATTGCTTAGTTTTCTGACTGAAGGTGACCACCAACTGGTGCCATGAATTAGGGTGCCTCCCAATAGCAATTAAATTCTCCTCAGAGAAGAAGATTGATGAGGGAAGCATGTGGAAGTAAGTGCAAACAGAAAGGCCTGAGGACATCATGAAAGCTTGAAAGATGACAGAGAAGAAAATGCATTATTATAGCTCCATTGTCTATGAAAGAGGCGTCAAACACACAGGGGTCCAACAGGCAGGACCACAATAAAATATCATTGGGAAATATTTAACAAGAAAAATAAAATGCAATAGAACATAGATAATGCTCATATGTGGTTTTAAAAGTCAATCAGCAACCATCAGGGATACTTATATTGGCTTTAGTGAACCTATTTCTATTTCAGTTTAACACTCACTGTATAGCATGATAGAATCATGAAGAAGGTACTCAAAGTTTCAGAAATGAATGAATTAGTTTATTAAAAAAAACCCAATTATTAAACACTTACTGTGTGCTAACCCTTGAGGATACAAATATGCAATCTTTACATAGTTCATATCATCAAGGATCTTAAATTTTAATAGATAGAGAACACATGGAAGGGCCTGTCTTTTACCCCTTTTGTATCAAAAGAGCATATGGAAGTACCTGGCATATAGTAGACACAAAATAAATATGGATTTAATGCTGAACAAAGACCAAATGTTTTGGTTTGAGAAGACTTCAGAACTGGTGAGTGCAATCTGAGTGATAGACCCTTTGAAGAGATGATGGAGTGCTGCATTGAATACTATTCTCAGAGCGTGAAGTGGCAAAGGGTGGGATGTTTAAGGGGGTTCATGAAATAGTTGCAGGTACACCCACTGTGGCATCTTCAGTCACTGGTTAGTCCCAAGGTTCAAATGGCCCAGATCCATCAGACATTGTCTCAGGAGATCTAGTATGGAGAGCAGAAGAAAAGCAGCAAGGTAGAAAATGGTCTGAGGAAGGGAATAAGCATTTGTATTTCTCCTATCATGTTCTAGATACCGTGCTAAGCAGCAGTATTACAATATTCTATCTTTTGATCCTCTCAACAATTCTGAAAGGTAGGTACTATTATTATCTGCATTTTTTCAGTTGAGGAAACTAAGGCTACCAGAGGTGAAATGACTTACCCATGGACACACAGCTAGGTAATATCCGAGGCCATATTTTGTATGCAAGAAGATGAGTCTTCCTTTATCAAGGCTCAGCAGTCTATTCATTTTGCTACGTCACTGGCCCTCATTACCTTTCACTGTATTATTGCAAAATGCTTTCCTCAAGTCTCTTCCCTGTCCAATCCATCCTCTATTTAAACACCAAAATAATTTTCCTAGAGTAGAAATCTGACCATGTCAACTCATCTAATCAAGGAATCCCAGGAGCTCCTTATCACCTCTTAGGATCAAATACAAAATGTCTGTCTTTAAAAGCCACAATTCAGCCACCCTCTCCCCTTTCCTGCTCTCTTAGATCTTACTCCCCACAAACACTCTTGAATCCAGTGACACCAGCTTTCTTTCTGTCCCATGAACAAGAAATTCCATTTTTTGGCTCCAGGACTTCTCTCTGACCTGCCCTCTCGCCAATACTCTCCCGCGTTTCCACCTTTTGACTTCTTTGTGTTCCTTCACAATCTCATTAAAAGCCATCCTTCAAAGGAATCCTTCCCTTTTGTAACCTGGAAGTTAGTACAGTGCTTGGCACCTAGATGGTGCTTAATCAATATTTATTGACTGACTGACTGTCTTCAGGTCAGCTCTCTTTCCCTTTTTCATGCTCCTCCATTTAGTGGGTCTAACCTAGACATTTTTAAATTAAGGCACTAAAGGATGGCGATACTAAATGCTTTGTCCCAGATCACATAACTAAGAAGTGGTAAAGCTTGGATTTCATTGTCTCATTCCAGATCTAGCACTATTTCCACAGTATTACCTGGCTCCCTTAGAAAGAGACCTTTAAGCAAGCTACAATATGTGTATCAAAATTATTCCTGACTTGCTCACTCCATTTTATCTGATTCTATATTCATAAGCAAACTAACCATCTTTTAAAAAAATCTTATTATATTCTGTCTTTTATCATCATTTATATACACCTCTTATCCCTGCAATTAAGGGAAAATTTAATGACACTTTCATACATCATCCCTTTATAACTTTTTTGTGTTCTTATACGTTCCTCTCTCTCAAAGTCTTTCCAATCCAGCTCTAAAGTTCCTCACACATGATTTTCCACTTCTCATTCCTTTCCCTTTCCATGGGAGGAATCCCATTCCTAGAATATTCTTGTTCCTCATCTCAGCCTCTTAGAATTCCTGATTTCTGTCACATTTTAGCTCGTGCCATCTTCTGCAGGAAGCCTATTACAATCCACTCGGGGGCTATTGCTATTGCCTCTCAAGTTACATCATTGTATTATATGTTGTATATACTCATGTTATATATATATAGTCACTTCCATTAGAATCTACACTCTTAAGGGCAGAGATTTTTAAAACTTTTTTTTTTCCTTTATCATCCCATATTTCATACATGCTTGCTAGAGTATGAGTTTCTTGAGAACAAGCAGAGTTTTGATTTTCATATTTCTATCTCTGTACTGTAGAATATTGTTAGCATTTATGAAATACTCGCTAAATGAATTCAATCAAATCCCTTGTCACTGAGTAGTCAAAGTTACATTTTAGAGCCTTCTAGCCATCGTGAGCAACATTCCATTATAGAATCTCTGGCCATGATATCATATTTATTTTTTCTCCCTTGAATTTTTCATAATCTGAATTTCAAAAGGCAGGGCACATGTCTATGTATAACATTTCTGTATTTGCTATTAAAAGCTTAAGATGACACGTTTGTTCTCTCTCCAAATTTCTGCCAATTTGTAGTACCAATCAACTATTTCTGGTGGGCAAAGATTAGGTCCATTGTAGGAATTCTAGTGGTTGCTAACTCTACTTTCTGAAGGTTAAAATGATCAACAAGGCAAGTCAAAAAAGGAGGAGATGCCACACTTTCAACCAAATGGGGCCGCCAGCAGGCAAATGGCTGGATTCTTGCTGGGCAGGGCTATTTCTGGACACAGTAAGGAGGCAAAAAGAGCCCCATATTGCTTTTGTATCAATTGTAGTTCTCTTCCTTTTCCCAATAGTCTTCAAAATCAATGCCATTAGTGTAGAATTAAGTTCTATTTCTGTATAGGCTAGTCAGTAATTGGTGAATACTCATTGGTGGATGTAGGTAATCATCTCTGATTAGAATATATTAGACAGTACATGCTTGCTTTTCCTGGCTTGTTGGTCAGCAAAGATTGAGAAGCAATCTAGCAATAAACAAATGCAAGGTATAACTATCACTTGGGTAATATGTTAAGGAACAAATCCCAAAGCAGGGAGGATTTTCTATTGTATAGTTCTTGTACTATTTTAATGTTATGCAAAAATAAACAAAATGAATGAATAGACAAAATAACTGAGTACTATTTTTCAAAAAGTTCTATTTCTGTGCTCTTAAATGAAAAGAAATATGGTTTCATGATTAATTAATTAATTGATTGATTGATAAGGAACACTTATTAAGCTCCTGCTCTGTATAAAACACTCTAAATATGATGGTAAAGCAAAAAAGAAAGATCTCTGACCTTGGTGAACTTACATCCCATTGGGGATAGTACAGGAGGACACAATCTATAAACAGAAGAGTATAAATGATAATTTGAGGAGGAAATGGAAAGCACAAATACCTGGCTATATCAATAAAGGCTTCATGGAAAAGGTGGCATCTATGATTATCCTTTAAGGAATCAAAAAAGTCTGAGATCCAGGGGAGAAGATGAGTATTTTGTGAGAATGGGAGGTGCCCTTTTCAAAAGAATGGAAATGAGAAATACAGCTGAGTTCTGTATTATCTGGGGGGTTGGGGGGCGGTCTGCATCTTCATTCTCTACTTGAGTTGCATTTTCTTCAAAGATTCCAGAAGCAACTCAGGCCAGGAAACTGCAAATTTCTAACAGAATTTTTAAAAAATGATGTTCATTATATACACTATATGGGAAACTCTTTGTCTACCTTAAAATGTTATGTAGGGGGCAGCTAGGTGGTTCAGTGGATTGAGAGTCAGGTCTAGGGATGGATAGTCCTACATTCAAATCTGGCCTCAGACATTTCATGGCTGTGAGACCCTGGACAAGTCACTTAACCCCCATTGCCTAGCCCTTACTGCTCTTCTGCCTTGGAATCAATACACAGTGTTGATTCTAAAGTGGAAGGTCAGGGGTTAAAAAATGTTATGTAAATATGAGCTATTATTATTTACCATAAAGCTTAATCACTTTTCTCCTCCCTCAAACCTTCTTAGATTTCCAGGCTCAAGACCCTGGTACAAGTCTAGGCAACCAAATAGAAGAGTTGTCCCTCTGTGGTCCTCCAAGAGACAGGAGCTTGCTGATCCCAAGTCCCTTTTCCTTTGTTGGAAGTCTCCATGATGTCAGAATGATAGCTCTGTAAACCTCAGATGTAGTAGGCCTTGTTCCCTTGTGCCTAGGCAGAATGTGAGATCTTATTCAAGGTTCAGATGGAGACTGTTGCTCTGCTTCTTTCTAGTCTGATCCAGAAGCTAAATCCACAGTTTACTCTGGATTCAGAGCCATGGGCTTCCAGCATCTTTTCTTCCCTCCGTCACCCAACCTGCCCTGCTCATGATGTACTTCCTGCCCTGGTCATTTGACTTTGACCTTGAGGTGGTAAATTTTCCTTAAATGTCCTAATTAATCACTGCAGGAAAGATGGGATGTACCATTTGCTCCTACTTCTCCATCTTGGCCAGGCCTACCATTCACTCCTCTTACTGAAGAGGGAATTGGTTCAGAAAGATGAACTGGCAACCACGAATGACCAATATTCCACCATACTCTGAAGGAAAGACACTTTAGCTTATATGTTGTCCGATTCTTCAATGTGAATTATCAGAGACGGAATATATATTTCTGAATTAAAGAATTAATTTATGTTTTGGAGCATTGAATAAACAAGACCTGCTTAGCCCCTCACTTTAAAACTTTCTCCCTCCTCCTAAATCCTCTTTCAATTGTCTGTACAGTTACTTTGGCAGGGGATCACCTCTGGATGAGAGACACTGTTGACTTCCCTTGTTATTTCAATATTTTCTTGTCATTTAACTTTTTCAAAGTTTATGTCTTGCCTCCCCCATTGCTTATCACTTCTTTGAGAACAGGAATTACACCATATACTTGGGGTATCTCTCCCGGATTTTAACCCACATAGAGAGACACTCAATAAAGTTTTGATTATTAAGAAACTTACCTTATTTTTTGAGAGGAGGTGGGAATGCTTATCATTTCTCTTCCTTCCTTCAGAGATTCTTGATTTATGTCCTCGATTTGAATATTAAGGTCAATAGTCTGTGGAGTCCTTGGCCCAATGGCAGCAATTTAAGCCACTTTTTAAAAAAGCTATCTTTGCTCTTTCACTATGAAAAACACCATTAGGTTTCATCAGCAGATTTCCTTCCTCTCAGTGACATTTTTTTTAAAAACAAAGTGTTAAGAGATGATGCAATAATCATATTAGAAAATATATTGCTTGGGGTGAAACTTTTTATTGAGGGTAAAGGAAAAGGGAGATGATACATTTCCCAGAAATATGACTTTAAAATCTCTTTAAATTATAGCACCCTTACAGCTAAAGTCACATCCCTGGGCTTTTTTAAAGTCACAATGATGGCTCCAGTCTGAAGGATTTCTCTGTTAGCTTAGATATCACCACTATGTCCATTCAGGCAGTCTGTTGGGTACTCATCACAATCATCTGGCACACTGACATTTTTTATTTGCATATATAATGTCAAAACTACCCATAAGGGGGCAGCTGGGTAGCTCAGTGGATTGAGAGTCAG
This sequence comes from Gracilinanus agilis, assembly GCF_016433145.1. NCBI lineage: Eukaryota > Metazoa > Chordata > Mammalia > Didelphimorphia > Didelphidae > Gracilinanus > Gracilinanus agilis. The sequence continues at coordinate 5,288,537 of NC_058133.1, read as the reverse complement.
GCCTAGAGACAAGAGGTCCTAGGTTCAAATCTGGCCTCAGACACTTCCTAGCTGGGTGACCCTGGGCAAGTCACTTGACCCCCATTGCCCACCCTTACCACTCTTCCACCTAGGAGCCAATACACAGAACTTAAGGGTTAAAAAAAAAAAAAAACTACCCATAGGGTCAACAAATGAACTCCTTTCTCTGCAATGGGAAAAATTAAATCTTGATCCAGGATTTCTTTATAAATGCTTATTCAAAACACATTTTTAATGCTGTGCAATGAGATGTATTTTGTTCAAATTATCCACATTATTTTCATTTAAAATGAAAATCATTCTCTATAAATGGAGCAAGGAATGAGTAGCATATGAAGAACAGACATGGTTAACCCAAGGAAACATTACTTTATCCAATCTCCAATGGATGGATATTTAATTTGTTTTCTAATTTTTTGCAACCACGAAAAAGTGACCTTTTTTTCCCCCCACTGGCACTTACAGAGAACTTTTTTTTCAGTCTCTGGACATAAACAAGGGCTTTATATCTCAAAATGGTATCCTCAGTACCATTTGTCTTTGAAATCCTTTGTATCTCTTGTGGTCAAGAGATGTGTTGTTTTTGTCAGTCTGGTTCAGCCAGATGGGAACAAGGTTCCTTCAGCATATTACAGGCACATAGATGATGCTAATTCTTGCTCTGGGGAGAGAATTAAACTCAGACATGTATAGTCAAAGATTTTTGTCCTGCTCTCCTTCTCTCTCTTCAGTCTAGCACATCCATTTTCCCAGCTTCTCCAAATAGTGAGCATCCGAGGTTTCCGATGGTTTTTTAGAGCCCGAGTCCTCAGCACTTTATTTTTGGGTGCTTAATGAAGGCTTCATGATGGTGAAGATGACAATTATACCAAAGCAGCCCATATTGATACTCTCTTTATATGAACTAAAATAATTAACTACTCAGAAAATCTTTTCATTCTATTACAGTTTACTAGATTCTCTCCTTATGACAATCCTGATAAAGTAAATATTATTATCTGCATTTTGTAAGAAAGGCAATTGACATGTGAGGAATTAAAAAAAAAAATACTTACCCTTGGCCACAAAGCTAATAAGTGCCAGAAATAAGAGACGAATCCCCTGATTTTACAAATAATTAAACTGAGAAGCTGAAGAAAGTCAGGGTTTAGTGGGACAACCACGCAAGCTGCTTGCTTCCCATTTCCCTCTATCACGCCACTGCCTTTCCTATGTTTTGTTAAAAAAAATCTTAAAACATCATTATGTTATATATTAAAATCGATTTGGTTGCTTTAAAGGCAGAAGAGTACAACTTTACCACTCTTCCACCTATAAGGGAATACACAGAAGTTAAGGGTTTAAAAACAAACAAACAAACAAACAAATAAAAGAATGAATGAATGAATGAACAAACGAACACATAAACAAACAAACAAATAAATGAATGAATGAATATATAAATAAATACATGAATGAATGAATGAATGAATAAGCAAATAAATAAATAAATAATTAAATAAAGGCAGAAGAGTAGTAAGGGCTAAGCAAGTGGGATTAAGTGACTTACCCAGGGTGATACATGTAGGAAATGTCTGAGGTCAGATTCGAACCCAGAATTCTAGTCTCTTGGCCTTGTTCTTTATGTTCTGAGCCACCTAGCTGCCCTGACTCCTCAGACTTCACACATCATTTAGCATCTCCTTTCCCTCAACAAAATTGGAATGACAAAAAGTCTTGGTTTGGTTCCGCAACCCTCCAGCTTCGTCAAACTCAGAATTTGATGCAGTTAACCCCACTTCATAATCCAGCACAGTTATTGAAAATCCTGTGCCGTACATCCTTCTAAATTTCTATCTTCCTTCTCATTCCATTCTATGAAGTTGTAAGGAAGTTCACGGTAACTGCTTCTCAGACATCAAATGATAGAAATCTTTCTGGGGAAAATCCAGGAGCTAAAATTTGGCAGAAACTGCATGAGGGAGAACATCCTGAGTTACTAAACTGGGCTCTCTGAGCCTCATCCTTAGAGTCACAAACCCAGATCCAAGAGGTCGAGAAGGAAGAATGTATCCTTTTGGGGGGCGCTGGTGGTCTGCTTCTTGGAATCTCTTCCACACACTCCCTATGTCAGGAAGGCGTCCTAAATTACCTTCATATCCAGTGGCTACCCACACAGGAAGGACAAAGAAATACCACTTGAACTTCCAAACCACAAAGAAAATGTCAATCAACTAGATAGAAATTTACTTGTACAGACAGACATGTGTAAGCATGTATACACATATAATGTACTATATGTAGGCATGTAGATATGTATGTGTACTGCCTATCTTCATGCATTTAGAAAGAGACACACATATTTTCAAAGTGTTAGCAATTAGCTTGGCTTCTTGTCCAATTTTCTTTATTTTTAAGAAGGACGATTCTGTGCCTCCAACTTAAACAAGCTAACATCTTTGGGGAGTCTACGAAAGGACTTTCCTTTCAAACTCTGGCCCTCGATGTACCATGTGAATACTTTATTAGCTGTCGACAGATTGGCTTATAGACTTGTGTCTGTGTTTTCATGTTGCAAACATTATGTCTCCCAGAAATATATTTGCTAGCTTGAGGCACTTTGACATGTGCGTATCTCCTGCTGCTGGCGGTAATAAGCAGTACTCAGTGTAGGCAGGTAAAATGTGACATAAAAAAAAAAAGTCCCAGGATGGGAAGACTCCAGAACAACTGTTTCATCCCTCTCTCCTTTCTTGATTAATAATTCAGATCCACAGCAAGGGCAATTATCTGGCTCTAATTGAAGAAAAAAAAAGAGGGGGAGTATTTTGAAGTCAAGTTTGATTGGGAAAACAATATTAAACAGAAATGAATCAATAAGGGATGGAATGTGGAAAGTGTCACATTTTGACAAGCATATTTTCCCACTATCTCTCTTCAGTTCCAGAGCCTAATCATGTTCCCACTTCCCCATGTCATTTAATCTTTTGCCTCTGTACATCCTTCTTTCTCTGCACCATAATGAAAAGCAGAGTTCGTGACCAAGTTTGGATCCCCACTAAGTTCCCAGAAGTTTCATTAGTTGGAGCAGAGTTTATTTAGTTCAGTGTTCCCAGGCCTCTCATCTAACTCCAGAGAGACACTCATTTCTTTCCATTGAGGAAAAGTGACCAAAACAAGGCAATATCTTCCCAACTAAAAGATGCCACAGTTTTATAATAGGTGGTGAATATTTGTCTAGGTCAGTCCATTATTTATCTTCTTTGCTGGTCATTTTATTTAGCAGCCAGCAGCAGTAAAACAACTTTTTGTATTCAGTGGATGGTTGTTGAAGTTTGTGGCTTACATGAAAAATAAGGGTGTTAAAGAGGGGGAAAAAATAACTTTCCCTCCTCCTTCCCTCCCTCCCTTCCTTCCTTTCCCTACTTCCCTTTCTCCCTTCCTCCCTTCCTCCCTTCCTCCCTTCCTCCCTTCCTCCCTCCCTCCCTCCCTCCCTCCNGGAGCAGAGTTTATTTAGTTCAGTGTTCCCAGGCCTCTCATCTAACTCCAGAGAGACACTCATTTCTTTCCATTGAGGAAAAGTGACCAAAACAAGGCAATATCTTCCCAACTAAAAGATGCCACAGTTTTATAATAGGTGGTGAATATTTGTCTAGGTCAGTCCATTATTTATCTTCTTTGCTGGTCATTTTATTTAGCAGCCAGCAGCAGTAAAACAACTTTTTGTATTCAGTGGATGGTTGTTGAAGTTTGTGGCTTACATGAAAAATAAGGGTGTTAAAGAGGGGGAAAAAATAACTTTCCTTCCTCCTTCCCTCCCTCTCTTCCTTCCTTCCTTCCTTTCTTCCTTCCTTCCTTCCTTCCTTCCTTCCTTCCTTCCATCCTTCTTTCCTCCCTGCCTTCTTTCCATTCCTCCCTTTCCCCCTCCTTTTGTGTCTCTTTTTAGTCACTTCACTTCTATGTTTTCTTTGTATATATGGAATTATATATATATATATACATATAATATATGCATATATTATATATAAATATAATTTGATTTGGTTTAGTTTCTAGCAGACTTAAAAGATAAAAAATAATGTAATAAAGAATAGGATGAGAATAGTCAATATTTATTTCGATTCAACCAACACTGATTAAGCATCTATTATTTAGTAGGCATTCTGCCAGGCAATGTGGAGACGAAGACAAAAGTGCACTGCCCTGCCCTCGGGAAGCTTACCTTCATTTGGGTATGATAGAGCACACACAGAGATAAATAATGACAGAGTACACACTTAGAAATTTCAAGAGGGAGTCAGGATTAGAAATTAAGGTCAGTAAAGAACTTCCTTTTGGAGGGTGTCATAGATTGTACTCTGAAAGAGGCCAGGAGTTCTTCAGAAGTGAGGAAGTGGTTCTTCCCAGGCATAGGGAGAAATCTCTTCTGATAGGTCACAGGCAGAATTTCATGTACAGGGACATGTAATAGGTCAATTGGACTGGGACAGAGAATGCATGGAAACTAATGTTAAGTAATGAAAGTGGAAACAATAAACCTAATATATATATATATATTTGCTAAAACAAAACAGAACAAAGCATAAAACATATCAATATGCTGCCTTTTTTTTATCAGTTCTTACATTGATTCTTGATTACAAGGAGGAGATTGAAAGTGCATAGAATAATAAGGGAAAAGGCAGAATCATTTAAAGAAATCTATACTTATATACATCATTTATAAAGAAATTTACCTCCAGTGATATACAAACCAGGAGAATATAATGGAAGATTCTCAACTGCTTAAACAAAGAATGTGTACTTATTTACTTAATTAATTAATCATCACCAATGAAGCAATAAAATTTATCAAAGTCCTACTGTCCTAGCAATACTACTGCAATTTGCATTCCAAGGAGATCCAAGATGGGGGAAAGGATCTACTTGTATAAAAATAATTATAGCAGCTCTTTTGTGGTGGCAAAGAACTAGGTGTCTATTGGACATACAGTTTTGATTATCAAATAGACAATAGGAGAAATAAAACAGAAAATTAGGAGTGGTTGGACTGGCCTGTTAAATCTAAGAATTATTAGCATAAATATAATCACTGAATCTTCAGAAACTGATGAAATCATCTAGTAAAATGCTAGATCAGAAAGAGAAGGAGATATTCATCCTCAGTGGGAATTATTTAGATGGAAATGCAGCAAAAAGACACTGAAAAAGATGATAAGAGAAGAAGAAAGACCAGGATAGATTAGTGAAGTGAAAATCTACAGAGGAAAAAGTATGAAGGAGAGAGAGATTAATTAAAATTATTAAATTAAATTAATTAAAATTAAAATTAATTAAAATTAAAAGTGTAAAAGACTGTTCTTGTTTGTCCTTCATTTCAGAGAAAAATGCCTTGACTTGTACCTGAATGATATATAAGTGAAGCAGAGTTGCAAAAAGAAATTCAAGACCAGTTGAAAGACAAAAGCCAAGATAACTGGCAATCGTCTGAGATCCAATGAATGACTTTGGTGTCTATGATAACTAACTAAAACCTGAAGCATTCCATAGTGCTTCAGCCACCTTCATGGCCTTTGGAACAAATTGTTCTCAGCTACCCAATACACTGGAGAATATCTTCACATGCTTAGGGTAGACATCCCCTTAATTCAGCAGTGGGTTTATGGCCCAGTGTGAGGTTATCTTCAACCTGGTTTAGCCTATCTCTTGATATGGTTTACTGCAGTGTGCCACTGCACATTTTACAGCTTTTTGGAGCCAAAGATAAGAGTTGAGTGCAAGGTGGACACTAAAGGAAGATGAGGAGCCTTGAAAAGTTTCTGTAAGCCCTCTTGCCAGAGGCTCTGGTCTTCCTTAAACACCCACTTATGTACCCCATTAAAAGGCTTTGTAGTAAAAGACTGCAAAGAAGTCAGGAATTATGAGGATTGAGAAGAAATTATTAAACTTTGATATGAAAAAAGCAATAAGTTTGGAGAGAACAGTTTCAGGTTTTTATTTAAATAAATTCATCAATTCCTTTAGCATCACTAAAAGGCTGTACCCCTATTGCTCTCTCTCTATGTAATTAAGACTCATGTTTTACTTTTCGAAATAAAATACAAAGCATTACTTCTTTTGAGGGAAGTTGATGTACCCCAGAGGAGTCTTTCGAAAACTGTATTTTTCTTGTATTATTAAGCATACAATATTATAGTCTTATGTTTAGGGAATAACTTACATATATGTTTTATGGTGCATGTTTTCATTGTTCAAGTCTGCTGATCATAGCAACATTTATCCAAATCCCTCACTTTTCCTTGGATGAATTGGACACATGCCAATAGGAAGAAGACACAGAGGCACATCTGGTATGAATCAGTTCAAGCCATAAAATGTGACCTTGATACAGTTGAGCTTGAGATCAAAAGTTCACTGGACAACTATCTCTACACACCCTTTACAAAGTCTAATTAAGATGATTATTTTAAATTATCCTTTCATTTCAAGGTTAGGGTCAATTGTCTATAACTACTTCAGAGGATAATGGAACCAGAAAATACATTTAATCTTCACATGAGTATGACTGTATTTGTATCCCCAACTTCTTTCCTCAGAAAATCTTTTCTCATTCTTCAAGACCCATTTCCTGTCTAGTTATTCTAATTATTATTAATCTTTCTCTCCTCTCACATCTGCGATGGGATCATCTATTCCTCACTATGTGTCCATTATTTACACATTTTCTTTTATTGGAAGCTAGATGGAATAGTAGATTGAGCTCTGGACTTGGTATCAAGAAGAAATGAGTTTAAATCTGTTATCTGACACTTAATGATTGTGTGAACCTTAGCCAATCACTTCATCTCTGTATGTCCCAGTTTTCTTGTCTGTAATATGGGAACAATAATAGTATCTATTTTATAGGACTGTTGTGATAACATGAGTACTACACTAATATTACTCTTATTGTTCATTGCTCAGGTAATTCCCAGTTGGTAGAAAAGTTTCACATAGTTTGCTTTTTTTTTTTTAACATCAAACAAAAGATGATGATAATAATACCTGATATTTTTACATTGTCTTGAGATTTGTGCAACACTAAAAATATATGGAGCCTGCAAGATCCTCCTAAAATCCCTGGCATTTGAGATATCTTTTTGAATTAACAGATGACAAAAACCAAAACTTTTTATTGCTATTGTTTTACAGTCTCTTCAGCTGTGTCCCCCTTTGGGGTTCTCTTGGTAATGTTATTGGAGTGGCTTGCATTTTCCTCCTCCAGTGCATTTTACAGATGAGGAAACTGAGGCAAATAGATTAAGAGACTTTTTAAGGGTCAGAAGGCTAATAAATGTCTAAGGCTAGATTTGAAGTGAGGAAGATGAGTCTTCCTGATTCCAAATCTGGCTGTCTGTCCACCCAGACACCTAATCGCCCCAAACAAGACTTAGAGAAGTTATTTCCTCAAATTCATGGAGCTAGTAAATACTTGAGGCAGAATTCAGACTTATTCTTCTGGAGTAACTCAGTTGAGAGAATGATTGAATTGGATTCAGAAGATGTGGGCTCAAATTTCAGCTTTGTCATCCATTAGATATATGACCTTATGAATATCATTTAAACTATCTGGGTCATTGAGAGTGTTGGACTAGAATTTAGTACAAGGGTTCCCAAAATTTTGGCCTCCCACTCCCTTTCCAGAAAAAAATATTCCTTAGCCCTCTGGAAATTATTTTTTAAAATTTCAATAGCAATTAATAGGAAAGATAAATGCACCTGTGGCCATCACCGCTCCCCTGGATCACTGCAGCACCCACCATGGGGTGGTGGCGCCCACTTTGGGAAACCCTGAACTAGATAATCTTTAACTTCCCTTCCACATCTATTCCTATGCCTTTAAGGCTAGACCTCTGGCCTCTCATCCATGTTAATTCTTACTCCCTGCTTCTGTGTATACAATAATACTTATTGGGAATTTAATAACTACTTGTTGGGGAATCAATAATTTCTAACTTCAAATTTAACCCATTTTATTCTACAGATGAACCCAAGCCCTACTATAAATGTAGCTGCTAATCTATTGCAGTTATACAAACTGTCCTGATTTGGTGGGGTGAAAGCCACAGAGAGATCCATTTTTGTTAATAGAAAAGTCACAAGGTTAATATAAGTAGACATCAGTTTTGTTAGACGTGAGTTTGCATATAGAAATTAGGAAGATTATGGTAAGATAAAATCTTGCCATGATCTTGAGACTGTCCAGTTTCATGACAAAAGCGATAATCATAAAGGAATTTAGAAGGGTTTTATTTTATTTTTTTAAATTAATCAACAATTGAAATGTTGGACTCAGTTTCTATTCATGAAAACGTCCAAAAACATGACAATAATGTGGTTTATTCTGGGAGATGGCATTCCTGCATGTGCAAGCTGCTTATTACACAGTTGAGCTAGTGACAGGAAAAGCAATGAATAATTAATTTATTTGATTATCCCAGTTGTTTACTATATTATTTTAATGATGATAATAATTTAATCTATTATGGTTATCCATTAGTTACAAATAAAGCCTTGAGAAACAATCCCAGAGGACATTTGGCTCTGGGTCTACATATTCAGAATATCCAGCTGAATCATGAGGAAAAGAAAAGAATGAAAAAAAAAAGGATAGTCAAATCAGTTATTTGTCATAGGTTAGACAAGTGGTTGATCTATGTAGTGGTCATTTTAATATGGCTGTCTAGATAGAAACAACTTTAGCTGCTAGGATCAACACCTATCTTTATCAGACTAATATTTCTTTCTCCCCTTGTGTTTAGACCCTGCCCTTAAGTGAAATTGATGCTTAATATCTAATTATTTATTGGCTTTCATTTTGGTGAAATTTAAAATGCCAATAGATTGCTTTTGCTCCTTCCCTCTCAAACCTTCTATATTCCTTATTTCACCTCCCTCCTTCTATCTTCACTTGTTTATAAATAAACATAAATCTACTTTTTGAAAAAGATAATTTTCAATCTTGGATAACTGCCACTATTCAGTTTGGTTTTCCTCTTTTTTGCTCAATCCTGATCTTAAAACAAACAACCTTACCTTCTGCCTTAGAATCAATAATATATTGATTCTAAGGCAGTAGAGTGTTAAGGGCTAGGCAACTGGGGTTAAGTGACTTGCCTAGGATTACACAGCTGGGAAGTGTTTGAAGCCAGATTTGAACCTAGGACCTCCCCTCTCTAGGCTCAATCCTGAACTTTTGAGTTAACTAACAAAGTTTGGAAATAAAATAAGTTTTACACCCAGTGGGGGGAGAAAAGCTATCTCATTCATAATATGTGTGAATTTATTGTATATCCGACAAAATTGTTCAAGTTTTTAATCATTTTAAATAGTTTTGAGTTTAATCTCAAGGGCTTTCTAACTATGCCATTATCATAGGTAAAAAGTAATAGTTTTCACTTCTCATTGCCTGTTTTAACTCATTCAATTTCTTTTCCTGATCATATTGCTATAACTAGAATTTATGGTATAATATAGAAAAAAAAATAGAAATAATGTACATTCTTGCTTCCCCTCTGAACTTATTGGGAAAGTTTTTATCTCCTTTACAGATGCTTGCTTTTGGTTTTATATAGATAACTACTTAATATTTTAAGAAGGCTTTATTTATTGTTAAAATTTCCAGTGTTTTTAATTGGAATTAGTGTTATATTTTGTCAAGATGATTTTTTTCTACATGTGTTAATATAATCATATATTTTTTGTTTTTATTATTGATGTGGTGAATTATCCTTATAGATTCCTTAGTATTAAATTACTCCTATATTCCTGGTATACATCCCACTTGATCCTAATGTAATATCCATCGTAGCATTTTATTTAAATGTTTGTATCAATATTCATTAGTAAAATTGGTCTGTGGTTTTCTTTTTCTATTTTTGCTCTCCTAAATTTAAATATTTAAAAAAACAATTATGAATATATCATCTAAAAAATGGAAAGACACTTCCTTAAATATTTTTTAATAATATTAGAATTATTTGTTCTTTAAAGGTTGGAAGCATTCTCTTATAAAGTCATTGGGTCCCAACTATTTTTTTTTAGAAAATAATGTATAGCTTATTCAACTTCTTTTTTCCAAGTTATGGCTACGTAAGTGTTCTATTTTTCTATTAATCTGGGCAATTTATTTTTATTTCATGTCACTTCAATTGTCAATTTTATTGCCATATAACTGGACAAAAATACTTCCTCAAATTTGCCTTAATATTCATTGATAATGTATTAACCATTTTTTTCATATTGGTAATTTGGTTTTATTCTTTCCTTTTCAAACCAAATTAATCAATAGTTCGTCTGTTTTAATTATTTTTCTATGAAACCAGCTTCTATTTTTATTCATTAGTTCATTTAAAAAACTTTCAATTTTATTAATATCATTTTCAGAATTTCTATTTTGGTGATTAATTGAGGATTCTTAATATGTTCTTTTCATAACTTATTTTTTTAGTTGCATGTACCATTTATTGATCTGTTCTTTCTTTTTATTGATTTAAGCTTTTAGGGATATAAGTTTTCCTCTAATTACTGCTTTGGCTGCATCCCATGCATTTTAGTATATTTAATCATTTTTGTCATTATCTTTAATTAAATTATTGATTGTTACTATGGTTTGCTCTTTGACCCATTTATTCTTCAGAATTAGATTATTTAGTTTCTAATTAATTTGTTTTTATGCTCCCAAGGCCTTTTATTGAATAAACTCTTATTGCATTAGGATATGAAAATAATAAATATAATATTTCTGCATTTGTTTGTGAGGTTCTTGAGAATCGATACATACTTATTCTTTAAAAAGGTATCACATAAATCTGAGAAACTAAAGGTGTGGTATTTTTAATTCCTGTTCAGTTTTCTTCAGAGGTCTATATTATTAACCTTTTATTTTTTAAAATCCATGTCCTAAACTTCTTATTTATACTATGGTTAGATTTACCTAGTTCTGAGAGAAGTACATTGAGATCCTCACTACTATAATTGTACTGTCTATTTCCTCTTGTAACTTCCTTACCTATAATACCTTTTTTTAGCAAAATTTAGTTTCCTTATTTATATCCTTTAATCAGATCCATTTTTTTGTTTTTAATTTTTCTGTAATCATAATTACTACCCCTGCATGTTTTCCTTCAGCTGAAATTTAATAGATCACACTCCAGTCCATTATTTCTGCGGTGTTTCTTTCTCTTTTAAGTGAACTTATAAACAATATATTGGTGGGTATTTTTTTTCTCATCTTCTCTGTTATCTTCTTCCAGTTGATGGATGAGCCATTCCCATTTGCATTCACAGTTATGATTATTCACTATATTATCTTTATCATATTTTCTTCTATTTCTCTCTTTTTTTGCTCTGAACCTCCATAATGTTTTTCCTTCTCATCACTGCCTTCTTTAACCTCTTTTCCTTATAATCTCTTTTCTATTAAGTCTTTTCCTTTTAGCTTCCTGTTGGGTGAGATAGATTTCTATACTCAATTGAGCATGTGTGAGTGTGTGTGTGTGTGTATATTTTTCCCTTTTTGAACCATTTCAGATGTGGAGGTTCAAGAATTGCCTGCCTATCAAATTTTTTGCCTTCACTGTAAATTTTCTTCCTTGCATGCCTTATGTTCCCATTTAAGGATGAAAAGAATAACCTTACATCCTTTGTGATTTCTCTTTCATGTTTAACTTATTTTTTTCTAGAGTCTTCTGTTCAAATGTCAAATTTTCTATTCATTGCTGAATAGATGATTCTTGATTTTAATCCTAGTTCCTTTGCTTTCTAGATTATCTTACTCAAAGCTTTATACTCCTTTAAGGTAGCAACCATTTAATTTTGTGTGATTCTGACTGTGGCTTTTGCTTATTTCTTGGCTGCTTTTATTATTGCGGCTCTTGAATGCTTTTAAAAAATATTTTCTCATTGACCTAGGAATTGTGAAATATAATATTCCTAGGACTTTTCTTTTTTGGAAACTCTTTTGGGAGATGATAAGTGAAAAAGGGTTTTTGAATATATTGTTCTTATTAACTCTGCTCTAGGGTATGCTGAGGTTTCAAATCCAATGTGGAATAAGGTTGACAGTCCTTTGAGAGTTGAGGTAGAATAAAGTGTCGATATTCTAGTTTAGAAGAATGAATCTATGTTGGAATTAGAGTTTGAGAGAATTCATAAAAAGAGTTTTCAAAATAAAGTCTCAGAAATATTACAGTCAAATTTCAGAACTCCCAAGTCAAGGAGAAAATACAAAGAAATGTAGGAAGAGCAATGGCCAAATTTCTTCTGAACACTCTACTTTGGAAACATCAAAAAATTATAGACTCCTTAGAGCTGACTGTGAAAATAGCAGGCCAGAAAAACCTAAAGTTGGTGATAGTAATCCAAATACTTCACATAATTGGAGCCTAACTCTAAGATAAAATTTAAGGTCAAGAATTATTAGACTGGTAAAATGAGCAATCAACAAAGAATCTTATCTTTAAAACTATTATGATAACAGAAAAGATCAAGACACAAACTCAAAAGAATTCAATAATATGCAAAGTCTTAATTGAGAGTGAAGAATAGACATAAGGCTTAATAAGTATTCCTGGAAAAGCTAAAAAAAAAGACATAAGAAGAGCAAAAATTATTTTAAAAGGCAAGTAAGAGGAGAAATGCTAGCAAAGAAAGTAAATTATGAAAATAGAAGAGCTTAGTGAAAATGAAAATTAGCAAAATTTGAAGAAAATAACCCTTAAAAATCAGAATTGCCCAAATAGGAAGAAAAAAGGTTTGACACCTCATAGAAAAAATAATTACCTGAAAATTAGGATTTGGTTGAGTGGAAGCCCATGACTTCATGGGACTTCAAGAAAAAAATAAAACAAAATCAAAAGAATAAAGAAAAATAGAAGAAATTATGAAATATATCAATGGAAAAACAACCAGGAAAATAAGTCAAAGAGTTATAACTGAAGATTTATTAGATGGCCTGAAAGTCATAATAATAAAAATTAAAAAAAAAAACCCTAGACATTACATTTCAAGAAATATTTTTCTGACATCTTAGAACCAAACATACACCTTCAATGTTTATTTTTTTCTGTACATCATATACATCCAATGAACTTAAATTGTACTGTTCTTCTTAATCATTTATACATTCGATAAACATTTTATTGTATGAATTGTTGAAGATACAAAAAGATGCAAATGACAGCCCTTGCCCTGAAGGAACTGAAAGTCTAATGGGAGAGACAAAATGCAAATGCCCACATATACACACGGAACAAATTTTATGCAGGATAAACAGAAAATAATTTAAGAGAGAGAAAGTACAGGAATTGAGGGGTTGGGGAAAGCATCCTCTGGAACAGTGATAGTGAAACTTTTAGAGACTGAGTGCCCAAACTGCAACCTTCATACTGCATATGAACTCCCCACCTTAATCCAGACAGGAGTGTGAAAAAAAATAAAATTAATATAAAAAGAATAGCTTTAGAAATATTATGGTTTTTTATAGATTTATTAGTAGCCATTAGGAAATGTAGCCACATGCCATGCTAGCTAAGTCAGTTTAAAAGACATGCACTGTTACCTCTTCTCCCCATGGTGGATTGGATTGCCAAGAGAAGAGGAAGTGCAACTCCAGCCACTCAATTTTATCCTCTTGTCTATATCATCAGGTAACTGTCTACGTCATCATGTAACAACAGGAAATGTAGTGGGCTCATGGGAAATGTAGTTCAAGGACCTCTAAATTTCCATAGTAAACCAGTGGACTCACCGGAAATGTATTTCAGAGACCCCAAAATTTTCAATAACACAAGTGGGAGGAAGTGCTTCCATTGGGCGGCTGTGCAGAGAGGCAGATTATGTAAGAAATGTCTTCAGGTATGTGTGGAGAGGGAGGAGAGAACAGCTCCCTCTGATACACACCAGCATGCATGTCATAGGTTTACCAACCTGACAGTAGAACATATTGTTGTTGTTGCTATTGTTGTTTTTAGATTTAAAAGAAGCTAGTAAGGTCAAGAATGATAAATAAATAAACAGACAAACAAAAAATAAATAAATAAATAAAGGAATGTACCAGCCCTGGGGGGATAGCCAGAGGGAATACCTAAAGCTGAAAAACAGAACAAAAGAGTCTTCCTTTTAAGAATTTCATCTTATCTCATATTTTTCTTCTCTATTCATTACCAAATTTTTTGAAAACAATACAAAAGTTGATTCTTTATATTCTGTTCCACCCATTCTTTTCACCTTTTTGCAATATGGTTTCAAAATGCACTTCTCTATGGATCTCTCAACAGTCACTGGTGATCCACACTTGCCAAATCCAATAACCATTTTTCTGTTCTCATCACCTCATTTTCTCTGTAGAACTTCATCCTCTTCTAAAACTCAAAAAGTGAACTTCATTTCCCAAAATTCTGTTCTCAGTTTTTTTTTTTTTAATTAATTTGGATTCTTCTAAAATGTGAATACCACAATGTAGGAAAAATATTGATAAAATAATATACATTTAGAAAAGGGCAATCAAGATGGCAAGAAGTCTCAGGGGGATGTTCTCATAGAATTTAGATTGTCTAAACTGCAGAGCAGAAGACTTTATACATACAGTCATTACAACTTTCTTGAATAACTTCTAAGTTATTAAGCAATATATGTATACACACCATACATAAATGTATGTTTATGTGTGTATATATGTATAAATATTTGTGTATGTTATCTCAATTCTGTGTTACATCTCTACAGCCATTTGTGTTTATTTCATGCCTCTCTTGTAATATATAAATTACATGAAGGTAGAGTTCTAATGAAAATATTTTGGCTTCTAGCAACATTCCTTGTACTTAGCTGCTAAATAAATATTTTCCAAAATTAAATAAATTTATTTTACTGGCTATACCGCTAATCAGTTGATTGTCCTAAGTTTTCAGTACTTTTGACATTTTAATGTCTTCCTAAAATAAAATATTAACAGTTTTTAGTTAATCATCTTTTTGTATGGGACAAATATTTCAAAGTTTATCTTGCATCATTATTTTTAAAATAACAGTATCTTTTACCTTTAGAAAGCTCATTTTTTACCATTTTTAGTTTTTGATTTCTGAATCTGTTTATTTCATTTGTAAAAGACCCACTATTTTAGAGACATTTTCCATTATTTTTCTAAACTATTTAAATTTTGACCTTCTGAATTATTGTTATTTTTTAAACCCTTACATTCCATCTTGGAGTCAATACTGTGTATTGGCTCCAAGGCAGAAGAGTGGTAAGAGCTAGGCAATGGGGATCAAGTGACTTGCCCAGGGTCACATAGCTGGGAAGTGTCTGAGGCCAGATTTGAACCCAAGACCTTCCGTCTCTAGATCTGGCTCTCAATCCACTGAGCTACCCAGCTGCCCCCCTTCTGAATTATTTTAGAAGGATTTAGTTTAATTTAATTTCTATTACCTTTTGTCTAGTTATCAATTCTCAGATCTACTATCTTGTTGTAGAGCAGCAAGGGTTAGGTAATCATAATTAAGTGACTTGCTTAGGGTAACATACCTTGGAAGTGTCTGAGACCAGATTTGAACCCAGTTCCATCCAACTCTAGGCTTAGTGATGAAAGATAGCCAGTTGTCCCAAAGGATTTAATTTTAAGAGACATCTTGGTGATACAGAAAATGAAATACTACCCCTGAAATTAGGAAGACATAAATTCAAATGTGACCTCTGCTACTTGCTAGCTGTGTGATCCTAGACAAATTATGGTATTTTCTTTCATTTTTTTTTAACTGAACAGGATTTGTTTATTTTATTGAGTTGAACAAAGTGAAAGAACATGATAAAAAGCAAAGGGATAAAAAGGGAAAGAGCGACAACAAAAAAAAGCAAAAAAAGAATTAGCACAATTACATCTCACAGAGAAATTGTAAAGAAAATTGAAAAGAATATCACTGACACTCAGGGAAAACTGTAGCCATATGACCAAGAGCACTGTTATTCATCACATATGATTAATACTATCTGGAAATTCACCAAGTAAAAGCTGTATATAACTTGGATTTTGCTCAGAACTCTGTCTCTGTCTTTCTTGTTGTCGCTCTCTCTGTCTCTGTCTCTCTGTCTCTCTGTCTCTCTCTCACACATACACACACACATAGAGATTTATGTTACAAAGGAAAAAATATTCCAAATATAATAGTATAATAACAAACAATTGCTATTTCTATTACTTGTATTTCCATGCCTATTACAAGCAAGAGCATTTCAGAGGTGCTGCATAGTCCTAGAAGGAAAATTGAAGGCAATGGTTGGAAACTGAAGAAAAGTAAATTTCTGGTCTCTATATGTAAATCTAGCCTAATAGACACTAACTCATAATACTGTGGGTTGTTTTGGAGATGGTGGCTTTCCTTTCATTGGAATTCTTCAGGCAGAGATTAGTTGACTACTTGCCTGTTAAGGAAATTTTATTCAAGATTAGATGGGATTTAATGGCTCCTGACAACTCCTTTCACTGTCAGATTTTGGAATCCACTTTTCATGTTGGTCATTAATGGCCAGTTCTTAGGTTCCTTAAAAGGTGGACATTGATGCTTTTCTCCAATACAATGACCTGAATGCATCCTTTTGGAATGAAGGTAACTGCACATCTAGAATATTATATCAATGGAACACAACCTATTGATAGTTCCTTTGAAGTTAGTAAGGCTTCAAGGACAACTTTTATCCCATAAAAAATAGATTGTACACACTTTCCCCCAATTTTGGCTGACCTAAATCAGACAAGCTCAATATCTAGACAGTGTAAGAAGAATGTGTAGGCAGAGTGCCATCCAATAAGATAATCATGGAGTGATTCTGATGGTTTCCTAATGAAGTGAGTTTTCACCAGAGCAATTCACAAATTTTTGAAGTAAAACTAAAGATAGTTCTGAGTTAAGATGGGAGCAGAGTAAAAAGCAGGTGCTTAACCTCTCCTAACCCACACATAGGACTCCACAAGAGGACATAAAAACAAAACCAGATGAACGAAGAGACCCCACAAAAGGGCGCAGCATTAAAGGTACATGGGATCAGGGCATTTCCATGCTATAAGGGGGAAAAATAGCTCTCGATAAAACTCGAGCTGAGCAACCCCCTCCCACCTCCCCTACAGGGCCAAAGCCAGCACACAAGAGTTAGTGCAAGTTTGGGGCATCCATTAAGTCCTTGGCAGCTACCTGGGATCACCAGGGCCTGCTCCTGAGAGCAGCAAGACTTAAGACCCAAAGAGGCTAAAGAACATGTGGACTTTGAACACAAACCTTGAGCGCAGGCACAGACAGAGGTGCAGACATGGATCCTGAGCTCAGGCATGGACCTTGGGTGGGGACCCAGTGCAGAGGGGTGCATGACTGTGGAAGCAGCACCCTGAGACTGTTAAAGGAGCTTTGAGCAGATGAACAAGCAAGGGGACCACCAGGAGCCTTGACCCTGAGAACAACTAGACCTGAGACCTCAGGAGCCTAAAGAGGGCAGACAGACCCTGGGTGTGATAATAAAGCTGAGAGGGCACTAGGCTAACAATGGCAAGCCAGAATAAGGAACCCCAGAAGAGAAAGATCAAGAAGAAATCTTTAACTCTTGACAACTTTTATACAGAAAAAATCCAGACAACAGAGCAAACAGCAGAGGAGAACAAACAAGTAATCATATCCAAACCTTCCCCCAAAAATGAAAACTGATCACAAGCTCTTGAAGAGTTCAAGTCTGAGACTATGAGAAAGATGGAAGAGATCTGGCAAGAAAATAACAGTTTAGAAGGCAGAATTTTGAAATTGGAAAGTGAGACTCTGAAATCAAATGAATTAATAAGCAAATTGAAGACCAGAAATGACCAGCTGGAAGCCTTGAAGAACCAAACAGACCAGATTGAAAAGGAAAACCAAAAGATTATAGCCGAAATCGAGTCTCTAAAGGCTAGAATCGAACAATTCGAAAATGAAGTAAAACTAAAGAATTTCTGTTTCTATGAAATGATCTTTCATGTATATTGGTTTGTATTGCTGAGCACCTTCTGAGGGATACTTTTTTTCAGAAATCTTAGTGAAAAAATTAAATAGGAAGTTTGCAGAGGACTGAGAATGAAAAGCTTTTTTTGGAAAGTCAAGTCCATGAAACGAAGTAGTCCTTAGTGCTGGTTATCATCTTTAACTTTGAATGCAATTATTATTATTTCTTTATTGAGCTATCATAGAATCTTTGATACAAAGTGGAAGGCCAACAGGTGAAGAAGTGTTAGAAAATACAAATTCAAAAGTACCGTTTACTCTTTAATTCATAAGCTACTCGTGCTAATGTTTGCTCATCAGCAACTTGGTGTTCAGTGAACAGCTGTATCAATGCATATTAACATTCTAAGCCCGAGACTACTCCCCCTACGCATGATATCATGGACGGAAACAATATGTGATGATCCAAATGAGGCATTTAATGTGAAGCAGCAAAGATCCACTTAGGAGAAGTGTTTTAATTAAATGCCACTTAATTATTATAATTAGATACTAAACAATTTCATTGGAAAGAAATCACAGTGAATTCAGTTATTTTTGGTCAATGTATGAAACAATCAAATAAGGTTAGCTAAGAAGAGAAATAGAGCTTGCTTAAAAGCTTTTTGCATACTTTTTCAATTATCATAAAATGTCTTGAAACTTTATTCATCATCATAATTTTATTTTCTGAAACACACACACATATATTATGTGTAATAAGAATTTGAGTGGGAAAGAAAGAGACCTACCCATACATATGCCCACATATTTCTGAGCCATAACTCTGTGGGCTTTAATTATGTGCATTAATAAAATAGAAAATGATTTTCATGGCAATAGTTTTCTTTCTTCTAAAGCTGGCACCTGATGGAACATCCCTCCAAATGGTTGTGTAGTTTAGGTAACTCGGAAAATGTAGGTCTTCAGACCACTCTTCAAATCATTTCTCCTAGCAGCTAGAAATGTGTCAGGCACATCTCAATATCAATGGCCTGAGAGTTCTGAAAATTTTGCTACCTTGGAAAAAATCCTGATGTATAATTTATATGGGCAATTTCTAGAACCTGCTTCAGTCAACCAACTTGCAAGCTACTGATATTCATGAGAGGGATTGTTCATTCCTGGGAGAGAAACTTGGTGAGCAATCAACAGAAAAGGGAAAGAAATCAGAGAGAGAGAGAGAGAGAGAAAGCATGTCAAGAAATCCAGAATTAGTTGATGATGAATTGAAATGCAAAAATTCCATAACAGAGGATGAATGTTAATATGTATTCTAATTACATATAATATATTGATAATTACATATATAATATACTACATGATAATATATAAATTATATATACATAAATAAAATGGAGCTAGGAAAAATGTACTAATGCAAGGCTTTCCATCTTCTACAAAAATGTTTCTTTCTTTGATTCTTTTATTAATCTAGAACTCCATCTTTATAGCACCTCCTCATATCATAACTCCATCACCAGGGCTTGCTAATTTGAAGTTTGAAAATTATCATCCATGTGTTTTCCTGCTTTCCCTATTTAAAAGAAAGCACTGCTTTTAATGACATCATCTAGTTCTTTGAACATTTTACAGATAAAAAAATTTTCTATTATATAAACTCTACCTTTGCTATTTGGATGTTGCCCTCCTTCTATTCTGTGGGCATGAATATTTATGTATTTTTAGAGCTTCTCACACAAAAGTCATTGTTGGTAATCTGCTGCAGGTTACCTCAGTCTTACCATTATAGGCAACCTGTACCTGAATTTTAATTCCCTCATGGCATACTTCCAAATTGATCCTGTCTAGCCTTTTAATTTAATATTTATTTTTATTTTAAGTTCTAAATTCTATCTCCCTCTTCCCCTTCCCTTCCTCATTGAGAAGGCAAGAAAAATAATACCCATTATACATGTGAAGTCATTCAAAATATATTTTCATATTAGGCATATTGCAAAAAAAAAAAGCAAGAAAAAATGAATATATATTTATATATATATATATTTCAGTCTGTATTCAGAGTTTATTAGTTCTCTCAGGGTAGGTAGAGGTTTTTATTTTGTTCTTATTTTTTTTATCTTTAGTTTTTTGAAATTTTTACCCATGGCCTTTATTTAGAAGACCTCTTTGATGGACTGGAAGGTAACAGCCTTCTGAGAAAGTCTTTTCCACTTTAAGGTAGCTTTGAATGTAAAGGTAATTTTCCTATATCAAACCTAAATCTCATTATCTTCACTGTTGACTCATTATTCATAGTTCCACCCTCTGAGGCCAAGTAGTATAATTGTAATTCCACTTGTCAGTCTTTTAAAATTGAAGACTGCTATCATAGCTCTCTTAATTATTCTCTTTGTTAGGCATAAGCACCTAGCTAAGTTGTACACTGGCTAGAATGCTGGATAGGAAGTCAGGAAAACCTGGCATCTGGCAACTAAATAGTGTAATGGATAGAGTGTCTGGCTACAGACACTTATTAGTTGTGTGACCCTGGAAAAGTCATTTAACTCTGCTTGCCTCAATTGCTCAATTACTGTAATATGAGTTGGAGAAGGAATTGATAAACCACTCCAGGATCTTTGACAAGAAAATTCTGAGTGAGTTCACAAAGAATTGGACATGCATGAAATAACTGAAGGACAACAATGGAAGGAACTGGAAATGTATCTTCTTCATCATCATCATCATCATCATCATCCTCCTCCTCCTCCTAGTATTTGTAGACCACATTAAGGTTGTTGATAATTTTCTCCTTTTTCTCCTTTGATTCTTACAAATTTGTGAAATAGATTCTACAATCACCCTCATTTTACAAATTAACAAATTGACTTTTAAAGAGAATAAGTGACTTTTTCTAGGGTCACACAGTTCCAAAGAATCAAAGGAAAGATTTGAAGTCAGGATTTATTGTTGTTATTTAGTCATATCCAACTCTTCATGAGCCCAGTTGGAATTTTCTTGTCAAAATTAGAAGTGGTTTGCCATTTCCTTCTACAACACATTCATTGTTTTTGTTAGTGCAGAAACCTTTTAATTTAATGAAGCCAAAGTTACCTATTTTGCATCTCATAATGTTTTCTATGTCATATTTTGACCTAAATTGTTCCCTTATTCAGAGGTCTGACAGGTAAACTGTTCTGTGCTACCCTGAATTCTTTTTTTTTTATGGTATTACCCTTTATTTCTAAATCTTCCATCCATTTGGATTTTACCTTGGTTCATGATATGATGTGTTGGTATATGTCTAATTTCTACTATACTGTTTCCTAGACTGCCCAGAAATTTTTGCCAAATAGTGGATTCTTCTTCCAATGGTTTGTTGAACACTAGTTTACGATGGTCATTTGCTAATACATGTTAAGTGTCTAGGCCAGTGATGATTAACCTATGGCATATGTGCCCAAAAGGGAATGCAGAGCCCTCTCTATGGGCATGCCTGCAGTCACCCACCAGAGTTTGCTACTAGAAAACCAAAGGGATTCAGTGTGGAAGTGTTCTCTTCCCCCTCTCCATGTGTCTGAGGATATTCCTCACTTCACCCTTCCTTCTTCCCAGTAGTCCAATGGGAATAATTCTTCCCTCCTCTGACTGGAGTAAGATACTTGGGTGGTGGGGCTCATGTGTTGCATGAGGGTGTGGTACAGACAGCAGCCTGTTCAATCTGTCTTGATGGTGATTCCCATCATAGGGTTGGAGAGTAGCTGGATTTGAGGGAAGCATAACTCACAGTATGGCACATAGCTGGAGCAAATCTGAAGGGGAGCAGAGCACTGGGATCACTTCCCTAATCCTCTCCACATGGGTCTCTTATTACCTACCCTTCTGACCACTAGCCCAATGGGAGTGCTTCCTTCCTCCCCTGCCTGAGATGGGGGAGGTGGTGGAGTGGAGGTGGAGGGGCAGGATGTGGCGCTTGATCCCTTGGGGGGCAGGACATGACACTCAGTCTCTGGAAGGGACAAACATGACACTCAATGTGGGGGACAGGGTTGGGGAGAGGTCTGCACTCCATCTCTAAAAGGTTTGCCGTAATTGATCTAGACCAGTGATGGGCAAACTACAGCCTGCAGGTCAGATGTGGCCCCCTGAAATGTTCTATCTGGCCACTGACATTATTCCTAATCTGATGAATACAATGAATAGGATACAATACAATGAAACTTCGAAAGAGTTGCCTTAGAAACAGACTGACAGATGAGCATTTCCTTTCCTTTGGCCCCTTCTTTAAAAAGTTTGCCCATCACTGATCTAGGCTATTCCATTGCCCTTCCAATCTTTTTTTTTTCTTATCCACTGTCAGATGGTTTGATGGTTGCTGCTTTATGTTATAGTTTCAGATCCAGTAAAGCCAAACCATCTTCCTTCATATTTTTTTTTCATTAATTCACTTGATATTCTAGGTCTTTCACTCTTCCAGATGAATTTTGTTATTTTTTTCTAGTTCTATGTGATAATTTGGGGCACATTTGATTGCTATGGCAATGGATAGGTAAATTAATTTAGGAAGAACTGTCATTTCAATTATTTTGGCTTTTAACATTTTTCCAGTTATTTAGATCTGGCTTTATTCATGTGAAAAGTGTTTTATAGTTGTTATCATACATCTACTCCTCATTTTAAAGATGAGGAAATTGAGGCCAAGTGACAAGACTTACTCAGGGTCACAAAACTATTAATTATCTGAGGCATGATTTGAACTCAGGAAGTCTCATCTTCCTAACTTTAATCCCAGAACTCTCTGCTAGTTAACTTCTCCTCTCCCCAGTTCCTTCTACCAGTCCTCATATAGGTTAGTCTTGAGGGTTTTCACTATTCTGATTATCTCCTTGTTCATATTTCATTTTCAGAATGGACCAATGACGTTACGGAGTTATGTCTTGTGTGTGAAATGGATTTTAGTGAGACAGAATTGCACAAAGTTATCAGACTCTCTCTCTCTTCCTAAATCATCAAATTCCAGTGACAAGACAAAAATAATTAACTTGTGATGATCTATGTTACAGTAAGTTACCTTAGTATCTTTGATATCTCACAAACCTTAAACATTCTATAATGCTTTAGTTGCTTTTATGACTTTGTTCTACTCTGCCCATTCCATCTGGATTTAAAGATTTAAATTATCTCTAGAGACAATATTTCTTAATTTTAAATTAAGCTCTTAATTGACCAGTCAAGACATCTTAATTTTGTCAATTGTATCTTTTGACAACCCAAGAAAAGAAGCCATCACTCTTCTGACACTGGTTTGTGAATACCACTTGTGAGAATCTCACTCAGTACCTCTATTGAACATCCCAAGACATCACTGATTGGTAAATAGCCCCTGAGGAGGTAGGCATTGAAACCTCTGTTCCTATCTCATTATTTCATCACAGGAGGGTTGTATCTTTGCTGAGACCAGGAAGATACCATGTACTTTAGGTGAATTCAATTTGGCTTTTGGTTAGCCCTCTCTTAATCTTTCATCTGGATGAGAGTTCACCAAGGCTGGCCAGCCTGGCCCTTAATCCTTTTATACTTAACAAACTGGAACATCCCAACCTATTTTCATAGCCTGGGGAGAAACTGGACTTTAGCCTCAATTTAGAATCAGACTGTTTCAGCTCTCCTTAAGTAGCTGGATGGGGGAAAGGGAGAGAAGGGGAAAATTATTTCAGAAAAATATCACAATTCAATATTTATTTTTCACATTGGGAATGTCAATGCTTGGGGTAAGCATCCTCCTAACTCAATTGATGGGTTTGCGGCTTATTGATTATGTGAAGTGGGAAATTAGTGTGTTATTCTCACTACCTGGGAATTTCCCCAGGAAGAAGGTCCAGGCTGATGGTCTGAGATCCTGAAGGACTTGTGACTAAATTTTAAGTAGCAATCTTGAGCACTCTTTTGTCTTTAGAGGACTCTCCTTTTGTATCTTTGTATTTGGATTATTGAAGCTTCTAACTGGAGGTCAAGCCTAAAGGCCTGAATGATCCTCTTCTCAGACCCAATGAGATAAGCCAGACCAGAACCACCCTCCTCCTTGTATCTTTCCCTAACTCCCTGGTTATTCCTATAAAAATACTGAATTGCTGGGTGTAACCATTGTGAAGCTATTCTCCAATTTCTTGAAGATGTTAATAAGCTTGAATGTGTTCATTGTAAAGCCAAAGTAAAACTATTCAACACCTTCTCCAACTATTTAAAAATGTTATGATTCCTTCTAGGAGCCTTGATTATTCATCAGGCTCCTATTAAAAGGGGATTTTTCTGTGAATTATTGAGCATTTGTCTTAGTTCCCATTTTCTCCCCAAACTTCTTCTGGAAATGAAAGGCTCATCTTGTTAATGTCAATGTCCTACCACAGGTTTGATATGGATGCAAAGTGTGTAGACAGTAGTCTATGAAAACTTAAAATGGGTATCAAACCCAGGACAATTGAGAGTACCATAAAACCAATGATGAGCTTGGAATAAGAATAAAATTAAAAGATGTCTTTAGAGAAATATGTTAGAGGAAGGGCCAATAGAATGGTCAAAACTGAAGGGTAAAGAGTAAGGGATGACAGGTAGGAAAACATGCATGTCTATATTTATTATATGAAAAGAGCAGAATGTGTAAGGAGTTAAAATTAAATGGTTGGACTAAGTTATTTAAGAGTATGGTTGCCATGAATTAATTACTCAATTCCAAAAGGATTTTCATTATAGCAATTTACTTATAAAAGGAGAGAGAGTGAAAGTAAGTAAATCAGAGATAGGATAGGGTAAGATATCTAACCTAACACACTAAATATTTGGTGCTGGCCCCTGGGTCAACCTAGGCAGGGCTAATTAGTCCTCAGCCATAGGGGTGTCAGACTTGAGCTGAGGGCCAGGTGATGAATAAAGAAAGGGCTTCAGCCCTGAAGCCTCTCCCAAGAGGGATGAAGAACTATCCACAGGAAGATGTAACTCCTTTTTGAAGACGCTTCTTTGCTTCACTTCCTGTGCCTTCCTCCATTTTTACATGGATCAATTATAGTCTATCCTTTTGCTTAGGACTGCCCAAGGAGCAGTCAATGGGTTCTGATTCATCACTCACTTTTGCACATGTGGGTCAAGACCTCCCCCACTCAAGTGTAAGTGGGATGTATACCCTTCTGGTGATTAAATCAAAAAATGGGCATGGGACAGTTAATCCCATCTTCACATATGGTAGGAGAAACTAAGGAAGACCTTGAAAACATTGGGTGGTTAGCTTGTGAATTATTTTTATTTATTTATTCATTCATTTATTTATTTATTCATTCATTCATTTATCGAGAACATGGTTAAAGATCCCAGTATATGGACAGGCATTTTGTGTAGTGATATAGATCACTGGAGTTAACATCAGATTTAACTAGATCATTAATTAGTTCATTTCATTTTATATTTATATAACTTTTGATTTATATTTTCTTTTTATGTTTTATCTTACCAATCACTTGTAATAACACATTTCCACATGAGTTTTCCCAAGTTCTATAATCCATGTTGTCTCTCTCTCTTCGTTCCCATTTCCCAGAACTGACAAGCAATTCAGTCTGGGTTATACATATAACATCATGCAATATGTTCCCATATTGTTCCTTTTTTTGTAAGAGAATAATCACTTAAAACCAAAACCCCTAAATAAAAACCCAAATAAACTAAAGTGAAAAATTGTATGATTTGATCTGCCTTCTGATTCCAACAGTTCTTTCACTGTAAGTAGATAGCATTATTTGTCATAATTCCCTCAGAATTGTCCTGGATCATTTTATTGCTGAGAATACCTAAGTCTATCACAGTTGATCATTTCACAATATTACTGTATTTGTGTCAATATTCTCCTGGTTCTTCTTATTGCGCACTGCATCAGTTCATATAGGCCTTTCCAGGTCTTTCTGAAATCATCCTATTCATCATTTCTTATAACAACAGTATTCCATCACCATTCTATATCCCGAACATTCCTTCAATTTCTAATTCTTTGCCATCGTAAGAAGAGTGGGTATGCATATTTTTTTGTATAAAAAGGTCCTTCAGCCCCACCTCCTTTTTTCATCTTTTTGGGGTACAGACCTACAAGTAGTATTACTGAAGGGAAGGGTATGCATTATTTTATAGACCTTTGGGCATAGTGCCAAATTGCCCTCCATAATGGCTAGCTAAGATCACAAGTCCACCAGTGATGCATTAGTGTCTACCACATCCCCTCCAACTTTTATCACTTTCCTTTATTGTCATATTGGCAAACCTGATAGGTAGTACATCAGAGTCTTTTTAATTTGAATTTCTCTAATCAAGAGTGAAGTAGAACATTTTTATGTGATTAATGAAAAGCTTTGATTTCTTCATCAGAAAACTGCTTATTCATACCCTTCAACCATTTGTCAAATGGTGAATAAGAATAATTTGTATTCTTACAAATTTGACTTATTTCTCTACATATTTGGGAAATGAGACCTTTATCAAAGAAATTTGTTATAATGTTTCCTGTAGTCTGTTATTTCCCCTCTAATCTTGGTTACATTGGTTTTGTTTGTATGAAACTTTTTTAAATTTAATAAAATCAAAATTATTCATTTTATATCTTGTAATGTTCTCTATATCTTGTTTTGTCATAAATTCTTCCCTTCTTCATAGATCTGACAGGTAAGCTATTCTATGTTCTCCTAATGCATTTATACCATCACTTACCCCTAATCAATTCCATTAATCCACCGTTCTATTTCTTAGACAGTACCAGATTGTTTTGATGATTACTGAATTATACTACAGTTTGAATTCCAGTACTACTAGGCCACTATCCTTCACATTTTTTTTTTCATTAATCCCCTTGAAGTCCCTGACTTTTTGTTTTTACAAATGAATTTTATTATTATTTTTTATAGTTCTTTAAAATAATCATTTGGTAGTTTGATTAGTATGGAACTGAATGAGTAAATTAATTTTGGTAGAATTGTATTACTCAGTCTAGCCATGAACAATTAATTTTTTCCATTGTTTAGATCCAATTTTATTTATATGAAAAGTGTCTTGTAATTTTGTTCACATAATTCCTGTTTTTGTCTTGGCATATAGAGTCCCACGTATTTATATTGTCTAGAGCAGTGATGGACAAACTTTTTAAAGAGGGGGCCAAAGGAAAGGAAATGCTCCTCTGTCAGTCTGTTTCTAAGGCAACTCTTTTGAAGTTTTATTGTATTGTATCCTACTCACTGTATTCATCAGATTAGGAATAATGTCAGTGGTAAGGTAGAACATTTCAGGGGGTTGCATCTGGCCTGCTGGCCGTAGTTTGCCATCACTGGTCTAGAGTAATTTTAAATGGAATTTTTCTTGCTAACTCTTGCTGCTGAGTTTTTATTGGAAATATATATATATATTTGAAATATATAGAATTTTTATTCTTTATTATTATGTTTTATTCTTTTTTCTTCTTTTCTTTATTATATTCTTTCTTTACATTATATTCTTATATTCATTTTTATTTATATTTATTCATCATATTTATTTATTCAATTAATTATTCTTTTATTTATTTAATTTGTTGATTGCTTTATTAACTTAGCATTATTAACACACTATATTATTTATTATTATATTATTTTATTATTATGTTCTATGTATTTACATTCTACATATTCTCTATATATAGAGAGTTTTTATTGGAAATACATAGAAATGCTGATAATTCATTTGGGTTTATTTTGTATCCTGCAACTTTACTAAAGTTTTTATTTCAACCAATTTTTAGTTGACTCTCTAGGATCCCCTAAGTATACTGTCATATAATCTGGAAAGAATGAGAGTTTGGTTTCTTCACTGCCTACTTTAACTCCTTCAATTTACTTTTCTTCTTTTATTTCTGAAGCTAAAATTTCTAGTAAAATACTTGCTAATAGTAGTGATAATGGGCATCTTTGCTTCACCCCTCATCTTAATAGGAAGCCTTCTAACTTATTCTCATTGCAGATGATATTTGCTGATAGTTTTAGATGGATACTATTTATTATTTTTAGGAAAGGCCCATTTATCTCAATGTTTACTAGTGTTTTTAATAGGAAAGGGTATATTTTGTCAAATTTTTTCTGCATTTATTGAGAAAATCATTTGATTTCTCTTAGTTTTGTTATTCATATGGTCAATTATTCTGATAGTTTTCTTAATATTAAACCAGCCTTGCATTCCTCTTATAAATCCCACCTTGTTATAGTGAATGATCTTTGTGATATATTGCTGTGTTCTTTGCTAATATTTTATTTAAGATTTTTGCATTGATATTCATTAAGAAATTTGATCTGTAATTTTCTTTTTTTGGTTTTATTGGATTAAATGTCAACACTATAATTTGTTTCATAAAGAAAAGAATTGGCCTATTTTGCCAAACATTTTATATAGTATTGGCCTTAATTGTTCTTTAAATATTTGATAGAAATAATTTGTGAATCCATCTGGCCCTGGGAATTTTTTCTTAAAGAGTTCATTTTTGACTTGTTCAGTTTCTTTCTCTGAGATGTGATTACTTATGGGCAATTTATATTTTTTGAAAATATTCATTCCTTACACCTAGATTGTCAGATTTATTTTCATATAATTAGACAACATAGTTTCTATTGCCTGTTTTGATTTCCTCTTCATTGGTGGTGAGTTCACCCTTTTCATATTTGATTCTGGTAATTAATTTTCTTTTTTATGCTTTTTTGTAATCAAATTAACCAATGCTTTATTTTGTTTCATTTTTTATAGACAGAGACACATTTTGGTCTTATTAATTAGTTCAATATTTCTCCTCTTTTCAATGTTATTAATTTCTCCTTTAATTTTTGGGGTTTCCAATTTAGTCTTTCATTAGGAATTTTAATTTTTTTTTTATTTTTCTAGGTTTTTAGTTGCATTTCCAACCCATTGATCTGCTTTTTTCTATCATTAATATAAACATTCAAACATACAAATCTCCCCCCCCCAAGTCCTGCTTTGTATCCCATTTTGATACATTATCATTCTTATAAATAAAATTATTGACTATTTTAATTTGTTCTCTTACCCACACCTTTTTTTAGCATTAGATAATTTTGTTTCCAATTATTTTTTATTTGTCATTTCCTGGAGCTTTATTGATTATAATTATTATTGCATTATGATCTGAAAAGGATGCATTTATTATTTCTGCTTTTCTACATTTGGTTGTGAAGTTTTTATGCTTAGTACATGCTCAGTTTTTGTATGTTTAACATGTGCTGCTGAATAGAAGATAATTTCTTTCAAGCCCCATTCAATTTTTTCCAAAGATCTATTAAATCTAATTTTTCTAAAATTTCATTCACTTCATTTACTTCTTTTTTTGTTAAATTTAGCTTTTTTTTCAAGAGAAGGGGTTTGAAGTCTTCCACTAGAAGAGTTTTACTGTCTATTTCTTCCTTAAAATCATTTAGTTTTCCTTTAAAAATCTGGAGATTATAGCATTTTGTGCAGATATGTTAAGTATTGCTATTATTTCATTGTCTATGCTACCTTTTATTAAGTAATATCCTTCCTTATCTCTTTCAATCAGATGCATTTTTGCTTTAGCATTGTCTGAGATCATGATTACTACTCCTACCTTTCTCACTTCAGATGATGTACAATAAATTCTGCTCCAGTCCCTTATCTGTTCTCTGTACATTTCTCCCTGCCTCAAAAGAGTTTCTTGTAAATAATATATAATAAGATTCTGTTTTTTAATCCAATCTGCTATGTTTCTGTTTTATGGGTGAGTTCATCCTATTTATGTTTACAGTTATGATTACCATCTGTGTATTACCTTTTATCTAATTTTCCCCTTTTGATCTTGCACTTTCTCCTTTCACTCTGCCTCTCCACATGTGCAATGCCTTTTATCATTCCCCCAATTCTTCCTCCTCCATACCTCTCCCTTCTAATTCCTCTCCTACTTCTTTTTAGGGTAAGATAGGATTCTATGCCCCAGTGAGTCTGGTTGATATTCCCTCTTAGAGTCAATTCCAAGAAGAATAAGGTTTACACATTGACCATCACTGCTCTCATCCCCTTCATTGTAATAACTGCTTTCATGCTTCTTTAGGTAATATAATCTACTACATTTTACCTCTTCCTTCCCTTTTCTTTCAGTGCAATCCTCTTTTTCATCCCCCTTTGTTTTTTGCATATTATGTTATCCTATACAGTTCACTCTGATACCATCCATGAGTCCTCCTTCTAACTGCTCTGCTAATGATAACAACAACAACAATAGCAAAGAAAAGGTTAGTAATATCTTTCCATGAAGGAGTATAAACAGACTTTATTGAATCCCTTAAATTTTCTCTTTCTTATTTATCTTTTTATGCTTCTATTGAATTTTGAATTTAGGTATCAAATTTCCTTTTTAGGTCTGGTCTTTTCAATAGGAATGCTTGGAAATCTTTTTTTTTAATTAAATGGCAATTCCCCCATGGGGAAAAAAAAAAAACATAGTCAGGTTTGAAGGATAATTGATTTTGAGTTGTAAATCTAGTTCCTTTTCTTTCTGGGATATCCTATTCCTAGCCTTCTGATCCTTTAATATAGAAGCTGCTAAATACCATGTAATCCTGACCATGAGTTCATGGTTATTTGAATTGTTTCTTTCTGTTTATTTGAAGTATTTTCTCCTTGACCTAGGAACTCTTGAATTTGATTATAGTATTCTTGGTAGTTGTCATTTGGGAATTGATTTCTGGAGGTGATTGGTCGAGTCTTTCAATTTCTATCTTACCATTTTGTTCAAGAATGATTTTATTTTCTGAATTTTTGAACTTCCTTTTCCATTTGGTTAATCTACTTTTTATGGAACTCTTTTCTTCACAGAATTTTTTTACCTCTTTTTCCATTTGGCTGATTTTGCTTTTTAAGTTGTTATTTTCTTTTTGAATTATGTTCATTTTTCTTCTGGCTCTTTTATTTTATTTTTGAATCATTTTTTGAGCTTCAGATTCTGAGATCAATTCCCATTTTTCTCTAAAGTTTTTTAGGTTGCTACTTTAACCTCATTGTCCCCAACTGAGACTGTGCTTTGTTCTTTTGCTCTACATTAATATATTTTTCCCTATGGTTAGGTGTTTCTTTTGCTGTTTGCCCATTTTCCCCCCTTTAAAAAAAACAAAAAACAACCTTTTACCTAAAAGATAAAATCTGTTTTCAGGGTAGAGTGGACACTCTCTTAAATTTCACTTTTTCCTTGTTGCTCCCCTCAACTCTATTTATGGTTTCTGCAAGTTCTTCAGTTCTTCCAAGGTGATATGATGGCTTGTGAGCTAGAAGTTCTAGAAGTCACCTTCAGCTGCTGATTTAGTCTTCTCCAGAGACTGCTGATGGCTTATAGGGTTCAGAGCACTGTGAGCTACTTTGCCCTGGGATGAGGTTCCTCAATGCAGGCTTGAGCAGGGCTCTGGTTTCTCCTTTGGTTAGCATCAGCCAGAAAGGAACTGACTTGCATTGGGTTTGGCCTTGTGTTTGGATCTTCATTGCTGGCTTGGACAAAAGCTCTGAATCTCATTCTGTGCTTACTGCAGACTAGTGCACTGTGGAATGCCCTGTGATGGAGCTTGGGCCGTCACTGTATGCTTGAAGGGGCCAGCCATGAACTTTGGGGCTTTAATGTAGGCTTGACACAGGGCTTGGAACTTTAAAGAGTAGGCAGGGAGTATTCTGCTGTTAGCTTAGGTGGCATTCTGGTGTCTCAAAATTGGCTTGTGTCCAGGTTTGAAACCTGGAACAGTAGGTGAGGACTTGGGGTGTGGGCAGTTTGCACTGTTCTATGAATGGTTTTACTTCTGGTTCCCCTCTCATTCCAGTGAAATAGACCTCTCTATCTACCTTTCATGTTTTTTCTGCAGGAGAGTTATTTCACTCTATCCTCATGTTGGTGCTGGGACTCTAGGATTCATTTTGAGGTGTTATTTTAAGGTTGATTTGAGAGGATTCTCAGAGCATTTCCAGGTTTCCATCCTGTTACTCTGACATCTTAGCGCTTCCACTCTGATTTATATATTTTTCTATATATTTTCTTCCTTTGTTTTATTATGGAACTAATTCCTTGCATGTGTAAATTATCTATTTAATATACATTTACTTATATAACATTTTATAATGATCATCAAATTGTACATAATGGACTACACAATAATTATGCCTCTTCTGCTTATTTTTTCCTGTTATGTATTAGTAGGTCAAATCTTTGCATGATTGTGGCTCTCTTGATGAACATTGGGTAATATTCAATTAATTCAATATTTTAATATAGCACCCACAAAATGGCACATTTGAAGTTCTCACTAATATATGAAATCATTCTGGGATGAACATTCTGCCTAAGAGTAGAAAATACTTTGGGCAGATATACATCTATCTCTCTCTTGGTTTTTACTTGATATCAATCATCTGAGAACCATTGAACAAAGTTATCTTCATTATATATCTTTCAAGTAATCTGATATGAGTTTGACATATGCATGTGAGACATTACTGCAGGAGAGATTCAAATGAAAGTTTCCTCTACTGACTCCATTAAATAAAATTAGTCAAAAGATAATACATACACTGTGGCTTTGCCTTTATTCTAATATCTATTTAGGAAGTTATTTGTGAAAGTCTTACAATTTCCATATAATCATCAATCGATGAACATTTAAGTGCTTACTATATACCAAGCAATGTAATAAGACCTTGGGAAATAAAAGAGAAGCAAAAGACAATCTCTTACTTCAATTTAATAAATTCAGTAAATATTTATTAGGCAATGATTATTTGCCAATCATTGTACTAAGCTCTGAGAATATTAAAAGAAAAAAAGAGTCTGTCCCCTAGGAGTTTATAACCCAATTGTCAAGACAATATGTGAACAGATATATGCAAAGAAAACTATATTCAGGATAAATAGGAAGTAATTAAGAGAAGTCATTGGAATTAAGAGGGGCTGGGGCAGATTTCCTGTTCATGGTGGGAATTTAGTTTC
Source organism: Gracilinanus agilis (assembly GCF_016433145.1). NCBI lineage: Eukaryota > Metazoa > Chordata > Mammalia > Didelphimorphia > Didelphidae > Gracilinanus > Gracilinanus agilis. The sequence continues at coordinate 5,255,522 of NC_058133.1, read as the reverse complement.
TTTTAAAGGTAACACACTTTTACTAGTAGCAATGCAATAATCTAGGACAACACTGAAGAAATTATGAGAAAGAATGCTATTTACATCTAGAGAAAGAACTGTGGGAGTAGAAATGCAGAAAACAAAACAAAACATGATCAATCATGTGGTTCAATGGGGATGTTGTAGAGAGCCATTGGAGAAACAGGGTCAAGAATTAGGGCCTGTTATCTGGATTCCCTATGTGACTAATCCAGGCTGAGGCAGTCTTTGTGTTTGGTCCTGGTCACCTGAGCCCTGCAAAGCTCTGGTACCAGCAGGTAGGTTAATCCAAAAACAACTTGACCCCTCCAAGAGGCTATTAGGAGTCATTTAGAGAAATAGAGTCTGTAATAGATGTTTTATCTGGATCCCATTACAAAATCATTGGCAAGTAAAACTGTGTGTATGAGTTTTCTGCACTGCATGTCAGATGCAGATAGAATGGGCCATCTAAGGTAAAAATCTGAGGCTCCTCTTTTGACTCATTTTCAGATCCCCACCTTTTCTTAATATTCTTATTGGAAAGCTTTGAGTCCTTAATCAGACCAGCAGCTACTGAGTTAACAATTTCTCTCCTTGATAATTAATAGGCCTGAACCCTAAAAAATATTACTTAGATAAGCTGGAGCCGGACTTTATCTGACCAGGTGCAAGCCTGTAAATCAAGGCAGAATGCAATTAGTAAACATCTCCATATGAAATATATTTCTGCTCCCAGAATTAACCCCTACTAATTGGTGGTTGGAATTTGGCCCTTGTCCTTGTACCTATATCTCTACTTTTTAGACTTTAATGGGTTGTGTATGATTTGTAACCCCTTTGCAGCTGTGACTCTTTCTTTGTGTTCTTTGTTTGAAACCAGTATAAAATAAACTCCAAATCCCATAGTGTTAGATCAGCATGGGCTAATCACTAGTCCAGTTGTTCTAATTTTCTTTTTCCTGTCTTAACAATCTGATGCCACAAAGTGAACCCCTACCATATAGGGAGTTGGCTCTCTATAGGATATGATTGGTGTTTTGGTGTTAAAAGATGCCTCTATTACAAATATTAATAATATGGAAATCAGTTTTTGAACAATGATACATGGATATTCCAGTGGAATTGCTTGTCAGCTGAGTAGGGAGGGGAAGGGGGAAAATCATGAATCATGTAAACATGGAAAATATTCTAAATAAATAAATAACTTTTAAAAATAAAATAAAGGAAGTCAGGGGTGTCAGTAGTGTGAGCAGGAGAGAGAGAGAGAGAGAAACAGAGAGAAAGAGCAAGAGAGAGTGAGAGAGAGCGAGAGACAGAGAGAGAGAGAAAGAGAGAGAGAAAGAGAGAGAGACAGAGACAGAGACAGAGACAGAGAGACAGAGAGAGACAGAGACAGAGAGAGAGAGAGAGAGAGAGAGAGAGAGAGAGAGAGAGAATAATCCAAGTATAGGGGCTAACCAGAAAGTATGATCAGAGCCAAGACATAGAGGATTTGGTCTTGTAATAACCAGGAAGTCAGTATCACTGAATGGAAGAGTACATATTGGTGAGTAAGGTGTAAAAAACTAGAAAATACATGGGGTGCTAGACAATGAAGAGCTTAGAATCCCCAACAGAGAAACCACTGTGTGTGTGTGTGTGTGTGTGTGTGTGTGTGTGTGTGTGTGTGTGTGTGTAAGAGAAAGAGGTGGCTCTGTGGATAGAAATCCAAGTATAGAGATTGAAGTTTCTGCATTCAAATCTGGTCTTGGGCAATTCCTAGCTGTGTGACCCTGAGCATCAATATACAATATTGATTCTAAGACAAAGTAAGGATTTTTAAAATCACTTTAATAGTCAAATGGAGAATGGATTGGAGTGTGGAAAGAATTAAGGCAGGCAGACCTACCATCAGGCTATTGTAATAATAGAGGTATGAAATAATGAAAGTATGTATCAAGGTGCTGACAGTGTCTGAGGTGGGGAGGGGGCATATTCATGTGGAAATCAACAGGACTTGGTAACAGTTTACATATGAGGAGTGAGAAAGAATGAGGGTTCAAGGGTGACTTAATTTGTGAGCCTGAAGAACTAGAAGAGTGGTATTGCCCCTAATACCAGGTATAAGGGAAAAATAGAACAAAGTAAATTATTTCACGTAAAAGAGGAATGAAAGAGCATCCACAGTAGAATGAAAGATCTGAAGGGTGTGGAGAAAAGTATGTGAACCTTACTCTCATTAGAATTGGCTCAGTTAGGGAAGAACATACACAATCAATTGGGTATTGGAAGCTATCATACTCTACAGGAAAATAAGAGAAGGCAGAATGGACTGATAGAAAAGAGGGCAGATTGGGGGAGATAAAGATGAGAAACTAAATGGGCAAGTGGGATGGAAAGTAATGGACAGTAATCATAATGGTTCATTATATTTTTCACAAATCTCTCTAATAAAGCCTCATATGTCAAACATAGAGAAATGAGTTGAAAATACTAGAATACAAGACATTCTCCAATTGATAAATGGTCAAAGGTTATGAACAAGCAGTTTTGAAACAAAGTAATCATAGCTATTTATACTTGTGCAAAATAATGCTCTAAATCACTATTAATTAGAGAAATGAAAATGAAAACAACTCTAAAGTACATCACCTGACAGCTATCAGATTGGCTGTTATGGTAGAAAAGAAAAATAACACAACATGGAGGGAATATGGGACATTTGGGACAGGAATTCATTGTTGGTTGAAGTTATGAACTGATTCAATCAGGAAAGCAATTTGAACCTATGTCCAGAGGTATGTAAAACAGTATATACCCTCTCACCCAGCAATACCATTACTAGGTTTATATGTTCAAAATTCAAAAAAAAAAGGACCTATAAGTATAAAACCATTTTAAAACAGCTCTTTTTAGGTGTGGGGGAAGATTTAGAAAGTAAGAAGATACCCGTCAATTGGGGAATGACTGAATAGATGATAGTATATGTTTGCAATGGAATACTATATTGCTGTAAGAAATAGAAACAAACAGGAGGAACCAAGAAAAGCCTTGAAAGATTTAGACATACTGGAGCCAAGTGAAACAAGCATAAGCAGGAGAACATTCTAGAGTAAGAGGAATACTTTATAAAAAAACAAATCTGAATAACAGCTATTCTCAGCAATACAATGATCCAAAAACTATCCACTATCACAAAGTACTCCTAATAAAAAATGTCATCTACTTCCAGAGAAAAAGAAGTGAGTTTGATTACAGACCAAAGAAAACTTTTTTCACTTTCTTATTTTTTTTTTCTATTTGAGTTTTCTTCCAAAAAAAGATTAATATGGAAATATGGTATGTTTTATATAACTACACATGTAAAGTCTATATGACATTGCTTACCATCTCAAGAGACGTAAGGAGTTTGGAGGGAGGAAGGCAGGGAAAGGGTTTGAGACTCAATATTATTTGAAAAATATTGGACATTTTTTTATATGTAATTGGGGGAAATATAAAATAAAATTTAATTAAATAAAAAGAGAAAATGTCTTTGGATTTGGAAACTAAGATAATTAGTTTTCTGGAGAGAAGTTTCAGTGTAATGAAAAATTTAGAAGCCAGATAATAAGGGATTATGAAGGGAAGGAGAGGAAAGAAAGTGAAAACATCTATTAGATAGCCTTTATGAGGAGATTAACCTCAAAGGGAAGAAGATAAATGGAAATAATGGGGAGGAAAGAATCAAATGAAGAATTATTCAGAGACATGGTCATGTTTGTAGTCCATGGTATATGAATATGTAAAGGGAGAGATATTGAAAGCAAAAGAGAGATGTTATAGGAGCAATATATTGGAGGAAACATAGAATGGGATCATATAAGCAAGCATAAAGGTTAGCCTTGGTAAGGAGTAACCACCTCATGATGTAAGACAGGGAAAAAGATATGAGAGTGGTCAAAGGTATCTGAATAATAGGAGATGAGGAAGAGGGAAGCAGAAAGAATTCTGAAATGACCTCCTTTTTTATCCTATAAAATATAAGGCAACATTTTTAGCTTATCATAAATCAGTCAGTTATGTCCTTAATGAGAATGGCATGGGCTTTGTGCCTCCAGAAATTCAGGCAAACTATTATCAGGAAAATTCATTTGTTCCCTTAGGCCCTCATCTCCCACCCCAAAACATCTGACTTTGAAGATTACCCTCCTTTGATTGTCCCATTGATTTGAGATGGACAAAGAGACACACCTCATTCATCTGTCCTGGAAATCATGAGAACCTTCCCCATGCCTTCTGGCAAACCTCCCTTGCTCTTGGCTTCAGTGTTTACCCTCTAGAATCATTGTAAAGAGTATAAAAACCCCAGAATTGATGTCCTCTGGGGAACAGCTTTTCCATCCATGCTATCCTCCCAAGGAACAGCTTTCCACCCATCCTGTTCCACCTAGGAGATAGGCTTCCATCTATGCTGCCCTCCTGGCTAGATTCAACATTACCTTCCAAATTAATAAAGGTATAAGATAAGGAACATGGACTGGCAGTTACTGATTTTTAAAAAATTTTTCTTTTTGCGGTAAGGAGGACTTTATGATCCCCACCCCTCAAGTCATTCACTCAATATCTTTAAAATGTCTCATTCAGGAAAAACCCTCATGAAAGTCTATGTATTTAGATTAGTCCAGCTATCCTTTACATTTTTTCTCTTATACTATCATTGACACTTCCTCAAGAAACAAATTGAGATAACAATTTAATTGTATAAATGTAGTGGTATGGCTAGGGAAAGACAGCTGAATCTGTTACTTAGCCTTCCCAAATCTTTTCCATTTTCCATATGTTTGTGTTATGATTAAAAATGATATAGATGGATATCGATAGAGGTATTAATATTTTAATTAAGGCCATGTTGGTAAAATATGAGATGACCACGCGCCTGCTAAGATCTAATTCAAATTCCCGGCCATACCTTCTCTCCACCTCTCCCTTGTACCAAAAGAGGATGTCCCAATCAAGTCTTTTCTATTTAAACTATGCTTTACAATCACTCATGTCATCACATAAGACTGGAAACCTGTTGAATCATGGGAAATGTAGTTTCCAAGTCCCCTAAACATCCACATGAAATTTGTCATATATCTAAATAATTTAAGACTCAAATGAACCCCCAAAATTACAAATAATACATTTGCCTTTCTTTCTAGTTAACTGTACAGTGCCTGCTGGATTATCTGGCATAGTTCTTGCAGAGACCTATATACTTCTTTCTTCTCATGAAATTTTGTCTAACACTATTTCCTATTTAGATATTGTTGTACCCAAATTTTAATAGCTGACCCAGGTTCAGTCATGGCCTGAGGAATCACACTGACAATGCAATATGCAAGAAGAGGCTCAGTCTTTACTAGCAAATATGCTAGGGTTGGTAATCAGAGAGGCATAACCCTGGGGCTTCTTCAGCCACGGGTTTATATAGAAATGTTTGGGGAAGTGGGGTTGGTACATACATAATCATCAAGGTGGTGTCAGGGACAGGTGGTCAGGAAGCATCTGGCAAGGGGGGGTTTCAGGGTCAGGGGTCAGGAAGCATTTGGCAAACATTCATCAGGGCTGTAAACATTCCTTAGGGAGGTAAATATTTATCAGGGAGGTGATAAGATAGCTTAATGCTGGAAAACATTTTTAGGTTTGTCATAGGGGGAAGATAAGGGAGCAGTTCTGGGAAATATTAGGGTCTGGGGATTTCAGGAGACTGAACAAGGAGGAGGCCAAGAAGCAGTTTGCCCAGGAAGCAGCTTACTGAACAGGCTGAATTTTAAGTCCAACAATATGTGTGGAGTGAGAAATCAGTGTATTATTCTCAAGTAAAAGCTGGTCCCTACTCCCCCTACCCATTCTTCTCCTTATTGGTTGGAGTTTTTGTCTGGGAACTTGCCTGGGGCAGGAATGATCTGTTCTTAGACCCAGAAAGTAACCAATGCTGAATCTTAAGTACCAATCTCAAGTACTTTTTTGTTTTAGAAGCCTCTTCCATTGGCTTGAATGATCCTATTGTCAGCCCCTCCCAAATAATCCAGTCCTGAACTCCTCCTCTCTTTGTATTATATTCAGTTCCTTTATTTAAATCTTTGTTTCCAACTCTAGGCCATTTATTTAAAATGCTAATTTGCTTGAATGTGTCAATTCAACTTTAAGGAAGGCTTGAATGTATAAAAGAAGTCTACTGTATTTTCCTGTGAGTCAAGAGTTTTTCTGTAAGTCATGGTCAGTTTCTCTAGATCAAGGACTGAGATAAGGCCCCACATCTCTCTCTGTATTCTCAATGAATATATTCAATTTTAAAGATGCTTTCTTGGACTTTTTGAATAGTGGTTAAAGAGGGTGTACCTTGATATTTTCAAAGTCCCCTTAAATTTCCACTTCACATGGATATTTTTGAATAATGACTGTCATGCATACCTCTTACTATCTCACCTTTGTTTCAGTGACAAGCAACAACTTTTTTTAGATCTCCAATATTATATTTATATCTATCAATTATAAACTATCTGTCTGTCTATCTGAAAATCTTAGCAAAAACTTAAAATACACTATATGACAAATGATATAAGAATAATTAAATTCTTATATTTATTTTATTTATATAATATATAATATATATAAAGTAATTACATATAATATATTATTACAAAATATAAATTTATAAATTTTATGATAGTGGAATATAAATACAAAAATTGAAAATTATGTTAAATGTTGATATTAAAATATAACATGATAGAACTTGTGACATTTAAAATTGTAACAATGTAGTGTTGTAATTGAGGCCCATAGTTTTTATTCCACAAAAACTCCCAAGAGCTCTGGTGAGATTAGTTGAACAGACAAAACCTAACCAGATATTCTAATGAAAGGACACTAAGGCATACAGACAGTTTCCCTTCCAGAACTGATATGCAAAGGACCTTTTGGCACTGATATACAAAGAAGCCTCAGTTCCTCTTCAGAAACCTTCCTCTTAGCCTTCCTGCTTTATGGTTGTAACCTTTTAAAACCCCTGCTCACAGATCCCTAGCAGGTTGTTTTTCTTGCTGGGAGACTTACCTTCACAAACATGGTAAACATTTCTCTCAATAAATCTTTCTGATTTTAAGACAGATTTTTATTCTAAAGATACTTGTCAGATTAACAGACTAATGAATGTAGTGAAACGTGGACAGAATTTTAAAATTGAATGTTGTGAAAATATAAAGACTGAGCTTTTTCCCAGATAAGAAATTATAAGATACCTGTTATATTTGTTAAACAGTTATATTTGTGGGAATTTGCAAATGCCAGTGGTCTGTAGCAATCAGATCTCAGCCACTAATAGGCAAGCTTGACTTGAAGGGTGGAGTAGGATCTTGCTGAGTGCTCCTTGGCTTCCACCCCCTCCCACCAAGCAGTTAGGCAATCAGTTAAAATGGAGGTTGATCTGTTATCTTCTGGGCTCAGTCAGGAAACTAGGAAGGACAAAACTGCTAAAGATGTTAACTTTCTCTAAACTATTTCTCCACAGGTTTGAGTAGGAGAGAATAGGCGAAGCTTGATATCTTTGAGGCTTTTAAGCACAAAGAAAAGGTCTTGCTTTTGGGCTAGAAGCAGGAGGAACTCAGCCTGAGGATTTTGTGAGTATTTCCCTAAATATGACCAGGCAACTGGTCATATTGATTAATGGTTTAATGATATGTGGGGAAGGGAAGGAAGGGAGATTTAACAAGGATAGATAAAGTCTGGGAAGCCCTAAACTATTATGTCTAAGCAGCCCCTCCCCCCAGAGGGGAAAGGTATCTTGGTTTGCTGATTAGCCCTCTAACCTAATAGATAATCTTCTCCCATGGTCTAAATAACTAATTAGAAGTAATTGTGATGTTGATTGAAGGTCTAGTCAAGCTAAAGCAGGTTGGCAGCAGAGAACTAAAATGGCTTGGTTCAGATTTAAGCATAAAGCCCTCCAGAGCAACCAAAATCTGGGATCAGCAAACAGAGTGACCTGCTCACTTTAACCTAGGAATCAACCGGCCTTAACTGCCTTAAACTGCCCCCTCTCCCAGATTTGGGGGGGTTCTGGAATTCTGAGCTGTGGCTTGACCCCCTATCTTGCAGCTAGAATTCCACTCTGCAATGAATGTCACATACCTTACCCACCACTACTTTGCAAAAGTGGAGGTCTTTGGATAGGAAGCATTACATGTGATGCAATTATGTTTTCTAGTTTGTTGATTAATTTTAGTGATTTTCTCCTAATTTTCTCCTTCTTTGATATGAGGAATTAGTCCCTGAGAGGGGGATAAAGACAGACTGATGGACTAATATGAGTGATATATGAACAGAAAAGATGAGTAAAATCCATTAAAAAATGGAGAAATACATAAACTAATGTAATCCACCAGAGAATACCTCCATATGCAGAGATTCATAAATGAATATTTCTTAGATCCAGCTATTTAAAAAATTCTAAATCTATTAAAAATGTGGTATTATCTAACTCACATATTTTCCCCTCATCCACAAGGATTGCCTCAGGGAATTTTCAAACTCTCTAACTGAAACTTAGTTAAACAATATTCATATTATTCCATTTCTGGGAATTATTTTTAAAAAATAGTTTAGCAAGACTTCTTTATGCATCTTTTTTTTTAATGCAGTTGATGACTATGAGATAATATTGCTTCATTCCCAAAGTCAGAAGCTGCCCGAGGGTGATCATATCACTCCCCAGTCTTCCCAGTCTCAGTCTGTTGTGGTCCTTCTCAGTATTTCTTGCCTCCTCTATGGACTTTCAGTTTTTATGTAAAACTATTTACATGATTGTTTCTCAAGTATATTTTTCCAATGAGACTCCCTACGTTTATTCAATCCTGTCTCCCTTTGTCCCTCATGGGTTTTCTTGTTATCTGGCACTTCTCTTGTCTGAACTAAAGCATTTTTATTATGGCTATTTGAGTAGTCTTCTTTAATTCAGGTTGACACTTTCTTTTCCATTCATATCTAAACACCTTTCAGCAACAGATTGTTCATAGCTCCACAATAGTCAAGCAAAAACAAACTGTTAATAGCACAGAATTTACTAAGCAAAAAAATATTTCTATCATTATTACACTTTTTACTAGTGTTGGCAAATGATTGTTACCATTAACAGCAAAAAACAAACAAACAAAAAAAAAAAACACCCATAAATGTTCTTTAATTTTTCTAGGGTGAGGGCCCCATTAATTCAGTCAAGAATATTTCCTTGAAATTTGCTAGCATTTGCTACTTTCTTTGTATCCATTGTAATAGTCATTGAACATTTATCCTTCTGGTTCTTTCTGCATTTTATATTTCTTCATTCAAATTGTCCTTTTCTCTCATGTCACTTTTCATTTCTGTAACATCCAACTTTTAAACAATAAAGAATGTGAGATTATTTCCATGGAAATGGATATTTTGCTAGCCTCTTAAAGAAAAAGACATGGAGTTCTTCTTAACATTCTCCTTGAAAAGGAGGTATGTCCTTTTCTGATTGGCCTCCTTCCCTGACATTCTTCATTGGTGGGTATTTGTCAAAAGAGAAGGTAGGCTTAGAGACTTCTACTCATCCTTCATTACTTCATCATGGGGGAGGTGGGTTTTTCCAAAACCAGGAAGATGTCAGAACTCCTAGCTAGGGTGGTCATTTATGAGTATCTGGCCATCAGAATTAGCTTCTCTGGTTAAAAATGTGATATGTACTTGATTTCTAAAATTTAGTGTTGGAACTATATCAGCAACAATTCCTGAGAAATGATTATATTTGACCCATATAATCATCTGTTTTTACTATATCCACTTTATTTATTCTATACTTATTGATTGATTATACTGTTTGGTATTATTTATCTTGAATTTTATTTAGAATATTTTACCATGGTTACATAATTCATAATTTTCCCTCCCTCTCTCCCCCCTCACAGAGCTGACAAGCAATTCCACTAGGTTATATAGGTATCATTGTTCAAAACTTATTTCTATTTTATTCATATTTGCAATAGAATAATCTTAATGCTGCAAACTCAGTCATATTCCTATTGAATCACATGATAGATTGCATGTTTTTCTTCTGTGTTTCTAATCCCACAATACTTTCTTTTGATATGAGATTCTTTCTCATAAGTTCCTCTGGATTGTCCTGGATCATTACATTACTGCTCATTTCATCATGCATCAATACTTAGAGTTCTTTCCAGTACACATACAAATCCTCCAGTTCATCATTCCTTTCAGCACAATAATATTCCATCATCATCAGATACCACAATTTGTTCAGCCATTCCCCAATTGAAGGGCATCCCCTCATTTTCCAATTTTTGCCACCATAAAGAGTGCAACTATAAGTATTTTTGTACAAGTATTTTTCCTTATTGTCTTTTTGGGGTTCAAACCCAGCAGTGATATGGCTAGGTCAAAGGACAGGCATTCCTTTAAAGTCCTCTGGACACAATTGGTTATTATTCTTTATTAACAATTATTTAAGATTTATTCAATTTTATCCTATCAAACTTGAATCTTCTCATTTTCTTCCCTTTTAAGGAGGATGAGATTTGCTAAGAATCTCTTCCTAGATATAAACCATAGAAAGAAATTAATAATTTAAAAAATTCTGTAGTATAAGTAAATTCATAATTACTTTCCTCTTTGATAATAATTGCCTCTTTTAAGGAGTGGTTATAATGGAAGAGAGGAGAAGAATTTTTGCTTGGTATTATGGATCTCAAGTAAACAAGAAGACATAAATAGATTTTTTCAAAATTTTATGTAAAAATGTAGCAATTAAATACCTGATGAATTTTAACATCATCAATATTAAAAATAACCTTAATAAATTATTTTACCATTTTCATAAGATATAGTCAACTTAAAAATGAACCTTAATATTTCAGAACTAGATTTAGAAAATTCAGAATTAGAATTAAAAGTCAGAAAAATGCATTAGAATAATACATTTACATATCTTCAAAAGGACTGATAAAAGAATATCACAATCTTGCTAGTATATATAAAATCCATTTTATATAAGTTAATTTATAATTCAAAAGCATAATATGACATAAATTATGTTTTATAATATAATATATTTATATTTTATTAAATATTAAAATATTTTTATTTTAATAAAATGAAATATTATTTTATTTTATTAAATATTAAATTATCTTATTTTAATAAAATTATATACACTTTTATTTTATTAAATATTAAAAATATAATATTTATAGTACAACTTTATAATAGTTTTCAAATTGTACCTCAGAATAAACATTATTAAGAATTTAAAATATGAAACAACTTATCAACAAATTGCTAAATCATATTATACAGAATTGTTTATTACCATTTGCCTCATTTCATCACGCCTAAAACCCTGCATATAATTATCTAAAAGAAGTAATGACCTTTCATTAAATAAATAATAGTAATAGCTTTAGTTAACATATGTAGTGTTTGCCATATACTAATCAGGAGGATATTAAGCCTTTTAAGGTTCTAATATTTGTAATATAATTACACAGACTGGATTTTAAATCAGGCCTTTCTTGAAGCCATGCATTTCCTATAATTGTCATGTGTGTCTGTAGTTTTTTTTTTTTAATGATGCCAACTAACAAATATATTTATCATTATTATTTTTAATTTACTTTGAGTTCTGATTCAATAAAATTATAACCCAGTAGGAAAATAAACTTCACTGTTTATGAGTCCACAGTATGATTAAGTTTTAGTATCAAATTAAATCTGGTTTTCTAAACATCAATGAAAATTTAAGCCTCAAAATATGAAAGCTTTAAGGAAGTTATTATTAGTATCCTGAACCTAAGAAAAACTAAAATTCTATTATTTTATTCTCTGAATGGTTGTCCTAATTCACAGTTCTACCAGTAATGAATTAGTTCATCTGTATTGCCATGACACTTCCATATTTAATATCACTATTGTTTAACATCTTTGTTAATTTCAAGGTAGGGTTATGAAGTGATTCTATTTCGTAGTTTAAATTTTACTTGATAATTAATGTTCTGAATATTTAATGATTGATTATAGTTTAGTTTACTCATTTTTTAAATGAAAGTCTTTAATCTGCACTTATAAGGAGATTTTTTATGATTTTGTAAAGTTTAGTAAATTTTCTACAGACTTTGAATGTCAGAGTATTGTTAGAATTTATTAAATCAATTTTAATAATCCGTACTTTCCCTCTAATTCTTACTCCATTGATTTAACTTCTGTCAATATTTTTTTAAATCATATAACTTAGATGATATAATTGTCTGTTAGAGTATTATCTACAATATGATGTTTGGTTACAATTTCTGCTTATATTGATGAGCTATTAGTTACATACACACTTTTTTCACTTCTAATTATTATAAGAATGTTAAAAATGTTTAATCATTTTTCTTTTTTTGACTTATGTTTTCAAATATGGTGTTAGTGCTTGTCTAAATCTATTTCCTGCCAAACTACTTTCTCTTTTTTCCAAGAAGCTCCTTTAAAATACTAGTGCTTTTTATAACCCACTGTTGACTTAGGTTAATTGATCTCTAGATTGTAATGAATGTTTCTAGGGCTTATTAATCTATCCAAAGATTTACTTTCTCTCTCTCTCTCTCTCTCTCTCTCTCTCTCTCTCTCTCTCTCTCTCTCTCTCTCTCTCTCTCTCCCTCTCTTTCATATGTTTATCCCAATAAAGTCATTTTCTAATGTTATTGATAAAGATAGCATTTTTTATCATTATGTCATATACCAGTTGAAAAAGCAGATTCACATATTTAATTCATATATGATCATACTTATTCAAAATACCATTGTTATTTCAAGGTAAATTGATTATAAGTAAAATTTGTAAATTATATTAAAATTAACTTTCTGTACTGTGATTTCAAAAAATTTTTAAATAAAAAATAAGACACTTTGTGACTTTTCCCTCTAGTAATATGATCTCATGATCTTTGTTGTTTATTAATATGATCAATTATGCTGATTTTTTCCACTCTAATATTAATTCTTTTTTTCTAGGGTAAAATAATTTATTAATGGTTAATAAATTAATATATTTTCCTATTATCTCTTTGCTAATATTTTTATTGATTAAATATCTATGCATCATCATTTAATCTATATTTCATTTTTCCTTTTATATCCATATTTATTTGTGGTATTTTCAGTGAAAAAGTATGGTAGTCATCTCCACTTAAAAGAATGAAAAAAAACACAGAATTAAAGAATAGACATTAAAGTTCCAAGAATGTCATGTAAGTTTCAGATGGGAAGAAGCCAAGGCTAATCTCCTTCAAAGCATTTTTTCACTGATCTAACAGGATTTAATTGGGTGTGAAGCAGACACCCCAAGAGAAGGGTTGAAACAAAATGAAAAGACAAAAACAATTAGTATCTTTCTCATGTTCCTCCTCCCATTTTTGCCTGGCATTTGCAGAAACTCAGAGAATGGATTTTTAGACTAGAACAAGTCAGAAAATTTCTCTGTATGCTCCAAATATCTTTGAGGTCTTCCAGTAAATGTCCTCATGTCTCTATAAGAAGCAGCTTTTTTAATATAATTTTATTATTATTATTTTTAGGTTGATTGATTCAGCTTACTTTAGTCAATGTCAACTCATAAATCTTCTAGTACTTTTTGGAATTTTTCTTATCAACTATTTCTAAAAACATAGCAACATTTAGTTATATTCTCAAGCCTCAATATTTTGAACTATTTTGCAGTTGTGTAGCATTTGCTTTTGATTGCTATTTGTTACCACAAAAAGAGGTTCTATTGAGGCTTTTCTCTCTCTCTTTTACGTTTCTGTCCACTATGATGTAAGTTCTCTGAATCCAATGATAATTTGAAAGGAATATTTCAACCATTTTAAAATCATATTTTCAAAATACATTCCAGTATGTTTGTTCTAATACATCTCTTCACTTAAAGTGGATTTTTTTACCTATTATTCTGCTTTCTCTTCAATACCAAAAATCCCCAGCTTTTTCATTTTTTTTTTGCAAATTTATTAGGTGCTAGTAGAAATCTCATAATTGTATTTTCCCTACTAGTAATTTTAAAAAATCTCTCATATAATTTTTGATAGTTGGGAACTCTTTTTGAAAAATATTAAGCACATACTTATATTATTTTCCCATTGGGATATATGTTAGTATCATATTTATGGTAATTCCATTTATGTTTTATGAAGATTCCCCACATCCAACAACAACAAACAGTAACAAAGAAATTATGAGAACAATTCCACACTTTCCATTTTTATTTTATCATCATTGATTTTGTTTTAAAAAGGATTTCAAATTTAATGTAATCAAAATTATATATTGAAATGGATATTAGTTTTTGGTTTTTATTACCTGTGTAAACTTGGGTAGAAGGTACAGTGGATAGAATTCCAGGTCTGAAGTCAAGAAGACTCATTTTCTTGATTTCAAATTTGGCCTCTGACACTTGTTAACTGTGTGAACCCAAGAAACTCAATTAACTTTGTATGCGTCAATTTCTTCATCTGTAAAAATGAGCTGGAGAAGGACAAAGCAAACTACTCCAATATCTTTGCCAGGAAAACCCCAAATTGGGTCATGAAGAGTTGGACACAATAGAAAAAAAAATTGAATAATGACAACAGCAAACTTGGGCAAGAAATCCCATTGCTAAGGACCCCAGTGAACTTATAAATGTCTTCTAAAGTCCTATATACTCTATATTTATTGTCCAGTAGCTTTTTAATCCCTTTTTTATTGAGAACTATCCACACAGATACCTGACCTTATTCCCTTATGGTTTCATTTTTACATGCAAATTTAAATATCCATATCACATCCAGTTCTTCCTTAACTAATTTATGATCAGGAGTTCACCCAGAGCTGAACTCTTGATTTCACATGTGTCTGTTGATTCCTTATCTAGCCTGTTCATAGATTCATGGAGACACTTTTTTTTTTATCCACAGATGTACTTTTCTATTTCTTTACCTGAACAAAATAGATTGGATGATTATAGCTTTATCTTCTAATCTTGTATCTGTAAGTGGGATTTTCCTTTTATTCCTCATTTTGTTGTCTAAATATGTTGTCTTCTTATCATTTTTCAATTTTCTCCCCAAAATTATGGTTTCTTTCATTTCATATCTCTAGGTATCTCATTAATTTGGTAGTTATTTTGAATGGCATTCCTCTTTCAATTATTTCCTACTTGATTGTGTTATTGCTGTTTGAAAATGAATATTTATTTTGTTTCCAATATTTACTATATATTTTTTAGATTTATTGTGATTCTATTGAGTTTTATTTCACACAGATCACTAAGGTGTCAGGAAACAATAAAAAAAAAAACTTTGTTTTATCTTTCCTAGGTTTATGGGTTTATGGCTTTAATTTATTTCTCTTATGGTTTTCTTAGAATGGAATTGCTATCACAAATTATAATTTGTTATAAGTGGGGGAAGGGGTATGTTTCAGTTTAATTGTTTTTAGGGAAAATCATAAATAAAATTTATATAATCAAAATTATAAAGAAAACTTAGCAGGCAAAAAAAAATCTTATAAATTATTGTGATGAATGTCTCTGGGGGAAAGAGAAGGAGAGAGAGACAGAGAGAGACAGAGAGAGATGCAAAGAAAGACAGAAAAAGAGAGAACTAAAGAGAACTAATTCAAATACTTATGAATGATAGTCATTCCCTAAAAAATAGCAAATGGATATAAACAGTCAATATTTAAAGGGGGAGAAAACTTAAGCTAACAATAAGCATGTGAGTAATTACTTTGAATCACTACTAACTAGGAAAATGAAAATTAAAGCAATGTCGAGGGTTTACCTCACATCTGGGAAATTCTCAGATAGAACAAAAAAAAAAGAGGAAAATGGTGAATGCTGGAGTTGTGTATTGATTTTATCGATTCTGGAAACTATTTTAGAATTAATGCCTCCAGGTTCAATGAACTACTTATATACTTTTTGATCTAATGATACTACTATGATGCAAATTACCCAAAGAGATGAATGAATGAGAAAAGGATGCGTATTCTCAAGAATATGTGTAACATCTATTTTATTGTAGAAAAATCTTGGATTTAAGAAAAAGGTCATAAAATTTCAATTGGTTGAATAGTTTATGATTGATGGACTCAAGATGAAAAATGAGACATAAGTTATGTTCATAATCAATGTGACAGTTTGTTTTACTTGAATCAGAATATTTGTTACAATAAAACTTCCTTCTCTTCCCTCTGACCTGGAAAATAGTTCATGGAGTGACATTATAAAAATAGTTGGACTCTTAGAAAGTTATAATATAAAAAAAAAAAAAGAGTGTAGACATACTTCAAGAAATCATCAAGGAATACTGCCTAGAGATTCTAGAAACAGAGTAAAAAGATATTGAAAGAAGCTACCAATCACCACCTTGAAGGGATCCAAATATGAAAATGTACAAGAACATCTCTGCTTAGTTTCATAGCCCTCAAATTAAGAAGAAAATTCTATGAGGAAGAAGAAGAAGAAAAAAAAAAAACAAGAACTGTGGAGCTACAGTTAGAATAATACAAGAGAGCAGCCACAACTTTAAAAGAACTCAGGAAATATAACACAACATTTCACAGAGCAAATGTACTGGACTTAAAATCAAAAATAATATATCCAGAAAAAATGAGCTTAATTATAAAAGGAAAAGAAAAGATATTTGACAAGTTTTAACTATTCTTGGAGAAATCCCCAGAACTTAGAATAAAATCTGACCTATGAAATCAGTCAAAGATAATGAAAGATAGGGGCAGCTGGGTAGCTCAGTGGATTGAGAATCAGGCCTAGAGACAGGAGGTCCTAGGTTCAAATCCAGCCTCAGACACTTCCCATCTGTGTGTCCCTGGGTAAGTCACTTGACCCCCATTGCCTACCCTTACCACTTTTCCACCAAGGAGCCAATACACAGAAGTTAAGGGTTTTAAAAAAAGATAATGAAAGACTAATTATAAGAAACCCCCAAAGTCAAATTGTTTGATTCTGATATGGGAAAATGTCATCTATGGTGTGTGAGAAGGCATTATTGCTTGTTTTTTATGAAGGGACAGGTATGGTTGAAAGGAAGACTTGAGATGAGGAATAAAATAGAATGAGCTGAAATGGTAGTGGAGTAGAGCAGAAGGAAACAAGATGGAATGACTATCTCATGTGGAGGAGGAATGAGTGGAGGAACTGCCACAGAGAAAGGGAGAAGAAGGTGGAGGGCTGGAAGTAACTAGAACTAAATAAATTGTTCTCATCTAACCTGGGATAAATTAGAAGGGTAAATTTTTTTCTTAATGTACAAAAAAAAAAACAAACAAACAGGAGGAAGGGAGATGGGATAAGGGAGTGAGAAGAGAAAGGAAGACAATGGAATAAGCAAAAGTAGGAAAGGGAAGGATTCCTGGAGGGAAGTATTTATCAAGAGATAGAAGGGTAAGGAGAGGAGATAATGGAATCAAGAAGCAGGATGGCACAGCTGATGAATAAGGAAGAGATTTGGGGAAAAGAGATAAAAAGTAAGAGGCAAGAGATAATGGAATGACCTTTGGAAAGTTGGGCCAGTTTGGAATTAGGAGGGCTAGGAGAGAGGATAAGGAATGATATTTGGGAAGACTGTTGAATAGGAAATGTGGTCAAAGGAAATTGGACATCTCAGGTGGGATGTGACAAAGAAAAAAAGAGGGAGACAATAAAAAAGAACAGAGTAGACGGAAATGCACAAGTAGTAGCTTTGTCACTGAGTATGATGGGATAAATTCACACAAGTGAAAAAAAATGGAAAGCAGAAAGGATCTAAAACTAGGACCTAACAATTTGGTATTTAAAAGAAATACACTGAAAATAAAAAAAAAATGTAGAGTGAAGGTAAGGGCTGGAGAAGAAGATATTATTCCTCAACTGAGCCAGAGAAGACAAGAGTAGCAGTCATGATCTCTCTGACAGAGCTGGGGCTAAAATGAATAGAATTGGAAGGGATGAATAGGATGAATAGGTAAAATAATAGTGGTGGATTTTAATTTTGCCCTCTCAGAACTAGATAAATCTAACCAAAATTAAATAAGTTACAGAGATTAATAGAACTTTAGCTAAGATAAATAAGATAGATATCTGGAGAGCCCCTCTACACACATGGACCTGCATGAGGTTCATTGATGATCTAAGCCTGAGCATACATATAATCACTTATAAAGTATAAGTATCCTGTAAAAATCTTTCCTTAACATTAATCATATTTTGAAATAATCCTGCACTCCTGAAACATTGTGGACAATGAACAAAAAGTGAACAAAAGTTCCACTGGGTATGACCAAGATGGAAAGATTTGTTTCAGAAAGAGTATTGTCCTGGTAAAAGATTGTATCTGCTGCCTAAGCACTAGTCTAGCAAAATATGGTCCTTTTATAGTATGTTAACTGAGAATCGAATAAACTAAAGTGATCAAATTAAATACTAATAGGAATATCGAAAAACAGGACTAATACATTGCTAGAGCAGCAGTGATTTTTTTTAAAAACAAGAAAGAAATATGTATTATGAATTTTAAAGCTCTTCATGCTCATTGACCTGGATAAGAGTATCCAGTATAGTAGGATTAGGGCCTAAAAGCATTATTAAGATGATAAAGAGCTGTGTTTTTATGAAAATGTTCATGGAAGCTTTGTTTTGACAAGATAACTGGAAATAACACAAATGCAATGAATATGAGAAATAGCTGAATAGGTTGTGTTGTTTGGTTGTAATGGATTTTATTGTATTATAGAAATGACAAATATTAGAAATATAAAGAAGATAAGGGAAATATATAAAGATATAAAAAGAGAAGGAAAGAGAATATAAATAATTCATACCATGATTACATTAAAAAAAACAATAGCCACAAAATCAAGAGAAAAAATCATCCAAATACAACAAATTCAAAAGGAACTCAATAGCAGAGATGTTTATATTAGCACACATATAAAATTACATATTTTAAAATAAATTATGAACAATGTGGAGTTTTTGGTCTTGCATATAATCTTTTTTATTCTTTTGTTTAGTTATTTTGTTGTTGTTGATGCTGTTTATAAAAAAGAAAGGAACAAAATTAACACAAAAAAGAAAAAAGAGTGATTTAGAACATTTTTTCACATGGCTATATATGACTGATTTTTTCACCTGAAATTTCCAGTTCAAATCCTTTGATCATTTATCAATTAGAAAATGACTTCTATTTTTTTTTTTTCATGAATTGGAATTAGTTGTCTATATATTTGAAAAAATTGTATCATTCTCAGAGACATGCTATAATTTCCATCCCATCCCAGATTTCTGTTTTCTTTCTAAACTTGGCTATAATTGATCTGTTTGTATAAAACATTTCAAACTTAATGTCATCAAAATTATCAATATTGTATTTTATAATGCTCTATCTTTTTTGGTCCTAAATTCTTCTCTTATTCATAGATCTGATAGGTAAACTATTGTGTACTCCCTAATTTACTCACAGTATCTCTCTATGTTTATATCTAGTATCTATGTTGACACTACCTTTGTATATGGTATGACATATTGATCTATTTGCCATACCATTTTCCAATTTTCCCAACAGTTTTTGTCAAGTAGTGAGTTCTTATCCCACCAAAGATTTTATCTTTTGACTTATCAAACACTGAATTACTCTGGTCATTTATTACTATGATTTTACACATCTACTCTATTCCACTGATCTACCACACTCTTTCTTAGCCAGGGAAAGGCATTTCTGATGATTATTGGTTTGTAATAGTTTGAGATCTGGTACTTCTAGGTGACTTCCTTCACATTTTTAAATGCTTCTCTTGATATTTTTAAACTTTTGTTCTTCCAGATGGATTTTGTTATTATTTTTCCTAGCTCTATAAAATAATTTCTGGGCAATTTGACTGATATGGCATGGAATAAGTAGATTAGTTTATGCAAAATTGTCATTGCAATACACAGTATTGACTCCAAGACGAAAGGCAAGGGTTTAAAAAAAAAAACAAAAAAAAAACTCTAGCATCAATATTTATTAGGATAATTGATCAATTGTTTTATTTCTCTGTTTTTGCTCTTCTTGGCTTAGGTATCAGCACTATATTTGTGTCACAAAAGGAATTTGGTAGGACTCCTTTGCCTATTTTCCCAAATATTTTAAACTATATTGGAATTAATTGTTCTTTAATGGTTTGGTAGAATTCGCTGGTAAATTCATATTGTCCTGGAGATTTTTTCCTTGGGGACTTATTTGATTGTTCAATTTATTTTTCCAAGATGGAATTGTTTAAATATTTTGTCTCCTCCTCTAATATATATATAGTAATATATAATTTGTCCACTTCACTTAGATTATTAAACTTGCTGGAATATAATTGAGTAAAATATCTCCCCAAAGTACTTCAATTTCCTCTTTATTGGTAGTGAATTAATGTTTTAACTTTTGAAGTTAGTAATTTGATTTTATTCTTTCCTTTTTAAAATCAAATTAACTAATAGTTTATCTATTTTTTATTTATTCTTCCCCCATAAAAGCAATTTTTAATTTTATTTATTAAGTCAGTAGTCTTCTTACATTCAATTTTATTCATCTCATCTTTGAATTTTAATATTTCCTTCCAATTTGGTGTTTAATTAAGGGTTTAAAAACATTAGTTCCATGACCAATTCATGATCTATTCATTCTCTAATTGACTGCTGTAAATGTTTAAAAACATAAGTTTTCCTCTAAGTACTGCTTTGATTGTGTCTCATATATTTTGGTATATTGTCTATTAATAAAGTCATTGACTTTCTATGATTTTTTGACTCATTTTTATAATTAGATTATTTATTCTCAGTTAATTATTATTTTTTCTTTCCATTGCCCTTTATTGAAGTAATTTTAATTTCATTATGATCTGAGTAATATGCAATTAATATTTCTTCTTTTCTGCATTTGTCTGTGAAGTTTTATGCACTCATTCATGTCAATTTTTTTTTTGCATAAGTGCCATATACTGCTAAGAACAGGTATATTCCCCTTTATTCCCATTTATTTTTCTCCAGAAGTCTATGATGGTCATTTTTCCCCTAAAATTATTCAGTTATTTAACTTCTTATTTATTTATTTTTTTGGTTAGATTTATCTAGTTCTGAGAGGGGATAGTAGAGATTCACAACTACTATTGTTTTATTGTCTATTTCTTCCCATAAATCATTTAATTTCTTTATAAATTTAGATGCTATACCAATTTGGTGTTGTAAGGGGTAGAATGTAAGGGGTAAAAATAAAAGGGTTGGACAAAATTTATCAGTGTGGTCACCAGGAATTAATTAATTCCAAATGAATTTTTAGCAATGTATTTATAAAACAGAGAGAAAGAGTGAAAGTAGAGAAATGAGAAAGAGGACAGATTAAGAAATCTAGCTTAAGGAGCTAGATTATTTGCTCAAGTCTTGGCTTTACTCTGGTAGGGGTTAAACAACTTGCCCAGAGTTGCACAGCTAGGATTTGAGGCTAGCTTTGAACTCATGAACTCCCATTTCTGGTCCTGACCCTCAATTCACTGAGCCACCTAGCTCCCTAAACCCCTTTATTTCTTTTAATCACATCTCTTTTTGTTTTAGCATTGCCTGAGATCTTGATTGCTACTCTTGTTTTTGTTTTTGTTTTTCACTTCAGATGAAGCATAATAGATTCTGCTGCAGTTCACTCTAGGCCAAGATCTAGTCTGCTTCTGGCTTGTTTTGAGTAGAGGTTTCTCTACTGTGAACACAGGGCCTTCCCCTTCTGGGGTACAGCCTGCTTTTCCCCAGAGCTGCACTTCCCTCCCATCACAGAATCAAACCTTCTACAAATTCATCAAGCTTTTCTGGGTAATAAAATTGCTTCATTGCTCCAAAATTCAGCAAGAGTCTTCATTTCAAAGAGGTTTGGGAGGACTTCCGGTTAAGATGGCGGCAGTGTAAGGAGCAGCTGCTTGATCTCTCCTGACCAAAGCACACAGGACCCCTCAAGGGGACATAAAAACGAGTCCAGAATGAAGGAACCCTACAACAGGGCGCAGCATTGAAGGTACGCAGAATGGGGCATTTCCATGCTACAAAGGGGTGAAACAGCTCTCACTAAAACGTGAGAGGAAGAAGCCCCTCCCCCACCCCCACCCCCCACACCTCGCACAACGCCAAAGCACAAGTGTGAAAACAGGACTGGGGCAACCAGATAATCACTGGAAGCCCCGGGGCTTGTACTTGGGTGCTGCAAGAGGAGGGACCCAAGTGGCTGGGGGCGCCCACAGACTTTCCCCAAGCCTCCATGTGGGTGAATGCACCGCCTCAGGCCGGGACAAAGGCCTCTAAAACTCTGCCTTTCCCAAGCGCTGAAGGCATCGCCTCAGGGGCGAATAAAGATCTCCAGCCCACGGACTTTCACTACCCTCCATGGGGGTGAAGGCAGCTCTCTAAGAGCATCTGCACAGGCAAAGGCAGTGCCCTAGGCTTGAATAACTATCTCCAGCCCAGGCTTGGACCTCCAGTGAGGACCCGGTGCGGACCAGAGCGTGGCTGTGGAAGCAGCCCCAAAGACTGCTGAAGGAACCTCGGGAAGAGGGGCAGACCAGGAACTACCAGGAGGCCTGACCCGGAGGACAAGGAGCTTGCGAGGCTCAGGCAGACCCTGAGTGCAAAGACAAAGCTGAAAAGGGCGGGGCTAACAATGGCCAGCAATAAGGAAGCCCAGAAGAAAAAGACTATCAAAAGAAACTCTGGAACACTCGACAACTTCTACACAGAGAAAATCCAGACAACAGAGGAGGGAAAACAAAAATCCAAACCTCCCCCAAAAAATGAAAGCTGGTCACAAGCTATGGAAGAGTTTAAAAATGAAATGCTGAGGAAGATGGAAGAGATCTGGCAAGAAAATAACAGTTTAAAAGGCAGAATTTCGCAATTGGAAAGTGAGACAAGTCAACTGAAGACCAAAAACGACCAGATTGAAAAGGAAAACCAAAAAATTATAGCCGAAAACCAAAACATTAAAGCCAAAAACCAGTCCTTAAAGGCTAGAATCGAACATTTAGAAACCAATGATCTCTCAAGACATCAAAGAGGTTTGGAGGGGAATTTGGGAGAGCTGAGGCAAATTCCCTCCCCATTTTGCCATCTTGGCACTGGAAGTCAACATGAAGTATTAAAACAATTTCCAAAGACTGAAAATATAGTATAAAATATTATGTATCTCAAAGACCAATTATTGATCTAGAAAACTAAATGAAGAAAACAAATAAAAATCACCAGACTATTTGAACATTATGATAGAAATAAGAGATTAGACATCATATTTCAAATATCTGTAAAGAAAAATGTTCAGATCTTTCAGAAACAGAAAGCAACATGCAATTATAAAGATTCCAGTAATTGCCTCTTGAAAGAATCTCCAATGCAAAGTTTTGAGAATATTATAGTCATAACCCAGACCTTCCTATTCAAAGGAAAAACAAAACAAAACTGCTCCAAGCAGTCATAAAGAAAGAAGATAAATAATGAGGAACCACAGTCAAAAATCACACATGATTTAGTAATAACCACTATAACAGAACAGAGGTCTTGGAAAATAATATCCCAGAAGGCAAAGGATATAAGCTTAAAGCTAAGAATAACAATAAGCAAACATGAATGTAATTCTAACAGGGAAAAATGGATCTTTAATTAAATACAGGATTTCCAAATAGTTCATTTGAACAGAAAAGAGCTTTCTAGAAACTTTGAAATTCAAAAACAAATTTGGGACTCCTAAAAATAAAACACAATGAATAATGATAAAAATATTAAACAGATTATCTGAAACATTCTAATATGGGGAATTGAAACATGTGTTCCCTCTGAATTTTATTTAGTTCAGTGATCAAAGAGGGCTGGTTGTGGTATTGTCTTAAAATAATCTTGAGAGGAATGAAAAGTAAGAAGATGAATATAATATAGGGGGTAAAAGGAAAGTTAGGAAAAATTAACTCACAAAATTAGGATGTACAAACCAGAATCTCTAAAAATAAGGAAAAAGTGGTGGGGGATGTGACTGACTCCTGAACCTCATTCACATCTGAAATGTTTAAAAGAGGTAAGAATGTGAACAATTTAGTATAAAAATACATTTTACTCATGTGGAAATAAGAAAGAAAGGCAAAGAGGCCTAAATGGGAATCTAAAGAGAGACAAATTAAGGGAGACATTAGTTCTACTGAATCTGATCTACCTAAGAATGTACAAAAATATGTATAGTTTGTTTTTTGTGGGTAAAGAATGGGAATCAAAGGAAGACCCATCAATTAGGGAATGCTTGAATAAGATATTATACAAATATATGATGGAATATACGTGTTAAGCATATGGCTTGTGTCTCAGATTCAGCCTGAAAAAGAATGAGGCCTCAAACAGTTGCAAATGTCATTGGGAATGTTTATAAAACAACTAGAAATACAATAGAATATAGATAATGTTACTATGTGGTTTTCCATATTAATATGCATACAAGCATTTTTCACCTTCACACTTCTTCTCATGCTGCTAAATAAAGTAGAAAATCATACAACCCTTTTGAGTTGTTCCACCACAAATTTATGTTACACAACCTCAGCTGAGCCCTCACTGCTACCCAGTAATCCCACCATACCCTCTTTGTCAATTCACCCTCCCACTTTTATAGGAACTCTTCCAGAACTTTTCATATCTCCTGAAGTCCCTTATGGCTCCAGTCTGTCCTCCCACTCAGTTGAGTTCTCAGCTCATATTTTACTAAAAAATTGAGGCCATTTTTTTGTGAATTCCCTCTGCTCTCTTTTTCTTCATCTCCTATCACAAAGATTCTTTCTGCCACCTTCTCCTCCTTAACTCATGTCACAAGATGAGATAGACATACCTTATCATGACTAACCCTTTTACCTCTTAGTCATCCCATTCTATCCCATCTCATCCAGCAGATAGCCCCTTCTGTCATGCCTACTTATCACTTCTTTTCTTAAAAACAAAAAACAAAAAACAAAACCTTTTCTTCTCTCTTAAAATCAATACTAAATGTCTGTTCCAAAGAAGAAGATTATTAAGGGCGAGGCAGTTGTGGTTAAGTGACTTCCCCAAGGTCACCCAACTAGGAAATGTCTGAGGTCAGATTTGAATCCAGGACCTCCCCCCACCCCCCATTCAAAGGTCTGGATCTCTATCCACTGAGCCACCTACCTGCCCCTCTATTATTTATTTTCAATCTCTCCCTATCCAGTGGCTCATTTTCTACTGCTTACAAACATATCTATATTTTCCTATGCTGAAAAAAATAACAAAACCCAAAACTAATTGGATCCTTCCATCCCAGCCCACTGTTGTCCTGTATCTTATCTGCTATTTGCAGCCAAACTCCTCAAAAAGATCATTTACACCAGTGATGCCCAAAGTGGGCACCGCCACCCCCTCGTGGGTGCTGCAGCTATCCAGGAGAGCAGTGATGGCCACAGGTGCATTTATCTTTCCTATTAATTGCTATTAAAATTTAAAAAAAAAATAATTTCCAGGGGCATTAAGTAATATTTTTTTCTGGAAAGGGGGCAGTAGGCCAAAAAAGTTTGGGAACCACTGATCTACATGAAGTCCTTCCACCTTCTCTTTTCTCACTGTTTTCTCAGCTCTTTACACTCTGCCTTCCAACTTTATCAGTCACTGACACTGCTGTCTTCAAAGTGACCAAGTTCTCAAAACCCAATGGTAATTTTTCAGTTCTCCTTATCTCTCTGCAACCTTGACATTGTTGGTCACTGTCTCCTCCTAGATACTTTCTTCTTTCTAGATTTTCAGGACATTACTCTCTCTCTCTCTCTCTCTCTCTCTCTCTCTCTCTCTCTCTCACTGTATCTGTCTGTCTGTCTGTCTGTCTGTCTGTCTGTCTGTCTGTCTCTCTCAGTTTTCTTCCTTCATCTCTGACTGTCCCATTTCTTTCTCCTCTGCTGGATCATCCTCCAGGTCACTTAGGGTTCTATCATACGTTCCTCTCTCTTCTCTCTCTAAACTTATTTCATTTGTTGAACTCATCAGCTCATATAGGTTTAATTATCATGTCTATATTATTGATTCTCAAATTTATATTTCTTGACTCAATTTCTTTACTGACTTCCAATATTGTATCTCCAAGTGTCTTTCAGATATATTGAACAGGATGTCTAGTAGAGGCCTTTACTCAATATGTCCCAAACCTAACTCAATACCTTTCTCTCTACACACTCCCCTGACACCCAACCTCCTCATTACTAGAGAGCAACACCATCCTTCCAGGCCCTCAGGATCCAAAAACAAGAATCATCCTAGATTCCTTATTCTCTCCCATCTCCCTTTACCCCTCCTCCCCAAATCTCCTACCAAGACTTGATGATTTCAACTTTGTAAGATCTTTCAAATATCCTCCTTCTTACTTCTAACACTTCTCATGAAAACCTGCCTTACCTCACCCCTTGATTATTGCAACAGCCCTATGGTGGGGCCTCTTGTCTCAAGTCTCTCTCCACTTCAAATGCATCCTTCAGCCCCCAAAGTGACTTCTCTAAAACTCAGTAGTAACCACATCACTCCTTACACAGTAAACTGCAGATCCTTTCTGTAACTTCTAGGAATGTATAAAAAAATGCTCTGTTTGGTTTCCAAAGATCTCTATGCCCTATTTCCCTCCTATCTTTGGAGCCTTCTTACGCCTTACTCTCCAATATGTATTATTTGGCAATGGTCTCCTGGCAGTTCCACAATTATAGCATTCCATCTCTTGACTCTAGGTATTCCCTCTGGCTGTCCTCCATTACTGGAATCATCTGTCGCCTCCATTCCAGCTACTGACCTTCTTGGTTTCCTTATATTTCACTAAAGTGCCACGTTCTACGGGAAGCATTCTCTAACCCATGTTCATTTCAATGTTTCCATGTTTTAATTATTTCCTTTTCTCCACTGCATAATTTGCTTTCTGTATATTTGTTGGCATCTTTTCTGTTGCATTAGATTGTAAGTTCCTTAAGGGCAGGGACTATCTTTGCCCAATGCTTAGCACAATGTTTGGCACATTATAAGCAGAAGTGCAGAAAGAACCAGAAGAATAAATATTCATAGATTGCTACAATGGATACAAAGAAAGTAGTAAATGCCAACAAATTTCTGGGAAATATTCTTAACTGAATAATGGTGTCCTCACACTAGCAAAATTAAAGAAAAAAATTTTTTGCTGTTATTGGTAATAATCATTTACCTACACTAGTAAAAAGTGAAATAATGATAGAAATATATATAAATATACATATATGTATATATTTTTTTGCTTAGTAAATTCTGTTTTTGTTTAAGTTTAACACTAGGGCTATAAAAATTGTTAATGGGGATCATTCCAGAGAAATTCTGGGAGACTTATCTGAACAGATGCAGAGTGAAGAGCAAATAACTGGGAGACTAATTTATAAAATGGCAACGCCATGGTCAGGACAGATTAAATTGAAAGAAGTAGGCTCTCCGGTTTAAAGATCAACACCAAATCCAGAGGACCAATGCTAAAAAATATTACCCAATTTCTTTTAGAAAAAAAATGAGGGATTTGAGTTCAGAACAAAAGACATACATATGTATATATGAATGTATGTTTATGTCTGTATATAAATATATGTCATGTAGGTGTATATACATATTTCAATATGTGAATTTGTTTGGCTTGTAACAAGAATTTTTATTTTGTTTTCCTTTTATTCACAATCAAGTGGCTTGGAGGATTTGGGTAGAAGAGAGAAAGTCAATTTTTAGCTAATTAAAATATAATAAAAATTATAATTGATGGTCATATTTCTGGTCTTGCTACATGAGGTCAAGTAAAGAATTAAAAATAGAATTAGCGTTACAAATCAAAATGGTAATTAAAGCTGAAAAAGAAGTATAAGTCTTACAAAAAGATGAGATTAAAAATATTGTCATACTTTATTAAATATATGAAAATGACAAGATAGCAGGTTCCTTAGTGAAGCCAGTAGAAATTCTCTCCAAAGTTATATTCTCTGAAAAAAATGATCAAGGTATATCTGTAAATAAAAAATTCTAAGGTGGATAAAAATCAATTATACCAAATTACACGAAAATAAGACTAGAAGAATAAATAAATGCTCGCTAAGGCAAAGGTACTTAACCTGAAGACAGAGAAATGATATTTTAAGTTTAATGGCAGGGGGTGGGGAGGGTAGGTCTTGCCTACACCCAGAGTGCATGCAGCTGTGTTTCCACATGTAGGAAGGTAGAGATAAGTTGGAATTTGTCCAAGGCTTGTCCTTTAAATGTCATCATGACATTCCCACAAGTGATCTTTTGGGTCCGCCATGAGAAGGCAACATTAGTAAGTTAATGCCTTCACGTGCATCAAATATCTATTACATGTTCCTCCATGCTTGAAAAAATTGCCCTCCCTGGCAAATAAGCATACTGGCATTCTACTTATGGAAAGGCATCATTTTTCTCTAGCTTTGTCTATGTGGAAATGCCATCATAGGGCATCTCACATATACCACTCACAAATGCTGTATTTATACACACATAAATGTATGTATGTATGTATGAATATGTGTATATATGATATGTAAATCAATGGGAAAATACAAGATGAAAGATAAAGGGAAAAGAATATAATACTGAATGAAATAATATAGAATAATTGTCATTGTAAAGGAAGAGGGCACAAGTGATGAATAAAATGTGGAAGGACTAAGAGAATCCTGATACTTGCATCACCATGAAGTGTGTGAAATATGATGGTCAAAGTTCAGAATTTTAGTTTCAAAACAAATTTCAGAAGCATCTCGGAATAATAGGAATTTCACATACCAAGAAAAATGATTCTTAATCGCAGAAGAATGCTTTTAAGTTTTGATAAATTTAAGAGATTGGAATATTATATTCCTAAAACAAAAATCACTCAGCTCCCTAACAGAACCCATGCAAAAAAAGGTGAGCTTAATGATGAACTAAAGAAATGAGCCATTAGGAGGGGAAAAAATGTTGTCTCAAGAATTCCTTCAAAAGAATCAGGAGTGAAAAGGGTATTTGGCTGACAAACTCATTAAAGAAAAGATATATAAGAAATGTAAATAGACACCATTAGTGAGAAAATATTCAACAATGAAAGTAATATTTTCATTCTTTTACTCCTAGGCAAGGTTATTAAAAAATAAACCTCAGCTTATTGGAAGGTGATAAATAAAACAAAGTGAAAACATTTATGAGTAAACTTCAAAGGATAGTAAACAAATTGGGAGAAGAGAAAGAAAGAGAATTAAAATATTGCATAGAGTAGATTCCAAATTATCTCATTAATGTATCAATATGTTGAGGGAAAGAAAAGTGAAGAATAAGTCCTTTCATTGTATAAAAGGAAAAGGAGGCACTAGGGAGACTGAGTCATACTCTTGCATGCCCTGGGTTTGAGGAAATAACGATATATCTCTCTTTTCCCCCCTCTTGTTCTGCTGAGAGGGGAGTGTCGGACTGGGAAAATTGGGATGGTGAAATCAAATGCAGATGATGGTACTTTGGAAAATGTTCTGGCCTGGAATTAGAAGACCCTTGTTCAAATCTACCCTCAGACACTAACTAACTGGATGACTGTGAGCTAGGAAATTAAAATATGTTTACCTCAGTTCCTTCAAATATAAAACAGAGAAGATCAAAGACTTATTTTGTAGGGCTTTTGAGAAAATGAAATGAAATTCTATTAGCAATTAGTGCTATAAGCAAAGTGCCTGGGATGTAGTAGACATTACAGAAATGCTTGTTTTCTTCCCGCACTTCCCCAAGGGTTCAATGGGAGTCTTGTGTAATATGTTGAGAGGGAATTCTACTGGTGACATTCTAATTTATTTCCACATAGTTGGATAACTTTAAAAGAGGGTCTATATAATTTAAAAGGAGAAAATAGAAATAACAATTGTAATTTGATGGAAGAAAATACAAATAACAATTACAACCCTAAATGTGAATACATTAAACTTCCTACTAAAAGGAAAAATAATAAAATAAATGATAAGAAAAGAAAATATGACTTTTTTCAAATAAGAAAAAAAATTAAAGAATATAAACACAGACTGAAATTAATTGGGGGAGGAAAAGTAAGTATACTTATTTTGAACGAAAAACAAAAAAAAATGAACAAGAATTTCCAAATGACATAATAAAAATGACCATTCTACCCAAATTAATTTACCTATTTAGTGCCATACCTATCAAACTACCAAAAACATTTTTACTGAATTAGAAAAACTATAACAAAGTTCATTTGGAAGAACAAAAGATCAAGACTATCAAGGGAAATAATGAAAAAAAAAAAAAAACGTGAAGGAAGGTGGCCTAGCAGTACCAGATATTAAACTATACTATAAAGCAGCAGCCATCAAAACAATATGGTACTATCTAAGAGACAGAAGGGAGGATCAGTGGAATAGACTTGGGGTAAATGATGTCAGCAAGACTGTCTATGATAAACCCAAAGAGGCCAATTTTTGGGACATGAATCCACTATTTGACGAAAACTGTTGGGAAAATTGGAAAACAATATGGGCGAGATTAGGTTTAGATCAACATCTCACACTCTACACTAAGATAAATTCAGAATGAGTGAATGACTTGAATATAAAGAAGGAAACTATAAGAAAATTAGGTGAACATAGAATAGTATACTTGTCAGATCTATGGGAAAGGGAAAATTTTAAAACCAAGCAAGAGTTAGAAAAAATTACAAAATGTAAAATAAATAATTTTGATTATATTAAATTAAAAAGTTTTTGTACAAACAAAAACAATGCAACCAAAATCAGAATGGAAACAAAAAACTGGGAAAAAAATCTTTATAAAAAAAAATTCTGACAGAGGTCTAATTACTCAAATATACAAGGAGCTAAATCAATTGCATAAAAAAATTAAGCCATTCCCCAACTGATAAATGGGCAAGGGACAAGAATAGACAATTTTCAGATAAAGAAATCAAAACTATCAATAATCACATGAGAAAGTGTTCTAAATCTCTAATAATTAGAGAAATGCAAATCAAAACAACTCTGAGGTATCATCTCACACCTAGTACATTGGCTAAAATGATAGAAAGGGAGAGTAATGAATGCTGGAGGGGATGTGGCAAAATTGGGACATTAATGCACTTCTGGTGGAGTTGTGAACTGATCCAACCATTCTGGATGGCAATTTGGAACTATGCCCAAAGAGCAATAAAAGACTGCCTGCCCTTTGATCCAGCCATAGCATTGCTGGGTTTATACCTCAGAGAGATCATAGATAAACAGACTTGTACAAAAATATTTATAGCTGCGCTTTTCGTGATGGTAAAAAAGTGGAAAATGAGGGTATGCCCTTCAATTGGGGAATGGCTGAACAAATTGTGGTATATGCTGGTGATGGAATACTATTGTGCTCAAAGGAATAATAACCTGGAGGAATTCCATGTGAACTGGAAAGACCTCCAGGAAGTGACGCAGAGTGAAAGGAGCAGAACCCAGGAGAACATTGTACACAGAAACCAATACACTGTGGTAAAATAGAATGTAATTGACTTCTGTACTAGCAGCAATACAATGTCCAGGACAATTCTGAGGGATTTATGGAAAAAAAAAAAAACACTACCCACATTCAGAGGAAGAACTGCAGGAGTTGAAACACAGAAGAAAAACAACTGCTTGGACACATGGCTTGATGAGGACACGGTTGGGGATGTGACACTAAATGACCACACAAATGCAACTATCAATAAAATGTAAATAAGTCTTGATTGATCCTACATGTTAAAACCAGTGGAAATGCATGTTCAATATGGGGGGGGGGAAGGGAGGGTGAAAGGGAAAGTAAAAACTAGAATCATGTAACCATGGAAAATTTTTCTAAAAAAAAATTTCAAATGATTGCATAGCAATAAAATTATAGGTAAAGTGTCCTAACACAGAATCTATGCAATAAGATCAGGTATAATGGAAAAAGAAACACAATCATGTCATTATTAGAAATATGTACCAATAACATTATATATTCCTAAAGGAAATGGTAGCAAAAAAATAAAGGTTGTTAATTTAATTAAAGGTTTAATTAAATATTATTAATACAATGATTTAGGATATAGTTATGTTTAACTTTCAGGATATTATATGATTAGCAAAAAGAAATCTAGATAAATAGTAAAATCATGGATACAGAATTGTAAGTGATACTGGAATGACCATGGAGAATATCTTCATTTTACAGTTGAGTGTACTAAGGTCCAGACATAAAAGACTTTCCTGGTCAAATCCAGCTAGAGGGTGTTTGAGGAGGAATTAGAATCTACTGATTCCTGACTTCGAGTACAGTCTTTTATTTACAACTTGTAGAATTTAATGGAATATTGAAAAAATAGAATTAAATGGAATTCATTGGTATCTAAATATAAGTATTAAATATTTTTCAACTAACCTCATGTTTAAAAATGGACTATGCCAGGCATAAGTAAACTATGAGTCATACATTAGTAAGAAGAAGTAATTAATATTCCTGATAAAGGAATAGTCATTATAACAATAATGGAGATGCGTGCGAAAGATACTGGCTTATTTATAAGTTATGTAATGGTGTTGGAAATAATAGATGGTTAGAGAATAAATTATAGAAATAATTAATTTAAAGAGAATAAAAATGAGAAAATATATTAGCATTTAATGAACTTGATAGAGATATCTATTACCATTTTCTGTAGATTTGTATGTGTATATGTGTATATGTATATATGCATGTGTGTCTCTATAGTACACATAGTATGTCTATATGTACTATGTAAATGAGTGTATGTAAATATGAAGATATTTACATATATATGTGGGATAGCTAGGTTGTATATTGAATAGAGTGCTGGGTTTGAGTCAGCAAGACTCATTTTCCTGAGTTCACATCTTGTCTCAAATGCTTACTAGCTGGGTGACACTGGGTAAGTCACTTGACCCTGTTTGCCTTAGTTTCCTCATTTGTAAAATGAGCTAGGGAAGGAAATATTAAATTCTTCCAGTATCTCTGCAAGAAATCCCCAAACAGGGTCATGAAGAGCAGAAAATGACTGAAATAACCAATAGCAATCATTATATTATGTGTTCTTTGGAGGAAAAAATGTATAGCTCTAAAAACATTGAAATTATAGAAAAAGAGGAGCTCATGATATATATCTTTATTAAGGAAAATTAATTAAATACCATGAGTACAAAGTAAAAGATGATACATATTTATTAAGCACTCACTACATAGCAGGATATATGACACTTTCAGGGAGGACTAACTCCATAGTGGAATGCTTGCTGAGCCCTTTTCAGGGATGCTCATCCACTCGTGGTGTCCACCTTTCACCCAGCTCTTATTTGTGGCTCCAAGAAACTATAGCAAGAGTAACAACCAAAACCCACTAAACCGTTCAGGCAGAGGAGCTAGACCAGGTTGAGGGTAACCTACCAGCTTCACACCATGGGGTGAGTTGGTGGAGATGTCTGTCCCAAGCATGGGAAGATTCCCCCTGACAGGATGAGAACAATTTGTTCCAACAGCTATGAAGGTGGCTAAAGGAGGCACTGTGGCCCTCAGAGCTTTTGTGGAAGATGCGCATGTCTTCCACTGCATCCTGGGAGTCATCCCCACTCATCCTGGCTTTTGTCTTGCTCCTGGACTTGAATGGTTCTGGAAGAGAGAGTGAGACTGAGGACTTTGTTCAACTCTGTCTCACTTCCACCCAGTTCACATGTGAGTGAAGATGTCCAATGAAGTCCTTGGTTCTCTTTGAATAAAGAAGAGGAGAGCAACAATGTGCCAGGCCCTGTGTCAAGTGCTGGACATGCAGACAAGGACAAACAAACTAACTGAAGAGAACAGTCTCTGCCCTCACGTAGTGCACACTCTAATGGAGGAAGACATTCCAAAGGGAGGTGGGGAATTGGACAAGTATGGAGCTGGGGCTCAGGAATGCAAAGAGGATCTCCAGAGTGGGGACATGATGTTCTGTGATGTGGGCAATAGAGGACTTTGAATTGGGGATGACATGGTCAGACTTGAGTTCTTATAGTTTAGTTATTTTAGTGGTGTCTGTCTCTTTGTGACCCTCCATTATATAACTAAAGTGGTTTGACATTTCATGGTAAGGACACTTACTAGCTGGGTAATCCTGGACAAGTCATTTAACTCTGTTTGACTCAGTTTCCTTATCTGTAAAATGGAGATGATAATAGCATCTAAATCACAGGTTGGTGTAAAAAAGTGAAAATAATCATTGCAAAATGCCTGGCACATAGTTATTGTTGTTCAATTGTTTTACATATCTAACTCATTGTGATGAGGAAACTGAGTCAGAGGTTAAGTGACTTGTCCAAGGTCACACAGCAAGTAAGTGTCTGAGTTGAACTCAGGTCTTCCTAACTCCAGATCTGACACTATTTTCTGATCAGAAAGGCAGGAGGGGAAGGAGAAAAGAACAAAGTCAAAATTCTAGAGGGAAGAGAGAGTCAGGGAGAAGAATATCATTGAAAGTTATGTAGGTTGTGGAGAGGTCAAGAAAGATGAGGATTGAGAAAAGGCTAGTAGATTTGGTGTTAAAGATATTCTTAATTTGAGAGACAGGAGCTTTGGCTGTGTGGTGAGATTGCCAGCAAGATTAGAAAAGTACCAAGAAGATGGTAAGAGGAAAGGAAAGCTCCTGTTCCGAATAACTTTTCCAAAAGTTTATAAACAAAGGAGAGGAAAGACTCAAGATGATAAGCTACTTAGACAAGGACCTCTTTGAAAATTGCATATTGAGTATATGATGTATATTTTGACAGAGCAGCTGAACGCAACAGAGCTCTGGTTTCATGTAAAATCCCCTATTTTTGTTCTACTAAATACATGAAATAATAATTTATTTGGGTTTTTAAAAAGCAGAATAAAATAACAATTCATAGGTTTACAAATGCTGTCTAAGACTATTATTCTCTAGAAGGATCAGGAGATCTTCACTAACCTCTTTTGTGTCCTGGGTCCCTGGGCCAATAGTTTGCTGAAATCTATGGATCCTTTCTCAGAATAATGCTTTCAAATGCATAAAATAAAATATAGAAATAGGATTACAAAGGAAGCCATTTATATTGAAACCGTTATTCTTTTGTCCACTCCTGTCCCTCCCTGTTTCTGTCTCTTTGTCCCTATCTCCATGTCTCTGCCTGTCTTTGTTTCTCTGCCTTCATCTCTGTTTCTCTCAAGTTCCCAGACTAGGTTCACAGCACCTGCCTCAGCAAACAATTCCTAACAAGTGCCATTTTATATGGAAATAGAGTCCCTGTTCTAATTCCAGCTTCAGCTTTCATAGAATACTGCAGAGTTGAGCTGACTTACCGAGTTTGAGTCAA
This sequence comes from Gracilinanus agilis, assembly GCF_016433145.1. Lineage (NCBI taxonomy): Eukaryota > Metazoa > Chordata > Mammalia > Didelphimorphia > Didelphidae > Gracilinanus > Gracilinanus agilis. Next base: position 5,220,077 of record NC_058133.1, on the reverse strand, counting down.
ATTGTCCAAGGACATTGAGAGTGCAGCTCCCGTGACCAGTTCTGATCCAACAAGTCCTTTGGATCATTCCTCTTGGATTACTTTGTGTTATTGGATTTAGCTCTTTTTTAAAGGACATGTTGCTGCTGTCCCCTTCTCATGTCCTTCTAGAATGGGAATTCCTTGTGGGCAAGCCTTATCTGATTAGCCTCTTTGTAGTCCTAGCTTTTAGGGCAATGCCTGCTCTCAATAGTAAGAGCTGAATGAAGGCTTGTTGGTTTTTTCAAGACAAAATATATAAAATCCTTTTGTCATATATATATATATATAATCCTTATAGATATAGATATAGATTAGATACAGATTAGATATAGATATAGATTAGATACAGATTAGATATAGATATAGATATAGATATTGTTCATTATCTTCCTCTCTAGGGAGAGAAAGGGGTAGAAGAGGAGAGATACAGAGACAGAAACAGTGAGAGACAGAAAGACAGAGACAGACCCAGAAACAGAGAGTAAAATAGCCAAAATAGACTGAACTCAGATAATGTAAAAGAGAAGTATCAGAAAACTCTCTATACAATTATGTGACAATAAAATGGAGAATTTCAATGAAATAAGTAACTACACTTGCCCCTCTTATTTTCATTTTCATTCCTTCTTCTCTTTAGTATTTTTTTCCTACACTCCACTCATCCTGTCTCCAGTTTTAAATGCCAATAGGTCTAGTCAGCTCATTATGGGTTTTTTTTTTCCCTAACAGATACATTGAAGAAGCAGGCTCTTAATACTACAATTATAGCAGTTATGTCTTAGTGTTCTATTTGAACTGAAAAAAATACTGACAAAAGGATAAAAAATACTTTAAAAATATATATTATGAAGGGTAAAATATTTCTTGAAATAAAATTCAACTTCTGTTGTAAAATCTGTAGGTATAGCAACATTTTAGGAGTCAGAGAGAGGGAAGGAGGGAGAGAGAGAGAGAGAGAGAGAGAGAGAGAGAGAGAGAGAGAGAGAGAGAGAGAAGGGAAGACTATTATTAGTTCCAAAGTCTAGTTTTTAGTGGAAAATGGAACAGGTCACCTTGTTCTGAAAAAAAGTTTTTCTGCATGCAGAATGGAGACGATGATCTGACCTTTCCTTGCCTATAAGTATGTTGTTAGAATAAAAAAGCGTTAGGAACACTGTTCCAGGAATCAATTACTTCCTTAAGCAGCAATTGGCAGGATTTTGAATTATGTGTCTAATAGAGCATTGCAGCGGGTTGACTCCCCCCTAATCAAACAGGTATGGCTTCATGCTAGGAATGGGAGGGAGCTTTCCAGGTAAAATACAGAAACACACGGCGTGAAAAAGGAAAAGGAAGGTGAGAAAAGGAACGGAGGAAAGCATTTCTATCACACCTATTTTGTTCCAGGCACTATAATAACCCCTTTTTACAAATATTCTCCGATTTGACTTGAGAAAAGTGACACCTTGACTTTGAGCACGTGATGCTTAAGAGTAACATTTAAAATGCACAAACAGATATGTCTGACCATAATTGAAACGAAGATCGTCAATGTGGCCTCCTCAGAGGGTCCTGGTGTTCTTCCTTTATGTCTGGTCTAATTGGCAGCTGAGAGGAGTGAGAGCTGAAGGCAGACCACTGACCTACCTGCCAAGAGAGAGTCAAAAGGAACTCCAAAGCTGCTTTTGTGACCTTGCTGTTGGGAAAAGGAGATGCTAGAAGGAGAAAGTGAAGCATCTCATGGTCTGATTTCGAGAATGAAAGGCTCTGTGCATTCTCTCTTCTGACTGCCAGCTCCCAGAGTTCGCCCAGCCTTTCGTCCATCCCCTCCTTTTCTTGTTTCCTTAGGATATGTTCTCTCCAGAAGGCAGAGAGGGGGCTTTCGATTGTGCCTTCCTTTGGATCCCTGATGCCTGTAAACACTTACCAAAAGCTCGTTGACTTCACATGTGTGCTCTGTCACTATTCTCATTGACTAGAACCAAAAGTGTGATTTTGGGGAATGAGAAAAGAAATGAGGAGCAGGGGGAGTGAGGATATGGGACTTGGAAGGTCAAAGAGACACGGGGGCTCCTATGATGCCTGGGCAAGGGCAGACATTGGGTACACTTCCCTTGTCCTACAAATGATGATCTCACCAGAGATTATGGAGGTTCTGGACGTCTAAAACTGACAAATCTCTGTTGGTGTGAACTAATATATTTTCTGCCAGAATCTGAGTTCAGGTTTTGCCTTGAGATTCCAAGACATGGGCCCAGAGTTCCTTGGTCTTCATCTAATGACTAGCCCTATTGGAGGAATGAGTCAAATTGCAATTGTGAACTCTCTAGTATGTTCTACAACCCATTTATCTATCATCAGGAAGATGGAACCTAAGATTCAGCCCAACCTAGAAGATTTTCTTTGGATTCCCTGGGATCCAAGTTACTTTTGTCCTACCCTGGAAATATCCTAGATTTAGGAGAAGACGTGTGTGTGTGTGTGTGTGTGTGTGTGTGTGTGTGTGTGTGTGTGTAAAACAGTATGGTAACTGTTTTATTATATAGGATTTGCGGTTACTATGTATGATATTGTTTTGACTGATTTTTCTCTCTCTGTCTTATCTAAGCATTCCTGTTCCATTGTGACAAAGTCATGGAATCTAGGCTCCCTTCATGGAGGTGTGGTTTTTGGTAGGCTGGGGATTCAGAGCTTCTTCTAGCTGCATACATTCATAGACACTGACATTCCTTAGAAAACAGTGCCATCGAGGCACTGTTAGTGTGACCTCTTCAAGACAGGGAGGACCAGAGAAAACGGCTACATCTCTGAGAAGCAGAGAAAATTGGACATCGCCTCAGACTTTGGCCTGGAGGGAGGTACATACACCTGCCCCAGTAGGCAGTGTAGACCAACACCAGGTTGGGGCTGCATCTTTCGTGTTGAAGATAATAGACAATAGCTGTAATTGCCATCTGATTGTTAGACCTGTGTCCTTCTCCAAACCTGCCCTCAAGTCTTGCCCTGTGTCTATGACTTCCCTATTGTGGAAATCTTTATTGAAAACACAATTCTCCAGAGAGATTGGGGGCAAATGTTGTTCTCATTGGATTTCTACCATTTCCATCTCTGGGCCCCACGCAATGTCACCGGGAATGCTTTTTCCTACTATGAGACAGGTCAGTTACTTGACACAAAGCTGCCTCTGTCCAATTAATAAGGTGCTGAAGAGAACTGCTGTCCCTTTCCCCCATATAGGCTTTTCTAATGAGAACCCTAGGGGGAAGGGAATCTGTGAGTGGGCCCCACCCCCTCTCCAACAGATAGAAAGAGAGGAGCCACCCCAGACACACGTTCTGAGAGGGTTCTTAACAGAAGAGCTTCAATAATGTAGAAATCTTTTCTGCAAGATCTGTGATTTCATGGGCTTGGGGAACCCCCGAGTGTGAAAATCCTCTCTACTTGTGGGGAAGACGACTCTCTCGAACACGTAGTTTTAGGAGGTTGATTTGGACCCTGAAAAGGTGGCTGAATAGCCCACACCATCATAGCCAAAACATGTAAGAATTAAGACGCAAACCCACTGGGGCTTTTGGACTCAAAGGCCAGTCGTCCATCCAGTAGATACGTGCTTGCAATAGACAAGTCTATATGTGTGTGCATACACATATATCTACACACATTCATGTGTGTACCCACATATACACGCATGCACACATATATTACTGATTGTCTGAGGCTGGACTTGACCCCAAGCCTTTCTGACTTCAAGGCCATCTCTCTATCCACTGAGTCACCTAGGTGCCATCAATGACATATGTATTAATAAATCAGACACAATTTAAAAATAGGAAAGGGGCAAAAGAAAGGAGGGAGAGGATTGGTACTTCACCTATGGGAGTGATGATTACTATTGGAAGCCTCAATAGTTCCGTTGATCTAGGACATAAGCAATGGGTCCACTATGACTGGAATTTCAATATGTAGTCAGGAGGAATGGGGAATTTGTAAAAAAGTGTATGGAATGAATAAATATAGAGAAATGAGAAAGGGTGTTATGGTTGCCAGTGTGGTGGCTTAGTTTCCCTAGAATAGCATTGGCAAAGTCCTGGCACTCATGCCAGACTGGGGGAGCTGCTCCGTTCCCCCTCTTCTCAGCACCGAGTCCATTTTTTACATGCCCTGCCCCTCTGCCCAGCTCCACAACACAAGCACTTCCTCCCTCCACTCTCTGGGGTAACATGGGGGGCTCCCAGGCAGCTTGAAGTTGCCGTTTGGGCATGAGAGCTTGAAAACCTTTGCCAGTGCTGGCCTAGAATATGGAAGCTGTACACCCGAGGGATGTATTATCAGGTTAAAAGAGTCCGCTGGCGACATTCATGGCGGGCTTCAAATGCCAATACAAGGCGTTTCTCCTTTCTGCCGAACACAATCAGGAGTATTTCAAGCTGGGAAGTGGTCAGTTGATTAATATTATCAAAGCTATGAATCATGCAGCATTATGGCCCGAGTTTTCAATGTTTCTTTGTATTGTGGACCCTTTTTTCCAGTCTGAGGCGGCCTGTGGGCCCTTTCTATAACGCTTCTACAAAATTGGAATGGAAGGGCATGTTCCATTGCAGTTAGAGGCTCATGAAAATGTATTCTTTCTCTTCAGAATTCAAGGAACCCCTGAAATCTTTCCATCGAGAGCTGGGTCTGTGGGTCCCAGGCTAAGATACTGTGATCTTGGGAAGGGGAGAGGATGAGTCCCACACCTGGCTAAGAGATGGTGGGAACAGGATTACGGTGGCGGAATGATAAATAAGAGATTGACCAAACCTATTATTTGGAAGTCCAGGACTGTGAAGCTCCACCAGCCACTGAAACGTGGTCCCTGCTCTACCCAGGGGGAATGCTTTATCTTAGGGAGTAACCTGGGCCATGGAAAGGATAAGTTACCTTCCCTGGATTCAAGAGCAAATAATGTGAGTTGTGGGACTTGAACTCAGGTCTTCCTGGCCATACTTTAGGCTAGCTCTGTAATCTCTACTCCAAGGTGTAATTTAAAGGGATTTAAAAAATTGTATTCATTAAAAACCGTGACCTTCTGTCTTAAAATCAATACTAAATATCAATTCCAAAGCAGAAGAGCAGGAAGGGCTACACAACTGTGGTAAAGTGACTTGCCCAGGGTCACAAAGCGAGGATGTGTCTGAGGCCAGAAGTGAACCTGGGACCTGCTGCCCCTAGAAAGAGATTTTAGAAACTGAATTGCTTTCTCGTCCTCATCTTCTCACGATGACAGGCTGTCCTCTCCTAAAACCGAAGCCAAGAGGCAGTTCTTCAAAGACAACATTTCTAGGGAGGTAGGACGTCTGTAGAAGCACCCCTAAAAGAAATGGGGCCTGATTCCGCCCAGGCTCTGTTTCCCGACAAGGCCCCCTCTGCCCCGCCAATCGGATAGACGTGAACGGGCTTTATTGGGCTTTTCTGTGTCCACACTTGTTTAAAGCTTCCTTTTCAGATGCGCCATTGACATTCGCTTCTTGTATGTTATTTTTTCTGATTTCATGAGTCTAATTAATTTTAAAACTGAGCGTTGCATCAAAGGGAGCATTTCAGAAAAAGACAAGAGGGGTCTGATGGGAACTGAGAGAGACTTGTTCGAACCCAATCTCGGGCCCCAGGTACCTGTGTGAACACGGGCCCGCTACGGAACCTCTCTGGAACTGTTTCCTCATCTGTAAAATGGAGCTAATAATACCTCCAGGGGTTATTAGGAGACTCCAGTGCCCTGGTGCACATAGCAGTGCTTTAGAAGCCTGTGCAAAAACTGGCGCACAAGTAGGTGTAGACATATCCTAGTGTGTCTGATCAGAGCCAGCGGGGTCTGGCGAATAGAAGGCTCCTTTAGGAGCTGAGAAGCCCGGCTTTGAGTCTTGTTTCTCAAATAGATTAGCCTTGTACTGTGTGACCACAGCCAGGCAGCCCTGGAGCTGGACGGCCTCATTCTTTAAGACTGGAGCTCTTGCTGTTCTGTCCCTTCTGACTCTTTGTGACGCATTTGGGGTTTTTTTGGAAAAGCGCCTGGGCTGGTTGGCCATTTTCTCATCCAGCTCATTTTATAGATGAGGAAACTGAGGGCAACAGAGTGAAGTGACATGACTAGGATAAACACAAACACACACACACACACACACAAGGCAGGGGAAAGATACTGCCCTGATTTTGTCTGTTCAGACCAGCGATGGGCCAACTTGGTAAAGAGGGGCCAAAGGAAGGAAATGCTCCTGTCAGTCTGTTTCTAAGGCAACTCTTTGGAAGTTTCATTGTATTGTGTCCTACTCCTTGTATTCGTCAGATTAGGAATAATGTCATGTGGCTGGATAGAACATTTCAGGGGGCTGCATCTGGCCCTCGGGCCATAGTTTGCCTACCACTGGTCTAGGGCATTCCTAGTGTGGGAGCTCCTCTTCACCCAGAAAAGGAATTTATCTCTACAGTCCTACAAAGGGGCCAGCTGGTCGACACAGTGGAGAGAGTGGCAGGCGTGGCATCAGGAAGACCTGAGCCGGAATCCAGCTTCTGCTCGCTAGCTGTGTGTATGCACACACACAGACACCCATCCATATGACTCTATTTGTTCTTCCTTGAGTGCATATACATATGCATGAATTAGTCTAGCAAGAGCCTAGAAAGAGCCTGTTGCATACAAATAATATATATAAATACACCGAGTCACATCCATATGTGTATGTGTTTAGAGCTCTATGTGTATGCATACATGCATTATGAAGTCGTATAAATGGCACCATGTGGGATGATGGGGTGACAGAACCGAAGGGGAGCGTACGAGGAGCAGCTTCTGGGGATCCGTTTGGATGCATAAGTGGAGCCTCCGTAAGTGAAATCTAGAGCCGAGTTCCTGAATTATCCCCGGGCTCTGGTTTCAGTTCTAGTTTTAGCCGAGAACGAACATTCTCATAGACTATAAGAGTGTTAACCATAAGCCTCTCTTAGCAGCATCAAGTGATTCAGGAAACAGGTCAGATGGGGGCAAATTGGACTCTAGCAATTTTAGAAGGGTGAAGCCCTTTGCCTCTCTATCTGGCCCTCTCTGCCTCTCTGCCTCTCTGTCTGTCTGTCTGCATGTAGATGTACGTATGAATGTGTCATCTAGAATAGTTGGTTTGAGTCTATTGGCTGAGAGGGTTCGATTTCTCCCTGAGATGATTTCTTTAGTAGGCAGAGAAAAGAAGCGTAACATCCAGGCATCCTTGGCAGTTAAACCTCCCCCATGTGCCCAGGAACGCCTTTTCTCATCGAGGAATCCCATCAGCTCTTGTAACAGCAGCCCACCAGAGTGCTGGGAAGCGGAAATCTTGGTTTAGGGGTGAGACATTGCATGTAAAGGTGAACCTTTCTAATAGTGTAGCATGGCTCCGTGCCCATGTAGTTCCAGGCCTCTGGGTACATGTAAAGATGGATTCTTTCTAACTTCCTAGCACTAAAAATGTCCAATTTTAGAATGCTATCAAGTAGATTAAATCAAGGGTAGAATCTATCTGGTCACTTCTGGATTGTGAGATCTAAGTATTTGTGTAAGAATGTATGCCAGACAATGACCTAGGATGCAAAAGAATCAATACATCTTCCTTCCTTCCTTCCTTCTTTTCTTCCTTCCTTCCTTCCTTCCTTCCTTCTTTTCTTCCTTTCTTCCTTCCTTCTTTTCTTCCTTCTTTCCCTTCCTTCCTTCCTTCCTTCCTTCCTTCCTTCCTTTTTTCCTTCCTTCCTTTTTCCTTCCTTTTTCCATTCCTTCCTTCCTTCCCTCCCTCTCTGTCTCTGTAGGTCTCTCTCACTGTTTTTCTCTCTCTCTCATCTACCTAAAGAGTAGAAGTACCTTCCATTTAAAATGATCTTGTGAGGTTTTTTTTTCTTTTTTTTAAGCTCTTACCACAGACCTTAGAATCAATTCTATGTATGGTTCTAAGGCAGAAGAGTGGTAAGGGCTAGGCAACGGAGGTTAAGTGACTTGCCCAGGGTCACATAGCTAGGAAGTGTCTGAGGACTCATTTGAACTTAGAACCTCCCATCTCTAGATCTGGCCTCAATCCACTGAACTACTCAGCTATCTCCCTGATTGAGATTCTTGAGAGGAGTATTTCTTGATTTTTAAGATAATTTGTTTCTTGACCAGTAAAGACATTCTAATGATGAGCATACAATTCTATTGACCTTCATAAGACAAACAGAAACTCCTGGCCCAAGGTCCTATTTGTATTTTGGGGAGTCCTTTATTCAGTTTATTCCTTAAAAACCCCCATACATTTCTAATTGGCAATCAGCTAATTAGGAGGTGGTCCATCAGACCCTCATCCCTTACCCAAACTGTCAGGTGAAGTTTTTCATGTATGCCAGAAAAGTATCATTGGAGAACTTTCCTGTTAGAATCTGTGAAAGAACCATATTTCTCAGGACAAAGAGAATGCAAAAATCTATAGACTGAATGGAGCCCAGTCTGAGACCTGGCTCCAGAATTTTTCCTAATATACAAGAGCTGATTTTGAGCCTTTATAACCCTTACATATATAAGGATCCTTATGTAAAAACAATACAAAATATAAAAAATAAAAAAAATAAATTCTCACAATCTTTTCACTTAAACTATATTTATCTCTATATACCTAATAATTTGGAGACTATGGAGTGTTCAGGGAGGGACATTACTTCTGGTATGAAAGCTTGTGGGTCTCTTTTCAGGGCTACTCATCCATCTTTAGTGTCCACTTTTCATCTATGGTGAAATGAAATCATGTGTGACTCCAAGAAGCTGTAGTATTCACAATGGTCACATACAGGTAAGACTATCCTGGTAGATGCTAGGTTGAAGGTAACCAGTTGACCTCAAATCCATCATGTCTACTCCAAGAGTGTGAAGACTTCTCCAGGCATCATAGGTGGATGAAAACCGTTTCTTCCAAAGATCCTGAAGGTGGCTAAAATAGGAACTATGAAGATCTTAGAGCTTGGTCAAACATCAAAGAAGCCAAGATCATCCTCTGAATATTGGGTCCTCCCCAGTCACCCCAACTTTTGTCCTGTCACTAGGCTTGGATGATTCTGGAAGAAAAGAGTGAAGCTGATGACTTTGTACAACTCTGCCTCGTTTCAATCCAATTCATGGACAAGATAAAGCATCACTTGTAAGGCTGTCTCGAAGGTTGAAGTCTTGCTGGGTGAGATGCGATGGGATGCCTTTGACCAGTGAATCAGGGTATCAATGTCCAAAGAAGGATTCTCAGGAAGCCCTCAGGACTGGATTTGAGCCGAGATCTTCTCCTCCTCCCTCTCTCAGGCCTCCATCAGAAGTCCTCCTTCTCCCCTTCCTCCTCTGGAGAATTACCCCAAATCCTCTCTGGTCCCAATTGTCAGTAACTGTCACCAATGGCCTTCTTCTGGGTCTTTTTGTCCTATCCCCCATCCTTACCCACTCTATAATGTGAGGTCCCCAGTCCTTTAAAAAAGGATGAATAACATGAATATAGCTGTTTGCATGTGGTCCTCCCTAATTGGAATTTTCCCTCATTGAAGGCAGGCTCAACACTTTTTGTTTATCTCTGGAGGGTTGGTTTTGTTTCAAACAGCCAGATTTTGAGTACAGTCACCATTTCCTGCTTCTGAACTTAGTAGATTTGTATAATGTCCAATCCATTTTATTTCTCTAAGACTCAATGTCCTCCTCTGTAAAATAAACATAATCATTTATTAACTTATATGATTATTGTAAGGTTCCAATAAATGGTGTATGGGAGATATGCTGCAAATAGTAATGTCCTCTGGAAAACTGATTATATTTTAAATATTATTATGGTTATTATTCTTACAACATGGCTGATTCAGAAAAAAGATTTTATTTGTCTCTACATGAACTATTCTGATGTTTCAATGGATAATGATAGAGCAAAAGATTCTTTGACTGACTATTTGATTAGTAGAAAGACTTAAAAAATGTGCAGTAATGTCAGGAGACAATTTTGAGTTAGTTTTAGGTTATCTGGAAAGTGGAAAGCACAATGTGTGAATTGCGATACTCATGAAGCTCTTAGATTGAGAGATGCGATGTACTGGGAGACAAGTTCATTTTAATTAGTTTTTTTTTTTCTATTTGCCATCTCCCTCTGTATACTCAGGCTCATACCATCATCCTGCCAATGCTATTGTGTTCGGAAGTCCCTCTCTTCAAAGCAAAATTTTGATTAAATGATGAATTATTATGGATTCTGAAGTTAGGACAGAAACCCTATGATATCATGGAAATTTAAAAGAATGTTAGAAATTTCAGGAAATTCAGGTTTAGTGTTCTTCCTAGATAGGTAGGAGGAAGAGTGAATACGGTGCTGAATTTGTAGTCAGAAAGGTGTGAGTTCAAATCTTGCCTGAGATATTTACTAACTGTAAAACCCTGGGCAAGTCTCTTCATCTTTCTGACTCAGTTTCATCATTTGTAAAATGGTGGTAATAGTTGTTCTTCGTCCTACATAGTCAATGCAATAATATTTGAAAAGTTTTCTGTAAACCTTAAAGAAGTATATAAATGCTGCTCATCATGGTAGGCTACAATCAATAAGGAAGAAGTTACCAGTGAGAAATCTGCATGTAAAATTAAATATCTAATTTTTGTTAGACAACCAGCAGGTTTCTATTTTCTATAGAAGGAGGAAAGACAGACTTGATGCCTTTTTTTTTTTTTTTAAGCTGGAACTGGGATTACATTGTTATTGGGATTGTCAGGTAAGGAACAATACAGAATACAACTCATATTCTTAGAAAGTCATTTGGGACACTGTGAGGTTAATTGATTTATCCAGGAAGATATGATGTGTCAGACACTGGATGTGAACTCAGTTCTTCCTGACTCTGAAACTCATCTGTCTCTCTCTGCTGGGTCTCCCTGCTGGACTTGTCACGGGGCTGGGGAATTTATTGGTTGTTTTTGATGTTAATTCATCTTCTATTTCTCGAAGTCATTCTTCATTTTCTTGAACTCCCACTGAACTAAAACAAAAGAACCAAAAAGATTCAGTTCAATTCACCAAAGATTCATTCGATTTGTACAGAGTGGGAGGGGCCAGCTGCAATGTGGGGGCTGCAAACATTGCCTAATTCACTTTTTGTATGTAATGTGAGGACAGAGCTGGCTTGAGGAATGGACTTAAGGAACCATCCTACAAAGCATGGTAAAGGCAAAGGTGAGATGGGCCCAGTGGCCCATGGAGGAAGGGCAAAGAGAAATCATCTGTATCTGGCAGCCCTGAAGGCACTCCTGGGCTCTACATTGAGCCTTACACTGAAGAATTTCAGGAATAAGATATGAAAAAGGCCCACATTCCAGACCATGTGATATTCAATCATAGATAAATTAAGGAAGAGGCCAATTTAGCCAATGAGCATTCCATGAAATCCACGAAGGGGACACTTGGGAAAGTTGCGCAAAGGGACCTGGAAGTCAGGGAGAATCCTCAGAAATGGGAGATCTGGGAAGTTTACAAGATCCTTGGGGGTGGGGCAATGCCTTTCTTCTTCACAACAATCCTGAGAGGTAGATGCTTCTATTATCCTTTTTTTATAGTTGGGTAAATGGAGGCAGGCAGCAGTTATGTGATTTACTCAGGGTCAGCCAGAGAGTAGAGCTGCCTAAAGCTGGACCACTTCTGCTAAATTCCCAGGACTGTCATGAGGAAAGTGCTTTGCTTATCATAAAATACTTGATGTATGCGTCATAATAGTCTCCTGGAGACAGTGTAGAATCTGAACCTACCCCCATCTGTGTAGGGAACTCCCAGGGGGGAGGCAAATGGCCAAATCCCTTATTTAATGATAACATTGACCATTTCTATGGTGTTTTAATGTTTGTGCACACATACACACATATTAGAGTGCTCTCTGCTGCACACATATGTCAGTCTATCAGAGTGTGCTCTAAATACATATTGGGTGTATATATATATATATATATATATACACATATGGGTATTAAAATGCACTCTAATACATATATTATAGAGATATAATATAGCACTCTATACATAGATATATAGATATATTATATATATGTTCTTGAATGTATATGTGTGCATGTGGGCATATTAAGTGCTTTGGAAACCTTCATGCAGCATCTAAATGGTAGAGATCCTCCTTGGGCAGAGGGCGTGGCCGCCTGCATTCTTTGTGGGACCTACCACAATGGGCGTTCCCCACCCAGATGGAGTCAAGTATGAGTATACATAGATTACACAAATATGTTACACAAATTCATTTCAATTTTTCATTATCATCCTCAGAAGTAGGATTCGAGATTTTCGGAGGAGGAAACTCTGGTTTAGAGAGCTCGACTTAGTTGTCCATGTATCACGTGGGTAATGAGTGTCTGAGGCAGGATTCAAACTCAGGTCTTCTTGATTTGGGTTCCAGTGCTCTGTTCACTAAGCCACCTCTCTACCTGGCTAGTGTATAAGGAAGGCAGGGCTTGACCCTCATGGAGAGGTTTAACTTTCAATCTTGACTGAGGCAATACTATCTCTGTGACTTTAGAAAATCACTTGAACTTATTGGGCCTTTGTTTCTCCATCTGAGCAAATGAAGAGACTGGCTGAAATGGCTTCTCAAGTTCCCTCCAGATGTCATTCCTCAAATCCTTTCCTTCCAATTGCAGGGCTGGATCTCTCTCCACCAATTAGCCCTCTCCACTGGGAATCCTCTTACCTGCACTTTTCCACCTGCGCTATGGAGTACTTTGCATTCCGGAAAGAAAAGCATCTCTAAAAATTCAGAGCGTTACTTGAGAAAAAGGAATTACCGTGCCAAGCCACAAAATAGACAACCTTTTCCCCTCCGTTAAATGCATTTTATTCTCTTTCCTAGTTCCTGCTCCCTTCTTTTCCTATTTAGCCAGAGCAGAGCTTCCCCACTATGAATACTGGGGACTCAGAGTCCTCTATTTTTCACAGTCAAATTCAGAACCCGGGGAGAAAAGCACATGATGAACCAACATGTGAGGGATGAATGCCAATTACCACTCAAGGGACACAACAAAAATACTCAGAAAGAATATAATATACAATCAGGGAACTAGAACCAAATTGTGGTCGCATTGTAGAGAAGCAATTTAAATCCCACTACATTTACACATGTTGATGGAAAAACACATAGCTGAGTGGCCGTCGGTACAGATGGATCCATCTATAAATGGATACTTTTTGGGGAAGGATTTTAATGATCTCCTCTATGTTTCCTATAATGAGCTTCACAAATGTGTTTACCTCAACAATGTAATGAGCTCAAAGAATCCTGACTTGGGTCCTGATTTTGATCCTGGCAGCTTACGGCCAAGAAGCTGAGCCTGTGGAACTCCATGAAGGGAGCCACGTTGTTTTTGTTGGTTTAGTTGATTTCATTTTGTCTGGTTTTGTATTGTTTTTAATTCTTGCAGCCAGGGGAAATCTTTGAGCTCTGCAATGAGTAAAGCCTAATAAATCTTGGAGTGGGAATACTGCTTTTCTCTCCAGGATTGTAGGTAGGGGCTGATTGGTTGTTCACAGACAGAGGCCATTAGAGATGAGTGGAAATGAATGTTTAAAAAGAGCACACAAGGAGGAGCCATTCCTGAAATTGTTTCAGGTCTCCTAAGGCACTAGGTCTTGGGGTTTCTTGAGGGGAACAAATATGTGGCCTTTTGAAAAACACAACTCAGCATTTTGTAGCTCTCTTCTTCAACAGCATGTGGGATCTCTTTATTTTATTGTATTTTATTTTTTTAGCTCGATGCATCACTAGCAAGAGGTGGAAGATTTCAGCTGTATGACATTCCGGGAAAATATTCAAGTACATTCTGATCGATGAATAGGAAAAAAAAATAAAATCAAAAACCCAGATGGTCTCCATTTTAGCTCTCCGGATTTCAGATCCATTAGGATGTCTGCTCAGTAAACTAGCCATCTCCGTCAGTATAATGCTTCTGTCCAAATACTCAGCCAGAGCTGGAGTTTGGATAAAACCCATTGGAGGGAAATGTTAATATTCTAAAGTTCACCAAGTTTCCTTTTGCTCAAGCATTGACGTGGGGTTCTTGCGCAAGTGTTCACAGTGGCCCCACATTTGTGCCAGACTCATGTCTATGCACCGGCTTACTGTGAAATGTCTTAATGACTGGGAATTCTCTGAACACCAGTTCTGAGACAGCGAGATAATAGTAATTCTTCTCCTCCAGTTACCGGGACAGCCACAGTATAATATTAATGGTGACAATGATAAGGGTCCCTGACAGAGGACAAGTTGAATTGAGGGTAGCAGCCATCCATTTTGCCATCTGGTTACTGTCAGAACCTTGGTGGATGTGTAGCTTGTTTGGTGTGAGCCAGGATTGATTATGTCGGTGTTCAGTGCTATCCCGAATGGTCCCGTAGGGGACTTGATATATGATATTCACTCCCAGGTCTGCCGTTTATTATTTTGGGGCCTTGAACAAGTAACTTAACATGTCGAGCTCCACATTTCTTTATGGGTAAAATTAACATGTTGGACCAGATGAACTTTTAGGTCCATTTTGGCTCTAAATCTATTGTCTGATTTGAGGATCCCTCTTGGGTGAGAAACAGAAACTTGTTCTGTTTGAACTCAGAGAGCAAAGCAAAGTTCAATCAGTGGCAGAAACGGAAAATCAAATTCAGATTTGATATAATGAAGAAACTCTAATAATCAAAGCTTTTGAAAAGTAGAATAAACTTAAAGAGGAGGCTATGGGTCCTGATCCTGACGGTCTTCAGCAAAGATGTGACAACCACTCGATATATCCATCTATCTATCTATCTATCTATCTATCTATCTATCTATCTATCTATCTATATCCTTACCTTCTGTCTTAGAATCAATACTGTATATCAGTTCCAAGGCAGAAGGATGATACAATGGTTATGTGCTAGGCAATTTGTGGTTAAGTGATTTGCCCAAGGATACCCAGTAAGGAAGTGTATGAGGCTAGATTTGAACCCAGGATCTTCTTTCTCTAGACCTAGCTCTCAGTTCCTAAGTAATCTAGCTGACTCTCTTCATCTCATCATATTTGCTTTTAAAGGTATTCCTATTCAGCAATTGGCTGTGCTAGATGGACACCGAAAGCCCTTCTAATTCTTAGATTGTTACTCTGAAATTTTGGTATGTAATGGTCCAAGACCCAATATTTCTTTCTTTCTTTTTTTTTTTTTTTCTTGGACTACAAATCTAAGAAAGTTTGGTGATTCAATTCAAGAACACCCTTCACTTAGTTTGGCAGAAAGAATTGTCATGGACTCCAATCCTTAGACATCTGTGGCTCTTACTTTTCAAAGTCACAAAAGACCCTGTATTAAATGAAAGAAACCACACAGGATCTGGTCCTATCTCAGATATAAATTGGCTCAGAATGACATATGCTTCTCAGACTTATATTGGCTCTGAGTGAGAGAGGGATCAAAGTTCTTCTCCTACCCGATTTTCCTTCTTGAGGAGTGGAACAATATATCAAGAGTTGTATTTGGAGTCAGGAATTTCTGGGTTCTTATTGTCTCAGACAATGTCTCTCTGTAAGCATCACCTTGAGCTTCAGTTTCCTTGTTTGCAAAATGGCAAATTAAATTAGCTGCAATATCTACCTTGAGAATTAAGTGAACCAGAAAGAGGATCAGCCTTAGAATTAGGAAGAGCTGAATTCCATTTCTGCCTTTGACATATTATATCTGTAATAGACAATTCAAATAATCACTCAGTACCTTGGACTTCTCTTAAGAGTTTAGTTTTGGAAGAATTGTTAGATGGGGAAATGGGAGAAAATTTCTATACTGGGATTTCCCAGACTGATATATTCACCTAGCTGAACATGGCTCCCAAACATAATAAGATTCCTATCTCTTGTTCTTGCTGGGAGACTCAAATATGCTAATGTACTAATGGCCTTTAGAGATTCTAGATGTCCTTCTCCTCTTCCTCCTAGCTAATATTTATGAAGCATTTTTCAAGTTAACAAACTTCCTTATAAATGTTAGCTCAGTTCCTTTTCTTGTTAATTAGGTCAATGAAAAGGAACATTTCTCTTTCCATTTTTCATGTGTGACTTCATTTTCCCCTGACCCACTGGCTACTGAGAAATTAAGTGTCATGCCAATGGGGAGACTGGCATAGTGGAAGGAGTCAGGGGTCTGGGTATCAATCCTGACTTTGTTGGTTGCTGACTGGATAAAGTCATCAAAATTCTTTTAGCCTCAGTTTCCTCATCTACAAAATTGGGACAACCATATTTATAGTAGACATCTTATGAACAATAACTAAAAGATAAAAAGCCAAGCAGTTGTATCAATAGACCAATCAAGAATTTTTCTTCCCATTCTTGATGTCAGTAAGTCATGTATCAAGAAGATATAATTCTTTTTAGATATTGCATAATTACTACCATGATGATCCAGTTTAGTTTGACATATGCACTCACTTATCTTTTCCTGTTAATTTGTCACCAAATTCACGTGATTGTAATTCAGTCAGCTTTAAGGGGTTAACTTTTGATTTCATAAAAGACTCAGTGACAAATGAACTATGTGAGTAGATTGAGATGAACTCTCTGGAGGTCATAATATAATTATCATGGAGTTTTATGAAGTGGATAGAATGAGCCTTGAAGCCAAGAAGACCTATATTCAAGTTATATCACTGATATACTGGGTTATGAACTTTGGGGAAGTCTAAGGACACTTCTTTATCTATAAATTGAAAAGTTTGGATTATGTGGTCTCCAAATTCCCTTGCAACATTTAATCTATAATCTCATGGACATTTTCTAGATGGATATTGCTTCATGTCATACTTCTAAAGTCCTCATACTAAGTTAAAGCAAAGTCATGAAGATATCCCGTAATTCACATATTTACATTTTATGGGCTAAATATTAAGCCCCTCCTTTGACTCTCTCCTCTTGATGGTTTAAATTTCCAGCCCATTCAGACATGAAAGAATTAGTTTCTTAAATAGACATTCAAATCCTCATGAATGCATTATTCATTCCTGGAAAGTATACTGTCTGTCATGTTTTAATCTTGATTTGTACCCAGTGTCAAGTATCCCCAATAACATTCATGAATACCAAATAATCAATACTGATACTTTATTATATAATGCTTTATTAATTGAGAATTTCACTTTGTTTTCATTTTTGGATCAGTTTTTTGAATTGATTATATTAGATTTTTGGAAATAAATTTATTACTTATTTCTAACATTCCTTGTTTCTCAAATGTTGAGTTAAAATTCTCTCTCTGCCTCTACTTTTTCCCCTACCCACTGAAAAGCCAAACAATATGGTATGAGATATGTGTGTAAAATCATGCAAAAAAATTTCCATATTTGTCTTGATTATTTTAATCTGTCCTTTGGAAAGTATATCTTTGAGGTTCAGTTCACAAAAATAAATTAGCAAGAAGAAATGGAAATGACAGAATAATGAAAGGACAAAACATGGTCAAATCATCCATCTTTTTTGCAATCGAATCAGTCTTGGAAGGATGGAAGTTCTGGGCTTTGAAAAAATTCTAATGAAAAGATTGAAGGAATAATCCTTACAGGGCTTACTTTTTATTTCAGACTACAATACTCAATAGGCAGAGTGAGCTCTGTCATGTGGTGACTCACCTTTTGTTTTCCAACCTTTTCATGAAATAATTTGCATATTCTTCTGTTTTCTTTTATCTCCAAGAAGGAGTAAGAACATTGACCTTCTTGGCATCTTTCTGCCCTGTACAACACATACAGAGGTACAAATCAGTAACATGGACCAAAGTACCATTCATTTGTCCATCTTGGTCATAAGCAAAATTCCAGCTCTTACAATATGTATGACAAAGGAAATGTCTACTCTACTTCTCAGTCCTCCTCCCTGCTTTTTTTTTTTTTTTTTTTTTTTAATGCAGCTTTGGAAGAGAGTTGAGTTTGGAAACTGTGGGCGTAATCATTACTGCCTTCAGCTTTCCAAGGTTTTAGCTGTTGTATTACAAGGGGAAAGAGGGGGAAAGATTTAAGTGATTCACATTACAGCTAGAAGCAGCAACCCACATTTGTTTGAGTCAATTCAGTTCAACTCAACTCATTCAACAATCATTTATGAAGAGCTACTCTTCTAGGTATAGTGTAGGAGTCCAGGCATATATTAATCCTGATATTATTTTAGGGGTGCTCAAAAAGCTGACTCTTACATATAGGGATTCTTTTTTTTTTAATGTGTGATTTTCTAGGTGTAAGGATGATGGTCTGTTGAGGAAACTCTATTCCCAAGAGCACAATATTCTATGTTGTAAAGTGTTAGAGCAGGTTAGAATGGAGACTTAAAGATCCCACAGGCATCCATTCAGATTTCTGGATAGAATTCCAGAATCCAGATAGATTTCAGGGCATCTGCATCATTGGAAGGGAAAAAAAATATATCTACTCTCTTCTACAATAAATTGAACATTACTTACTCTCAGAATGGAGCCTTAATCTCTAAATGGTTTCCAAAGGGGTCAATCTCTCTCTCTCTCTCTCTCTCTCTCTCTCTCTCTCTCTCTCTCTCTGTCTCTCTTTCTCTCTCTCTCTCTCACACACACACACACACACACTCACACACTCACACACACACACAGAGGTTAAGAATACCTTACTTAGAGAGTGGGGGGAACTAAAACAACTAATCAATTAAGTCATAGTAGAAGCATCTAGGTAGCAGAGTAGATAGGAAACTGAACCTGGAGTCAGGGAGTCGGGAAGAAGTAAATTCAAATCCAGAACCAGGCAATAGATGGATGACTTTGGGCAAGTCACTTTACCTCTGAGTGCCTCAGTTTCCTGAACTGTGAAATTGGGATGACACCACCTACCTCTCAAACTAATTTTTAGCCCCAGAAGAGATTTTAAAAAATTATTTTAATAACAAATTTCCATGAGTTTTCCAAAGTTATGTAAACCAAATTGTTGCCCTTTTTTCCCTACCTCCTCCTAGAATTGGCAAGCAATTCCATCTGAGTTAAACATGTATTATCATCCAAAACATGTTTCCATATTATTCATTTTTGTAAGTGAATGATCTTATAAAACCAAAACCCTAAGGGGCAGTTGGGTAGTTCAGTGGACTGAAAACCAGGCTTAGTTTAAAATCTGGCCTCAGACACTTCCTAGCTGTATGACCCTTGGCAAGTCACTTAACCCCCATTACCTAGCTCTTACTACTCTTCTGCCATGGAACCAATACATAGTATTGATTCTAAGGTGGAAGGTGAGGGTTTAAAAAAACCCCCAAACCTAGAACATATACCCAAATAAACAAGTGATAGATCATACATTTCCATCTGTATTTTTATTCCCACAGTTCTCTCTCTGGAGGTGGATAGCATTCTTTCTCATAAGTCCCTCAGAATTGTTCTGGATCATTGTTAGAAGCAAAGGCTATCACAGCTGATCATTCCACGTTATTGCTGTTACTGTGTACAATGTTCACTCTATGTCAGTTCATGGAGCTCTTTCCAGCTCTTTCTGAAATTATCTTGTTTCTCATTCCTTACAGTACAACAGTATTCCATCACCATCATATACCATAATTTGTTCAGCAATTCTCTAGTTGAGGGACATCCCTTTAGTTTCCAATTTTTTGCCCCCACAAAGGGAGAAGCTATAAATATTTTTGTACAAACATGTCATTTTCCATTTTTAGAAGAGATAATATTTATAAAGTGCTGAACACCATTCTTTGCACAAATTTGGTACTTGATATATTCAGATGCAGGTTAAGTGATATGTCTAGAGTCACTTTGCTAGTGTTCGAGGCTGAAGTTGAATTTGGATCTTCCAGATCACCTGAGGTGATAGTATACTCTTTTTTTTAACCCTTAATTTCTGTGTATTGGCTCCTCGGTGGAAGAGTGGTAAGTGTGGGCAATGGGGGTCAAGTGACTTGCCCAGGGTCACACAGCTGGGAAGTGTCTGAGGCAAGATTTGAACCCAGGACCTCCTGTCTCCAGGCCTGACTCTCAATCCACTGAGCCACCCAGCTGCCCCAAGTATCCTGTTTTTCAAATATATCTTGTATTTACATCACATGTATTGTGGATCTTTATTCAGATATATCTCTGGTTTCCCTTAAAGTTACATAATCTCTTTTAGGGTTAGGTTTGCTTCTATACCTATACCATCTGGCATAGTTCCCATAGTTCCTGGCATGTTATAGATATTAAAAAATGTTGTTCATTGGTTTGCTACTGTTAAGGCTGGGGAAGAGAAGGACAAAGAGGATATAATCAATAACTCCAAGCCTTGAGAAGAATATTTCCTATAATAGAGACTTGATTTTTTTTCTGTTTAGCCCAAGAGAAACACACACACACATACACACACACACACACACACACACACACACACACACACACACAAAAAAAACAGAATTCTCAACAGAGAAAAATTTAGAACAATATTGAAAGGAAACCTTAACAATTAAAGATAACGAAAAGTGAACTGAGCTGTCTTGGAAGGTAGTGAGATTCCTCTCACTGGTAGTCTTTAAGGAAAGGCGAAAGGGACACGAGGAGCTGATGGAATGATGTAGTGAGAAGTCTTGTTTAGGTATTGGCTGTGTTAAGTGACTTCCCCTCCAGCCCATGGAATCTGTCATTCTGATTCTGAGCTGCTTTCAATGAAGTTTCCAAGCCTCACTCTGAAAGCAGGGATGTATTATTTAAATCTTGCCCAATCCATTTTTGTTCCTTCAAATGTAGTTCATATCTAATCACTCTGGAAAGAATAGTGGTGGGACTCCCTGGGAATGGAGGCTATGATTTCTGTCTTTATTCACTGTCTTTTGTCTTAAATACATCTTACTATTTCAATGCTGTTCCTAAGCATGGTGAGAAAATGGAACCCATAGTTCTCATTAAACTTAAGGAGTTTCTGCATTATTTATGAAACAAAAACAAACAAAAACTAATAGAAAATCTGATAGGAGTTTATAAATAATGTATTTCTAAGATATGAAGCTCCATGTGGGCATATCCAGAGCTCTTAAGGAGCATGAACAACATTAGGGAAAAAAGAATTATTTTTGCTTGTGTCTGCCCATTTCTGGAGTGCACTAGGGCCAAAGTATTATTTTTGGAATATTAGCATAAACACAACAAGATGGGAAGAAGGTTGCTGATTTTTCTTACACTGGAATCTACCAGGACACCATATTTTCAAGATGAGATCTTTCAAAAGAGAGACATTGACATAATGAGATACTTGGGTCCTGTGCTGTTTGTAGACCCTTTATTCTGAGTGCACTCCATACACCTGGCCTGGAGGCATTCTCTGACATGGCAATGATAATGAAAATGCCAGCAATAGTCTACACCACCCATGACCTTTTCTGCTTGGTGGGACTTTCTCAAGTTCATGTTCTCCAAACTCTGATATCAGGAACTTCCATTACTATCAGCCTCCCTTCCAAATGATTGTCTGGCTTCATATCCATTCTTTAACATTTTTGTAGCTGTGTGATCATGGCAAATGCCCTAATTTCTCACAAGCCTGGTCTTTTTCACCTGGAAAGCAGGCAGAGCATCTCAGGCAGAAAGAAGAGTGTGGGCAAACACTCAGAAGCCTGAAAATGTTGCAGGATGTTCTGGAGCCAGAGAGCATGTCAGTTTGACAAGCATATATGATATGTCAAGATGAATAATAGGGATTCAATCTGGATAAGTACATAAGGACTTGATCAGGTAAAAGTAAGAGCTGATTTGAGAGGATGGGGCAGGGATTTATCCAGTTGCTTAGAGGGCAAAGTAAGAAATACTAGGAGCTCACCAACCATCCTCTAGATTAGCACAAAAAAAGCCTAAAAAATCCATCCCAGAGTGGAGGAGCCAACAAAAGGCAGGGTGAAGCATATTTCTGCCAGATTAGCATGGAGGAAAAGCAAGGAGGATCTGTCTCATTGTGGTGCAGTAGGAGAGGAGAAGGCTGAGCTAGCCAAGATGGAACTCAGGCACAACCCAGAATGGAAAGCAGGGTGTGAAACTCAACCCAATAAGGTCCATCCTTGTTGAGAGAGAAGACAGAACCTAACAGGATCCAGAGCAAACGCCATCTGTACTGAACAGCTGCAAATTTCCCCACAGCAAGCCAACCAGGTCACCTCTTCAGGGTGCTCAATCCAGGACTGAGACAGCTGAGCTGACCTAAGGCATTTGGAATAGAGCATAGTACAAGCATGGGATAGTACTCTCTCCATCCCAGGAATGGCGTTAAGCTTCTGAATGTAAGTAAAGTGAGAAAAAGCACCCCCAAATGAGCAAAAGACAGAGGAAAAATTCTGATTCAGAAAACTATTCCATCAATAGAGATAACCAAAATGCAAGCTCAGAAGAGGACAGCAATATAAAAATGAAAGCTTGTGAAGCCTCTAAGGAAAATGTGAAAGGAAGTCAGACCCAAAATGAATATGTAGAAAGGCACTCAAAGAGGATCAAAAATAAATATTTAAAGCCAAAAGAAAAATTAGAAAAGGATAAAAATATATTAACGGTTTAGACTGGGGAAAAAAAAAAACAACAGCTCCTTAGAAAAGGAAATACAAAATCTCAAACAAGAAAATAATTTTCTATAAAGGAAAAGCAAAAAAGTAAATTACTCCGTCAAAATTAGAATTGGACAAATGGAAACTATTGACTGTATAAGATATTAGAAAACAATAAAACATATTCAAAAGAAAGGAAAAAAAGATAAAAGAAAATTCTAAACATCTAAAAACAACTGTAAAGTAACTGACCTAGAAAACATATCCAGAAGAGATAAGCTGAGTCTTTGGACTGCCTGAAAACCATGATCAAAAAAAGAGTTTGGACACCATATTGGAAGAAATTATCAAGGAGAACTACTCTTATATTCTTAAACAAGAGAGGAAAATAGAAATTAGAGGAATCCACTGATAGCCTCCTGAAAGAGATCCTGTATTTAAAAATCCTTGGACTGTTATAGTCAAATTCTAGAACTCCCAGGCTAGGAAGAAAATACTATAAGAAACCGGGGGGTTGGGGGGGGTGGAGTGGAAATCATATATAATTGAGTTATAGTCAGGATTACACAGGACCTATCAGCTTCTACATTAAATTACTGGAAGGGAAAGGAACTAGGAATACAACCAAGAATCACTGATCAGAATACTCCAGGTGAAGAAATAAATACTTAATTAAATATAGGACTAAGCATGGGGGAAGGGGAATGAGGAAGCAACTAGAGCTCAAAAGAGGATGAAAGGAGCATTAAAGATGAATCCCCAAACCTCAAAGTTTGAATGGCCCTCACAGCTCAACCCAATCAGCATGTTAACATAACAATAAGCAATCTGAATTTTTAAATTTAAATTTATTTTTATATGTATATATATATATTTGTTTTTAGCAATCTGATTTTTGGTTTAGTCCTCCAGTAAAGTGGCCTTTTGGTCAAACATTTATGAAATTCCCCCTTGCAGGAATCCAAAATCTTCTCAACTTCTAAGAATTTCTCATAGATTGTTTTGCTAGTATCCAGCAGAATACGAGCAATGCCTTTTCTATTTAGCAATTCATCCAGTACTTGAAGGGAAGAACCATGTACCCAGTTCTGTCAGCCACTTCTCAAGAAGTAAGTATATCTACCAGGCCTTTGGCATAATGGGTATATTTTAGCCACTCTTTGGCTTCTTGAAGTCCTTTTAAATTAAATATATAATATCAGATGCTGTCTTATCTCAATAGTCACATCATCCTGGACTTCAAGTTTTTTCATCTAATCTCAATTTATAGAAATATTCCCCCTCTATTTCAGAACATTACAGTATCTATATTTTGCATTCATTTGATTAAAATCAACCGAATTTTTAAAATGCTAAGCAGATTTAATGAATCTCAGATTAGAAAATTAAATTTTTGAATCATAGAATCACAGAATTTATGAACATGAGAAAAACTCAGTGTCCATGTAGCACAATCTATAAACAAAAAGAATCAATATTATACCACGTGAGAAATGGTCATTCTTGCCTCTGCTTGGATATCTCTAAAGAAGGGGAAGCCTATCACCTCCTTAGGAAGTCTATTCCATTTCTGAACAGCTCTCATTATTGGAAAAGTTTTTTTTTTTGTTTTGTTTATTCCCCTGACATTAAGACCAATATATGTCTTCCTGTTTCTGTCATCTGGGCCGAAAACAAAGACAATATAATTTTTGTTCCATATCACTTGAAGATATTTATCCCCTGTGCCAAACTCCCCCACCAAAAAAATCCTTCTAAGACTGACCATTCTCATTTCCTTCAACCTCTTTATGATCAGTAGACTCAAGATCTTCACCATCCTTGCTATATTCTAAAGATTCTAAAGAGCATTTCTAAAATATGACAACAACTGAAATAGAGGCTCTGAACAAGTCTGAATATAAAGGAACTTTCAGTCAGCCAACAACTCTTTTCATTAATCTGTCTGTCTTGAGGAAGTAAAAGTTAAATGTAGCTCTTTGGGGTATCATACCATACTGCACTGATCATATGAAGTCTGCAGTCCACCTAAATCTTTTTAGATCTTTTTTATCAGACAAGCTAATATCTTCCATGTCGCCTATTTCCCTAACTTAGGAAGATGAATGTTTGAACTGTAGTATAAGAATTTTGATTATAATAATCAATACGAAATTTCATCTTAATAGATTTCATCCCATTATTCAGATTATATACCATTATCCAATTCTACCAAAATCTTTTGGGACCCTGATCTTTTAGGAGTCTCAAACATTATACTTTTGAAGAATAATAGCTTTTTAACACATACACATGACATTCTATCACAGTCAAAAGACTCTACTGGAGAAAGTTTAGACATTAGTCTACAAATTTGGGTGAGGCCATAGTTTCCTTAAGCATCAGCCCTTTCTGGTATTCTTAAAAGGACATTAACATTAGAACAGGCCTTTGTTTACTCTAGGCAGTGGATAGAATGTAGTGCCTGGGAGATATGAGTTCAAATTCAGTCTCAGATATTGACCAGCTGTGTGATCATGGAGAAATCACTTAATGTCTGTTTGCCTTAATCCACTGAAGAAGAAAATGACACACCATTCTAATATCTTTTCTAAGAAAACTCCTTGTTCAGTATCAGAGTGCTATGGTCCAAAGGGTCACAAGGATTCAGAGATAGCTGAATAATTAATTTGAAAAAAAATTGTTTGCTCTAACTTTATATAAGCCCACCACAGCTGAATGAGAAGTGTGAATGGTGACTTTTGAATGTCATCCCACAGGTTTATTATCTTTTTAAAAAAATTGGCTGAGTCTTGACATCTGGAAAATAAAAGCATCGTTGCTGGATCCTGGATACTTACAAACTATTTTTATTATGATATTTCTGGCAATGTACACTGCATGCATATTTATAGCTTTTTTTAAAAAAATGCTTCCCATTTCTATAGATTTCTTCATCGTTTGCAGGTGTGATTATAGATTCATGAATGCAGCTAATCAATCCTAATACATACAGGAATCCAGCTATTGCAATGAAATTTGCCTTGATTTCCTGATGATGTGGTGGCCCTGAAGAAAACTCTTTGAATTACATAATCCAGAAGAGCCTCTGGGAAGAGGGAATGGCAGCCAGGAAGAGCTGAATCCACAGGGTTTCTTTCTTACTTATATTTCAGATAGACCCCTGTCATTTGCCTTTGCTTCTCATCTTTTCTTCCCTCTCTTCCAACAATAACAATAAAACTACCCAGATGTGGGTCCCTGTTCTGATAGAGAAATCTTGTTTAGCTCAGGAGATTGTTGTATGCTTTATCTAAGTGGGGTCAACTGACACTCTCACTCTGTCACTAGGAAAAGTAGTAAGTGTTTGTTTTTCTTCATACAAACATAAAAATTACTTTATTCTTTCTATAGTTCAATGTTTATTTGCTAATTTTACCAAGGAGGACAAAAATATGCATTCTCAGTCTAAATATTATTGTACATGAAAGGCATATATCCATTTGTAACTTTACTTTTGTGTTTTAAGGTGATACTATTAACAATGATCATCATCTAGTAGGGGGAGAAGAAGAAGGAGGAGGAGGAAAAGGACAAGTAGGAGGAAGAGGACAAGTAAGAGGAAGAGGAAGAGGAAGAAGAAGGAAGAAGGAAGAAGGAAGAAGGAAAAAGAAGAAGAAGAAGAAGAAGAAGAAGAAGAAGAAGAAGAAGAAGAAGAGGAAAAATGTTAAGGGATTTTTTTTAACACAATCCTTATGAGATATAATTATATCCTATCTTTCCTAGTAGACATTTTAATTCCAGAAAAGATATTCCTTTTTTTCTTTCTTAGATATCTATATCTCTCTACAGATAGATATGCATATATATGTATATATATATATAAACAATATAGTGTATTTTTCCATTTTTCAGTTCTTTCTCTAGAGGTAGACATATCCAATGATTCTTCAAACAACATGACTATCACTGCATATAACATTCTCTTGGTCCTGTGTATTTCACTCTGTTTTTTCATGCAAGTCTTTCCATGTCTTTTTTCTAAAATCAAACTGCTCCTCCAGCAGAGTAGTATTCCATCATAATCATATACCACATATTGTTGAATCATTCCCCAAATGAAGGGTCTCCTCTTTTTCCAGTTCTTTGCTACCACAATGAGAGTTATAACATTGCTTGGCCAAAATCTGAACACAATTTGATAACTCTTTGGGTATAATTCCAGATTCCTCTTCAAAATGGTTGGATTAGTTCAGTGTCCCCATTTTCCAGCATTCCTTCCATCATTTCTAATTTTCTCCCTCTGTCATTTTGTCTAGTCTGGCAGGTGAGAAATATTATCTCAGAGTTGTTTTAATTTTCATTTCTCTAATCAATAATGATTTAGATCATGTTTATATGGCTATGCATAGTATTGATTTATTCATCTCAAAACTTCCTGTTCATATTTTTTGACAATGTATTAACTGGGAAATGGTACATTCACATATACATACATACATATATACATACATGATAAAGCTCTTTATTTGAGATATGAGATCATAACATTTTAATCTGGCTTAGACTTTTTTTTTTAGACTTAGGCATTTGTGAGTGTCAGGGACTATATTTCACCCATAGGCCTCATGTTTGACACCTCTGTTCTATGTGACTTGAAGAAAAGGGATTCTTAACTTGAGGTCTATGACCTTAAAAAGAAAAATAATACTTTTTTGTTATTGCTTTACAGTATAATGGTATCCCTTTAAAATCCTCCATATTTTATGTTTTTAAAAACATTATTCTGGATGCATAGGTTTCACCAGATTGACTGCCAAAGGAATTCAGGACACACACACACACACACACACACACACACACACACACACACACACAGAAAGAGTAAGAAAATAAATGCAGGGTATTTGAGGAGAAGGAAAAAAAACAAACAAACAAACCTCAACCACTGTGTTAGTCCAGAAAGTATTGTTGTAGAAAGTGTCCCTCACAGAAGATTTCAAGACAAATGTAGGGTGGGACAAAGCAGAGGAGTGAGGAAGCTGTGCATTCCCCATATGGGCCATATCCTGTGAAAAGAAATAGAGATGGAAGTTCAATGGTGAATTCAGGGAACAGCTAGAAGGTCAGTCTGGGAGTAACAGAAGAGTTCCATCAAAGGAATTACTTTCTCTTTGTCTCTCTTCTTTCTCTCTGTCTCTCTCAACAAAAGGAGGGTATGGCATTCATCTTTTTATCCCCAACAGTGCCCAGTAGAGTGCCTTGAATATAGTAGACTCTCAATAAATGTTTGTTGAATGAATGAATTTATTTCTCTCCATGCTGAGAACTCAGATTCTCAACTTCCTTGTGATTCATACACAGGTGTCATCAATACTCATTAGTGCTCCACACCTCAGGGGGAAAGAGGGATGCTTCAGTCTCAGGTACAAGCGCAGTGTTTTTCTGGTTCACTGATTAGCCAAGTAAATGTGTTTGCCAAAAGGAGGCTCCATCTGAAGCGGCTGCTTCATTAAAATCCATACTTTTTTGTTCAATAGATCACTTGGCCATCAGCAAAAGTACTAATTAAAGTCAAAGGAACTCTTTTGTAATTCTAACAAGAAAGATATCCTTGGGAGGAAAGAGTCCATTGGTGGGGAGAGCCTTCACTTGGTCTCTGATCATTTCCATTCCCAGAGTTCTTCCAGAGACACAGCACTGCTATGGTGGACAGAGGACCACGCTCAGAGGTAAGAAGGAATGGGCTCAACATCTACTTCCTGACACTTATTAGCTGTGCGACCCTGAGCAAGCTGCCTAAACTCTCTGAGTCTCAGGCAACTTGCTAGAATTTCTCTAAGTCCTGGCTGGGTTGTATTATGCATTGATGAATGCAGTTCATCACTGTGAGTTAGTCACAGAGACTTCAATGTTATAAAGTCCATTGATGGCACAAGAGGAAGAGCCTCTGGTCCTAGTGTTTATTGGCTTTGACCTGGCTAAAGAATGACTGTCTAAGCAGGAATAGTATGCAAAACAGGTCTCGTCCCCGCTTGAGTAGCTATTACTGTGTAGGATCCTTTTGGGCTGGTTTTGGTTGTTTTCAGGGAAAATCAGAGGAAACTTAACAATTAGGAATATTAAGCAGATTCTTCAGCCTGACTCGCCCTATTAAATCACTCAACAGATATGTTATTGTCTGCGGATCACTGAATTCGACAAATAATTATATGCTACCTACTGTGGAAAGAATACTGTGCTTGACAATGGCTGAAAGAGAATGTTAGGTAAGTCATGGCCATTGTCCTAAGGGAGCTTGTCGCCAAGTAGAGGATAAAATATATTCGGAGATAAACCACCACACATAACCGGTTTCTAAGTGCAATGGAGGATAAAAGAAAGAGTGTCAGCACAAACAAAGGTCTTAAAAAGTGTGTGTTGACTGATACACAGGGGCCAAAGGGGGAAGCCATTGCCAAAGAGCAATCACACACACACACACTCACACTCACACACAAATGCAATATTTTAATCTTTGCAAGAATTTAAAAGTAAAACTCGTGCTGGATGTTCTCCTTGAGTCGTATAGATTTTGACAATAAGACATGGAAGATAATGAGGCTGGACCACTAAAGGTCCGAATGCTGCTCTTTGATTCTGATGGATACAAACAGGAATAGCACATCATCGCTTAGCTTATGTCTCGAGCTAAGCTTGGAAGAGCTCTTCATCAGGAAGATAGCATAGATTTCAAAGTTCATCAGCTGGAAGGGACCTCCCAGATCGTTTGATGCAACATCCCCATTTTACAGATTAGGAAAGCAAGGCATACAAAGATTTTTGGCCAATGTCATACAGGTTGTAATTTAATTTGTGTGATTTGAAACAAGGGTCTTAACTTTTCTGAGATTTATTTTATTCAATTGGAAAATTCAAAGGATAGACTTTGAGCCTTGGTCCTCAAGGATGGAGTTTTAGTCCTTTTTAGTCCTTATGTTATTTTTAACCAGAGAAACATGGCAATTGTATAAAAAAGGAAGATCTACTTTAAATTCAAGTAATTATATATTCAGTTTCTTTTCAAGGTTGATATGTGATATAGTAAGGATGGGAGGATGTGATTTAAGATGTTCTGAGTTCAAACTCTGCCTCAGAAATGTTTCATTAGCAATGTCATCTTGTACAATTCACTTAAACTCTTTGAACCTCGGTTTTCTCATCTTTAAACTCTGCCTGCCTCACAAAGGTGTTATGAAGATTAACTCAGAGACCATGTAAAGTGTTTTATGAGCCATCGAGCTCTAGGAAAAATGCTAGCTGTGACTGTGATTATTATTCAAGGAATAAAAGGAGGGAGTTCACTGGATATATAACAAAGAAACAAATAAATAACTTTGAATTAAAAAAAATAAATGTACAAAAGGTTAACACAAAGCCAGGCAAGAACAAAAACAAAAGGTAAAGAAAGACAGGACTGAATCTAGATAAAAATGGTGAAAATTGGAGACCATCGGAGGATTCACTGATGGACATGAGGTTTGTTGTTGTCATTTTTTTTTTATTTTTCTAGAGAAGAGAAGGTCTGAAGGCTGAGGGTTATGGTAGACTAGATGACTACTGAACCTCTACATGACATCAGTAAAACATGACTTTGAAAGCCCTGTGAGGATGTGGGAGCAGATTTTTCTGATTGGCTCCAGAGGTCAAACCTAGAAGCAGTGGGTGAGAGTAAAGGACAGTGTTGGTTTGGCTTGGATGTTTGGAAAAGATTCCTAAGCACATGAATTTCCAATAGGTCCTCCCTCATTGATGATTTACTAGCCAGTGCTGAGCTACAACTTCTGTGGGATGTTTCAGGAGGTTCTAGGTTCAACTATGGGTTGGAATGAATGATGCTGAAGTTCTTCCATATTGATAGAGTACCATGTGTGGAATTAGGAAAACCTGAGTTCAAATCCAACCTTAGATACTTATGAGCTATTATAGGTAACTAGCAAATAATTACTCCTTTTGCCTCAGTTTCTTCATTTGTAAAATGAGCTGGTGAATTAAAAGATAAACCACTGAAGTATTTCTGTCAAAATCCCTAAATTGTACATGGCCAGAATGACTGAACCACTAAATCCATGTAATATTCCTCATGTCTTTTTTAGAGAAAATGTAACCCTTTTAAATACCTCATTTATGAAGCAGCTAGGTGACACAGTGGATAAACTTTAGGACTTAAACTCATTAAGACTAAAGTTCAGATCCTGTCTGTGTGACCAGGGGCAAAATACTTATTGACACTTTGCCTCAGTTTCCTCCTCTATAAAAAATCAGGGTGTTGGAATAAGTGACTATTAAGTTTCTTTAGGCTCTTAGTCCCCAATACTGTAAGCCTATGGGTTTTGAAGCAATATTAAAATATTATGTAAGGGGATTATTCTTGGAGTTATTCACTTAAAACAGAAGAAAATTCCAAATGAGAAATTAAAAAAAAATGCTTAACACATTGTAAATATTTACTCCTCTATCCTTTTGGCTTTTCCCATTTCTGAATCTCTTACTGCCTTTCCTGACTTTCTGGAATTTGACACCCTGACCCCACATGCTGGTTACTTTCATAATTCGCTGCCCCCAGACTCTTGCTGTCCCACCGATTCCTCCCCCCACTGGAATGTGAGCTCCTAGGGATCAGGGAAAGTCTTACTTTTCTCCCTGTATCTCCAGCTTTGGCACAGAGCATTGGGTATAGTAAGTGCTTAATAAGTGTATTATTCATTCCTCCTTACATGATTTAGGGCAATTTCCATCTCTTCATCACTCTATTTGACCCTATTAATTGATGTATTTCCAAAATTTGTAAGTAATCATTCTGTTAAAATCTAATAGCCAAAGTTCCCTCCCACCCCCACCCCCAAATGCCTTTCCCCATAGTTCTGGTCGGTTACCCAAAATGCAATGCTCTTCTTCTGCAGCTGTGGCATAATGTGATTTCCAAGTTTATTGGAGTGTCCCGGCCTTTTGTCTTCTTGTGAATCTGTGGTTAAAATGAGCTGTTTGCTGTGCCTTTGTTAGGATGTCACTTTATCCAAACACCGTACTCACTCATGTTGTACAACTGGATACTATTCCAGCTGGGGCCTCAGCCTCCCTTCCCTAATGAGCAGCAGAAACTGCCAAGGTTCCCGTCACAGAGAAGCCTTTCCCAAGCCCTTGATGGAACCATAATATGATTTATTCACTGTACACATCTGGCTGAGAGGTTATGGGGATTGGTGTGGGGGCTGAAGCTTGCTCCTCTCAGCTCTGTCACTTTGGCCGTTGATACGTAATAAATAAAAGCCAGCCACCCCATGAGGTGTTTTATGGCGTAAAGTCTTATGTGTTTGCTAATCGTGCATTAAGATTCAGGAGGAACTGAGCCGAGGGAATGGAAAGAGGAAGTCACACACCAGGTGGGCTTCATTTTCTGGGGAAAAACAATCACAATTGATAGGAAATGAGGAATATTTGGCTACAACTCTGTTTATCAAACTCAAGCCTAAAGGGATTCTGAGGGAGTCCTAAAGGGATCATGGGACTGTAGCTGTATAACTATGAACAGCTGTCCTCCCGTGGCTACGCATCACTGATCTTCGCGTGCTCTTGGCAGTTTCCGGTCCCTGAGCTGGACTTGGGGTGCCAAGAAGGGTGTCTCCAGAACCTACTCGACTAGAAAGGTTCTGGCCCAAACTGTCTAAGCAGAACAAGCCATGCTTCTGGGCCATTGGGAACATTCTAGCAAAGGGATGGCAACATGAGATGTGAGAGAAGCAACGGAGATTTAGTGTCTAGAGACGTGGGTTTATTTTCAGGATCAGCTGCTCAACACCTTGGTGATACTGGCATATTACTCTACTTCCTCCCATCTGTCAGACAGTAGGGCTGGACTAGGCAATCGCAAAGATCCCTCGGGTAGAGCTCTAGGCTGCGATTCAATGCAACAAGTATCTAGTGAGTATTTACTACGGGCACAGCATGGAGAGGTTCTGGGAATACCAACAGAGAAAGGAAATGGACGCTGTCTCGCCAAAGCTTCTAATCTACCTGGGAAGTGGGAGAGGGCTACATGGACACGGGAAAGTCAATACAAAATACAGGCTGTCCCCACATCTTAGTAGTCTTTTAAATCAATGTGTATATACTCGTGTGTATATATGTATATACAGGTACATGCATGCATGCATGGATAGGCATTTATACATATAAACATATATACACAGGTTCATGTATAAACACATATATTTGTGTACATGTCTATATACATGTTGCACATATTCATATAGAAATATATGTATATATGTATGTATATATATCCTTCTACTTTTTTATCTCTACCACTAAAATAATCAAGTATTAACTCGTTGTTTGACATTTAAAGTCCATTATAACCTACTCATAATTTACTTTTCTAGCTACATCCTATATTATTCCTCTTCATGTCCATGAAGATACAGGAAATGAGTCTTTTTGCTGATCCTATCTTGTATCCAAGCCTTTGCTTTGACAGTCCACCATGCCAGAATGCAGCTTTCCCCCAAGCCATTGCTACCTCTTGAATCCCTCGTGTCCATTATCAACCTCTGGATGGCCTTCTTAGTGGTTACATTTCTTCATAATTCTGTCAGGTAACAGTCAAACAAAAGCCCATGAAACAAAACCCTTCCCAATATCCTACTTGCTATTTAAGTTTGGATGTGCCCCCTCCAATTGTATTTTTCTTTAACCTGTCAGATGTCATCCTCTACATGAAAACTTTCTTCTTTTCCCAGCTACTAACCTTACTTCCACCATTACTTGGTATTAATTTTGTATCAACTATATACATATATATATGCTATATGTGCTAGTCATCATCCTTGGCTAGATCTAAAGCTCCTTGAGGTCAGGGACTGCCATTTCACTTTTCTCTTTTTATCTTCAGCACCTAAAACAGTACCTAATGGAGGCCCAATAGATAGATAGGCATCTATGAACTTAGAGTCAGCATTTAATAGGTAACTTATAGATTCAATGTAAATGGACAAAAAGACAACATATGTAGATGGATAGAGAGAAGAAACCAGATCTGGACAGCTGGAGAGAGAAAGAGAGAGAGAGAGAGAGAGAGAGAGAGAGAGAGAGAGAGAGAGAGAGAGAGAGAGAGAGAGAGAGAGAGAGAGAGAGAACAAATATATATATATATTTATATATAGAGAGAAATAAACAAAAATAATATATAGATAACTAAATATATATAAATAAGCAATAAATAAATAAATAAAATATATACACATAGAGATATAAATAAATGAATATATATACATATATATCTATCTATCTATCTATCTATCTATCTATATATATATATATATATATATAGAGAGAGAGAGAGAGAGAGAGAGAGAGAAGTACATAGATTGGTAGATAGATGATAGATTGTGAAGTGCTTATTATGTGCCAAGAATGTGCTTGAGATATAATCACAGATAAACAAAATAGACCCTTCTTCAAGGATCTTATATCCTAATCAGAGATGATGTATTCAGGAACTGAAAAAGGAGAACTACACTGGGGCATTGCATGGAGCAATCTGGAAGTGGCAGAGACAGTTGGCCCTTTAGCAAGATGAAATAAATGCTGGTCTACCAGAGCCAAGGTAACAGGGCTTGAATCCACGTTATTTCTGGGGAAGAGGTCAGTCAATCTGTTAAGTAGCATTTATTGTGCTCCCATTTTGTGCCAGTCACATTGCTAATTGCTGGAGGTGGAAGCACTGCTTCCAGTTGAGAAGGCAAGGGGAGAAGGTGGCCTCATGTGACAGGCAACATCCTGAATCCCCATCTGTTTTTAAGGCTCAACTCAAGTACCACCTTGGACAAAAGGCCTTCCTGATTGCCCCAGTCATTAGTCCCCCTCTTTGAAATTACTGACTGTATTTTTATAGTGAGTTTTAACCCTTTCAGGATCCATTCACTATCCAGTGATTATTCTCTGTGGAAGACCAAATCCCTTATACATTATTATCATTACCTTCTACAATCCACTTCAGATAAGAGAATTAAAAATTAATATCATTAACAATTCGATTCAACAATTATTAGATGCCCACTGGGTTTCAAGCACTATACTAGGTTTAATTTGAGGATTTAGTAGGCAGTGACTTTCTCACCTTTGAATTTCTGTCCACAACACCCAGCCTAGTTCTAGTTCTAGGCTCAAAGTAGTAAAAATGCTTAATTTAATCATTAATACTTACAAGTTAAAAAAAATGGAGTGAGTAAGCTCTGCTTTGGGGTATCTCTTTTTGGAAATGGAGTAAATCATGAACACAAGCATAAAATCTGGAAGAGAATGGAATCCTGGTCATCACAGCCAGGCCTGGTCTAGACAGGCTGCCCTTCAGGTCCCTTTCAGCTCAAGATATTTTGTGTCCATCAACAACAGAAATACAGAATAGCTAGATGAGAAGAGATGAATTGATCATGTGTAACATAAGCAGATTGGAGGCTAATACTTAAGCCTTCTTACAAAATAATTTCTGTAAGGCTGTCCATTGACCTTTTCTCCAGTGCCCTGGCATTGCCCAGTCAAACACCGTGTGCAGTCTGCTTTCCAGCGGCTCCCTCTTTGATTCTCAGGGTTCCCCTTTGATAATCCTAAGGATGATAACTCAGGCTCCAAGCCCACCTGCTCTTGTCACTAGTCATTCAGGACTTTCTGATTTTTCAAGGTTGAAGTGAGAAGAAAAGAGAAACCATGGGAGATCAAAGACACCCAGGGACCTCTGGTGCCAGTTAAACTCTATATGCCCATGCTCTTTATGGAAAGCTGTGTCCTTGGACCCCACCATTATATTCAGGTCAATGGGTAGAGTCTTCCACCTTGGTGCCTGAGCCAGGAAAGTTTTCTCCCTAGTATACCACATTATATAGAAGAACTTTGTTCAAATACTGACAAATCTGTGTTATAGACAAAGCATGTATGTACATGAAGATTCATGCAAAAATAGACACATATGTAGTCACCCATGTATGTATTTATAGTTATAATATAATTCTAAGAACTACATAATGTATGTGTAATATAGATCTAACTATATAACATCTGATTCCAATATATTCATAGATTACTAATAACTTTATGTAGAATAAAATAGTCTAAGTAATATATTTGCTACCCTACTTCTACCAGTGGCTAGCTAGTTGACACTCTGTCAAATTCACCATTTGTAGAGATGCCAAATGAACTCGTGGGCAACTGTTCTTCTCAGGAAAATTGGCATATCAAGAAATCAAAGCTCAATTCTGTATACATATTAGTTAGTGCATGCACAGTTGAACTGGGATTTCTTTCAGTGAGAAATGTAAATCAGGATAGAATGCCTATATCCATAGATGTGCACGGAGGCATAGAAATGCCTATATCCACGTATGTAAAGGTGTGAATAGAAAGGAGAAGAGGCTATATATTAAGTACATCTCTCTCTCTCTCTCTCTGTCTTCCTCTCTCTCTCTCTCTATATATATATATATACATATACATATATATTTATATGTATTTATTATTTATCATTTAATTTATACTGGGGCATTCTACAATAAGCTCAGGATATTATCATCTGTTAGTACCACAATAAATAGTGACTAGGTATTCATCAGAGATTATTATTACTCATCAACTACTTATAATGGCCAGCCTTAATTTGTTCTATATGTTTCTGTGTGTGTGTGTGTGTGTGTGTGATCAATATAAACCTAGACTCACATTTCTCTCATTTGGCTAAATTTATCCCAACCATAATCTTTATGCTGAGATGAGTGGGGCCACCTACAACTCCATTTCAGTTCCATCAACCCCTGCGCAATATCTGGGATTCCATCCGGGTGCTGATCTCCCTGTGTGGAAACCCCATTCATCAACATAGATGGCCACTCACCTAACACTCAATGGGATGAAATGGCCCAAAGTCTAACGGGCAGGATGCGAACTCAGGTCTTCCTGACGCTAAACCAGGTGCTCAATCTGCTTATACATTACTGCCTTTCTACACACCTCTGCGCTCATATAAATGGCCACAGTAATGAAGTCTTTGCTCCATCTACGACAGCATCACTGACAGATTGGGGCTGTTAGAAAGAATTAAGGCCGGCCATTATAAGTAGTTGATGAGTAATAATAATCTCTGATGAATACCTAGTCACTATTTATTGTGGTACTAACAGATGATAATATCCTGAGCTTATTGTAGAATGCCCCAGTATAAATTAAATGAGTGCTTTGCTTGTTAAGAATTTTAAAGGGCAAATAAACATGGAGCATATTTATATAGTCGCTGGACAGCGTGACAAACTAATGCTTCATATTATTCACACCCAGAGCCAAAAGGATACTTAAGGGCCTCCATTATTATTTTTTCTGGAAACATTTGAATTTTGACTTGCTTTGCACCCCTGATCAGGCTCAACTTTAGCCAGATGACGGAAGCCTGTCATAAACAATAGAAAGCAGGTAATCTCTGGATAGAGCTTTAAAAGGTCAGGTTTATGTTGCACGCACTAATAAAACGTCTTTCCATTTTTCTTCCTTGAGAGTGATCGTGTTTTCTCTGCCTTGAAGCAAAATTCCCATATAGTCAAATTACAGTGAGAAAGAATGGCTTCTGGGGACACAATCATTTACTTCTCATTTCAGAGGAGAGCCCAAGTTTTACTTACTTTGCTGAGCAGAAGAAAGCGGCTTTCCTGAGAAGAGCCTGCTTAAAGCATGTCTCGTTGAGGATGCTGTTTGGAGATGAATCTGCTTTGCCTACTAGGGGGTTACAACTTGTGATCACTTGGCCAGGAAAATCTTTCCCCAAGTTTGGCTCCTTTCATCTTTTTATTTTTATTATTTTTAATTTTTTTTAAACCCTCACCTTCCATCTTGGATTCAATACTGTATATTGGCTCCAAGGCTGAAGAGTGGTAAGGGTAGGCAATGGGGGTCAAGGGACTTGCCCAGGGTCACACAGCTGGGAAGTGTCTGAAGTCAGATTTGAACCTAGGACCTCCCATCTCTAGGCCTGGCTCTCCATCCACTGAGCTACCCAGCTGCCCCCAGCTCCTATCATCTTGAAGAATTTACCAGATCTTTAAAAGGTACTTTAGAGAGGTAGAAAAGAAAACATTCTAGAAAGGGACCCCATGAAATTGTCACTGGGGCACAGCAGGAGACTAAGATGAAACCTGTCTCACTTGCTCTCTCTTATCTCATTGCCACCGTTTTTGCTCAGTTTGTTTTCCCTTGATCTATACCATTGAAGGTTCCTGACAATAATAATAATGATATTAATAACAATAAACTTTTATAGGACACTGAATGCTAGGAAATGTGCCAAGCACTTTATAATTTTTATCTCATTAGGGCCTCACATGATTATGGGTAGTAGGTACTGTTATTTTCCCCATTTTACTGATGAGGAGACTGAGACAAATTGCACCTAAATGAATTGCCCAGGGTCACATAGCTAGTAGGGCAGCTAGTTGGCACAGTGGATAGAGTGCCAGGTCTAGAATTAGGAAGACACGTCTTTGTGCATTCAAATCTAGCCTCAGACAATTACTAGCTGTGTGACCCTGGGGAATTCATTTAAATCTGTTTGCCTCATTTTCTTCATCTATAAAATGGTTGACAGAATGAAATGGTAAACCATTCTAATATCTTGGCCAAGAAATACCAAATGGGTCCAAGAAGAATCAGACATAACTTAAAGTAACACAAAAACAACAATAGCAACGACCCAAAGGTACTAAATGCCTGAGGTCAAATTTGAACTCAGATCTTCTTAGCTCCAGGCCCAATGCTCAATCATCTAGTTTTCCTGCTTAGTGTCATCATCCTACTCAAGCACTCAAGTGCCACTTCTCATTCAAGTCCTTTTCTAATCACACCTGTGCTGTAGCTCTGTTATGAAGAAATCATTGAGTGCTTACTATTTGCCAGGGGCCAAGCTCAGTAGTGCAGATGGGAAGAAAAACAAAGTCTTGGTCATTCTCCTCTTCATAGAGGTCACATTCAAATAGTTACACAGGCACATGTAAGATATAAAGGGCAGATCAAACAAAACTCTAAAGGGAAGGCGCTAGCATTGGGGAAGAATGAGGGAGAGCCAGCCTCTCGCCCCCGTCCCCTGGAGAATCTAGGAATTTGAGTTGTCTTGAGAAGTAAGGCAATGGAGGTGGAGAGGCAACCATTATTCAAGCTTTCCTCTTGGAGAAATGTCCTCTTCTATATTTTCTCTTATCTGCATAAATGCCATTTCTCATAAGAGACTGTCAGAGCCTCAGAGGAAGGTGGTGTTAAGTTTTTATCTCTTTATGCCTCATAATCAGTAAGTCTGGTACATAGTTGTTGCTTATTAATTTCTCCGGTAATTGAAATGAATAATCTCTAACTTCCTGGTCTTTACTGCCATGGCACAGCATCGATAATGAAAATCAGTGACCTGGGTATAAAGGGAGATCCTATAAACAAATTGGAAGAACAAGAGAAATATCGCCTTTCAGATGTATGGATAGGAGAAATATTTAGGATAAACATGAGATAGAAAGCATTGTGAGATGTAAAATGAATAATTTTGAATATATTAAATTAAAGAATTTTTGGACAAATAGAATTAATCTAGCCAAGATCAGACAGAAAACAATAAGTTGGCATATGTGTGTGGATGGTCTCTCAGAAAGAGGTTTAATATCTAAATATATATTGAAAACTTTGTCAAATATCTGAGAGTGTGAGCTGTTCCTCAACTGATAAAATGGTCAAAAGGTATAGTAGCACAGTCTTTGGATGAAGAAATCAAAGCTATAATAATGATGTGAAAAATTGCTCTAACTCATTATTGATTAGAGAAATGCAAATGAAAAAACTCTGAGATCTCACCTCATGCCTATCAGATTTAGTAAAACGATAAAAGAGCAAAATGAAAATTGTTGGAGGGGATGTGGAAAATCAAAAACTGTGTTTCCTTTTTGACCTAGAAATACCACCATTATGTTTATTTCCTAAGTTGATCAAAGAAAAAGGAAAAGAAATATGAGCAACTAGATGGCTCAATGGATTGAGAGCCAAGCTTTGAGACAGGAAATTCAGGGTTCAAATCTGGCCTCAGACACTTCTTGGGTGTGTAATACTGGGCAGTCACTTAACTCCCATTGTCTATCCCTTACAACTTGTCTGCCTTGGAACCAATACATAGCATTGATTCTAAGATGGAAGGTAAGAGTTTGGGAAAAAGAAAAAGAAAAGAATGTATATGTCCTAAAATATTTATAGCAGCTCTTTTTGTGGCAGCAAAGAACTGGAAACAGGAGAATTTTCTATCAATTGACTAATGGCTGAACAAGTTGTGGTTTGTGATTGTAATGGAATACTATTTTTCCATGAGAAATAAGAAACAGGATGATCACAAACACACACACACACACACACACACACACACACACACACACACACACACATATATACCTGGAAAGACTTATATGAAGTGACCCAAAGGGAAGTGGACAGTACCAGGAGAATATTATACACGGTAACAACAATGATGTATGATGATCAACTGTGAATTGCTTAGCTATTATCAACAATCCAGGGCACCTCCATGACAAAAAAAGGCTATCCTGGGGGCAGCTGGGTAGCTCAGAGGATTGAGAGCCAGGCCTCAAGGCAGGAGGTCCTAGGTTCAAATCTGGCCTCAGACACTTCCCAGATGTGTGACCCTGGGCAAGTCACTTGACCCCCATTGCCTAACCTTACCACTCTTCTGCCTTGGAGCCAATACATGGTATTGACTCCAAGATGGAAGGTAAGGGCTTAAAAAAAAGGCTATCCGCAACTATAGAAAGAACAGAATATGAATATAGATTGATATATAGCATTCTTCATTATATTTCCTTCATGAATACTTCTCTAATGTAAGCAATATGCCTCTTGTTTCATAACATGGCAAGCATGGAACTATATATCACATGATAACTTACCTATAATATATAAATATTACATATATATGTTGCAATAAACATAATACAAGCAGACTGAAACCTATCAAATATTGAAATATTGCTGCATTACTGTCAGAATGACATAGGTTTTAGCAGCTTCCAAAGTAAAAGAATAGGGGGAGATGATTAAGAACATTATATTTTTCAGGACAAAGAAGGTCAGATTACAACCAAGAATCACTTGCCCAGAAAAACTGTATATCCTTCAGGAAGTAAATGGATATTTAATAAAATAGAAGATTTCTAAACATTTCTGAGAAGACTAAAGCTAAATAAAAATCTGACATTAAGACAAAAGATTCAAGACAAGTATAGAAGGGGAAACATAAAAGAATAATCATAAGGGATTCAATGGAGTTAATTTGCTTACTTTCCCATATGGAAAAAGGATAAATATATCTCCTAAGATCTTTATGCTCATTAGGGTAGTTAGAAGGAATCTGCATAGACAGACTGTAGCTCTAAGTTGATTATGTTGAGATGAGCTCCAAAAAATGTTGGAATGAGAAAGAAGGATTCACTGAGAGAAGGGGAAGAATGAAGCAAATTATAGCAATTATTCTCATGTAAAGGAGGTACAAAAGAAAGAATGGGTTTAATGGAGGGTAAAAATAGGGGAATATAGGAACCTCATTCTAACTGGAATTTGGTCAAAGAGGGAACTCTATTTATATACATGCAGCTGGGTAAAGAAATCTCTCTTACCTAGTAGGGAGTTAGGAAGAGAAAGTGATAGGCTATATGGAAGTGAGGAGGGAGAGGATGAATTGGGAGAGGCAGTGGTAAAATGCAAGATAGATTTTTGAGTAAGACAGAATAAAAAGAAAGAGAAGAATGAACAGAGGAAAATGGAATGGATGGAAAAGCAATTAATGATGATAACTGATGTGAATGGGATGAGGTAACCTATAAAGTGGGCAAAGATAACAATGGATTGGGAAAAAAAAACAAAATCCAACAATCAGTAATACATGTGACATATTTGGGATTAAAAAATTAAACAACAAATTGAGTTAAATGAAGGGCTTGAGGAATGTCTTTTAAGCTTCAGCTTAAGTTAACAGGACATGGGTGACCCTCATGATCTCAGAAAAAGAAAAAAAAATCTAATTTAAAGAGATAATAAATAAAACATTTTTCTTAAAGGTAATGTAAACAATGGGGAAATATAAAAAAAATACATCAAGTTTCTCAGGTAAAGGCCCCTTTTTCTTAAATATGTTAGAGTAAAATTAATAAAAATAAAAGCCATTCCCCAATGGACAAATGGTCAATTATATTAATAAGAAGTTTTTAGAATAAATCAAACTATCTATAGTTCTTAAATGCTTTAGATCACTATTGATGAGAGAAAAGCAAATTAAAACTACATTAAATTAAAACCACTTTGCACCCATCAGAAATGAAATATGCTGGAGGGGATGAGAGAAAGTAGGTATACTGATGAACTGTTGGTGGAGAAGTGAACTGATACAACCATTCTGAAGAATAATTTGGAATTATGCTCAAATGAACTATAAAACTGTGGATATCTTTTGATTCAGCAGTACTTATGCAATGTCTGTATCCTAAAGGGAAAAAGGAAAAGGAAAATAATCAATATGGACATAAATATTTATAGCAGCTCTTTTTGTGGTAGCAAAATTTTGGTAATTGAGAGGATGGTCATTATTTCAGAAATGAATGAAAAACCTGGGACACGTGATTGTGATGGGTTACTATTGTACTATAAGCAAAGAAAGGGCTGCTGGTTTCCAAGAAACAACAATAATAACAATATGGTAAGGCCTATATTAATTGATGGACAGTAAAGTAAAGTGTGAACAACTGGGAGATGTTTGTTCATAATAACAGCAATGATGTAAAGATGATTAGATATGAAAGACTTTGATATTCTGATCCATATAGTGATCCAAGACAATTCCAAATGAGTCCTGATGAAACAATGCTATCCATATTCAGAGAGAGAACTAATAACTCTGAGAGCAAATTGAGTTATAATATTATCTATTGATCTATTGCTATATATACCTACTTATCTATTTATGATATCAGCAATGTGGAAATAAGTTTCATAGGACTTCACACGTATAATTCATGTTACATTATTTGCCTTCTCAGTGGGTGGGAGATTGGTGGGAGGGAGGGAATCTGGAATTAAAGGTTTTTAAAGAAAAAAGAATGCTAAAAATAAATAATGTAAAAAAAAAAGGAATGGCTCCTAGCAACTATTTCTGTGGGCACTATAGCCATAACTACTGAAGACCCAGAAAAAGAAAGTTCTTACCACCAAAGTCAATGGTCCTTTCAAATGATTCACCATCAGAAATAGTTATGATATCATTCATAGAAAGAATCTTAAAGAAGACACATTATTAAAATCCTTGCCACTATTCCCTAAGGACCCACCTAGTCTAAGTTGTACCTGAGTTATCTCTTGTTTTGCTTTTCTCTATGTAACCCTAGTGCTTAGCTCAATACTTTGCATATATTAAGTGCTTAATTAATGTTCTTTGAGTTCATTCATTAATTCATTTGTATATAGTGTGGGTGAGTTCCTTGATGACAGGGATTGTTTTTACCTTTCTTTATACATGTGAAATACCCTTCCACTGTATGATGTCATAAATTCACTCTAGCTCTGCCTTCATTTTCACAAAGAAAGGGCAAGAAAAATGAGAGAATCTGAAAGTCTCCATGATGTAATGGTTGCCCCTATAAGGCACAAATAACTAATAGATTTTTCTCCTAAATCCTTCCCATGCTCCCACCTCATACTCTAGTAATAAAGGAAATCAGAATGGGTAGAAGAGGGAAATTGTAGGACAAAAAGTAAGACTTCAAATGCCATGCAGAAGTGGTGAAATAATCTTATCATTCTAAAAAAATCAAGCACAATCAGTCTATTGTTTATCACATCTTCTCTTATCACATCTTCTCCTCCTGTCCCGTTGCATGGACTCTTAGCAAAGACCGACTTGTTATTCTTTCCATCCCCATTCTTGTGAGAGGGTCAGCCAGATGACATAATGGATAGAAAGCCGGACTTTGATGGAGGCCGATCTGAATTGGAATTCTGCCGTAGGCACTTCTTTGGTTATGTCCTCACATTACTTCCCTGAGATTTCCCTGTAACATTCTATAAAATGAGGATAGACATAAGCATAATATTTATGGCCCAGGATTATTACAAAGTCCCTCGAGATCAGATATATAATGCACTTTATGAATACAAATATCATGGAAATGGCAGTTGTTATGACAATCATCAAGCAACATTTTATTTCTTTTTTAAATTTAAATCAATTCATTTGTAACATGAAAATACCCAATTCATTCTCTTCTCTCCCCTCCCTGCATGAGAGAAGACATTATCTAAAAAAAAGATATCTGTGTCTAAAGACTGTCTCATGTATTTCTGTTTCTCAGTTTTTTCTCTGGAGGGATCTGCACAAGTCATTCTCAAACAATATTTCTATTCCGGTATATAATCAGACAACAGGTTAATCAGAGTAAAAGTTCCAGTCATTTTCCTGTTTCTTCAGAACCCATCGCTCTCCCCTCCCCATTGCATTTAGAAAACAAGGTTTCTTCTCTTCCTGGTTTCCCTGCAAGCTTAATTCACCCTTGTTCCAGGAGCCTTTTTACTAAGATCAAGTCCTCCATGTTTCCAGAACAGATGCTTCATTACAGGAGGTGGTGAGTCACTCAACTACATAACCAATTCACCTTTTCCCCAGTCTCAGGCAGATGTTGCAGGCTGTTAAACAGTTTTAATAGGAGATGAACCTGGCCTACTGCTCTAAGGACAGGAAAACTTTTTTTTTTTTTATTGGCCTTACCATCTTCATGGTTCATTAAATACAATGTACAGCCATTCAAGTGCTGCTAGTGGACCCCAGAAGGACCTGACAGTTAGATGAGGGTTGTCAGTCTTCCTCCTGCTTTGTCCAGATTGGGTAATAAAAAGAGAATTGTGAAGGGTGGAGTGCAAGTAAGGAATGCCATTTAGATCAACGCC
This sequence comes from Gracilinanus agilis, assembly GCF_016433145.1. Lineage (NCBI taxonomy): Eukaryota > Metazoa > Chordata > Mammalia > Didelphimorphia > Didelphidae > Gracilinanus > Gracilinanus agilis. The sequence goes on along the minus strand of NC_058133.1, from coordinate 5,175,496 downwards.
TCCCAAGAAATAAAAAGAAAAGGAATGCATTTTTGAAAGCTACATGAGAACACGGTTAGGCAGCTGGACAAACTATGGCCAGTATTAATTAATCTATAATCCAGACCTCTCTGAATTACTGCTGTGCTTTGCAGCACAAATCGAAAACTTGTGGCCAAATATTTGCCCAAGGGAAGGTTTGGGATCTCGTGGGACAGTTCCAAAAAAAAAATGGTGTTGGGTGATCAGACACTCAAATGAAATTAGACACAGTAAGAATTTATTGTCCATAGACCGGATTAAGATGGTAGAGGGTATACACCATCTCTATTTGTGGCCAAAATAAAAGGCAAAACTGGAGGTATTTAACTGTCTTTGCATGTTTAAGCTGCAGTTCAGAATGATTAGTCACTGTGGCATCCAGAGAAAAGGAAGGAGCTGCATATTTAGGGAGGCCTTTCCACATCGGTTTTATCCTGTATTCCAAAGTGAAGCATCCAGACTTTTTTTTTTCCAAATCCTAGGGCTGAAAACAGTTACAAAATGTGTTTAAACAATTCATGCAGGATTTTTCCCTTTTCTTTTTCCTCACCTATGGCAGAATTTACTGTGCAGTCAAGACAACATGCTCTGAAAGCTCTCTTCCCAAACTGTGATTAATGATCAAACATATTCTTTGCTTTCCCTGCGCCTCGGTTCTGAAATTTGCTTTGTTGGTAACTTTCATGGAATGGAGGGGATCCCTTCAAATATTTATATTGTTGCAGTTGGTACAGAGAGGATCTTGGGTTTCTTCTGTCAGCAAGACGATGCTAGATTAATTTCAAAGTGAAACAAACTAAGCCATACAGAGAATTATTGGAATTATTCTTTTACATTATTGTCAATAATCTGCTTGTGAAGACATTCTGCTACAGACAAAATGACATTAATCCTGGAGTTGGTATGCCTGGGTTGAAACCATACTTCTTGAGTTTGTTGTGGCTTCTATAGTCTTGAATTTTATTTGTCTGGACCTCAGTTTACTCATAAATAATGTGAATATAATGGACTAGAATGCCCTTGAGATCCTTTCTTTGGCCATGACCTTAAGCTAATTTTCACAGAACCAGATGTTTTGCCATGGAAGGGAAGAAAAAAGCCATTTAATCTAGTCTTATCATTTAATAGGTGCAGATATTTAGGCATAGAAAACCTACGAGATTTGTTCAAGTTCATGTCTTGTGATTATTGTTTACCCTTTATAAAATGGTTATGGTGGGATTATTCCCTTCCTTAAAAAGAAGGAAATGCTTTTAGGAAGTGCCTTTATATATACCAGACACTGTGCTACCATCTTACAAAGATTATATCATTTGATCCTGACAACAAACCATAGAGTTAGATTTCATCCTATGGTTACGAATTGTAGTGGAAGGCTTGTGGTGGGAGAGCAAATATTGGTTCTTGTCCAAAGAATTTCATCTCTGACCTGTTCATCTGAAGGTACGAAAGTGTTTATTCAAGGATATTACAGGTAGTATGGACAGAGAGGTAGAAATTGCCTATGGGGTAAAATGACTACTGCAGGGATTGAATTGCAGCCATTCCTGGGGATTTAGGTTACTAGCTTTGTTGAGGCTTTGGGGGATTGCCCTCTTCCCATCCTTGGGAACTTTCTACCTTTCCTCAGATTATTCCTTCCCTGGGCATTCCAGGGGTGTTCCAGACCAAAAAAGTGGAGAAGAGGCACAAAAAGAGGTTATAGAGCTTCTCCTTTTGCTGTAATTGTTCATCTTTGTTCTTCAAAAGGACCAATGACATCTCAGTGATGTCTTAACTAGGTCCTGAATTGAATTTAAGTAAGTCAGAGATGCCCAAAGATGTCAGTCTCACTCTCTCTTCCAAAGTTCTTGAGGTTGAGTGGCAAGACAAAAGTCAGGAGAGGTGATGATAGCCTGGAATGTTCTTGCCCAAAGAATTGCATCTCTGACCTGTTCATCTGAAGGCATGAAAGTGTTTATTCAAGGGTATTACAGATAGTATGGCCAGGGCATGACCATGGCATCGCTGATGTCTAACCTAGCTCTAGGTATCTCACAGTGCCTATTTCAGACACCTTCATGGCTGTTGGAACCGATTATTCTCATCTGTCCATTGCCCACGATGAAGTCTTCACATGCTTGTCATAGACATCAGGAAGTACTAAGACAATTGGGGTAAAAGCTAGCCAGTCCCTTTTTCGGGCTGCTTATTTATCTTGGTTTCACCCAACTCTTTTTTGTGTCTCCAAGAACCTGTAGCATGCTTGATAGCCACACAAAATCAGATTGAGTGGAACCAAAAGCTTCAAACCTGTCATAAGTTAGGAGGATGTATCCTGCTGCTATGACTCTAGAGGACCCAACCTCTCAAAGGTCATCCAATGGTTGGTCAGTCATTGACTCCGATTACATTTTCTTAATAGTGCTCATCTTCCTCGACCCTCTCAATTGACCACGCCCCCTCGATGAGTTTATTTCCTCTCCTGGTTTCAGAAGCACCAACATTCTCCTGGTTACTTTTTCCACTTCTTTGGCTAACCCTTCTTTGTCTTTACTGGCTTTTCCTTCTTTACCTAAGAATCTAAACCATTGCATATGAATGTGGCTATCTACACTCTCAGACCAAACACATTTCCCCCTGTTCAAACTTTGTTTAAAATAAGGAAAACGGGATATTCTCTGACAACAATTTTCTTTTTAATCTTTATTATCTTGTAGACAGAGCAGAGAGAATACAACCTGAGACAAATATCCAAACCCAAAAGAAAGGCTTAAAGTAAATAAGTCCTTCTACTTGCATCTTCGCAATGTTGTGGTGGGGATTGATCTACCGTTGCTCTTTGTTCCATTTCCTTGTGTGCAGAAAGGGAAAGGACCCTAGCAGATGTGATCCATGTCAAAGAAATTAGGATAAATTGGCTGATTAGTTGCTCCACCAAAAAAAAAAAAACAAAGAAAGAAAAAAAGAAAGCATGGGCCCCACTGAGTGCTCCATAAGTCTCTAGAATAAAGATTTTTCCACCAACAAATGATGCCACAAAATTCAGAGCAGACACCTATCTCAAAGGAAATTTCATGGAAGTCATAGGGTTTGATCAATTTAATTCAATGGATAAATATTAAGGGCCAGAAGTGTGCATGGCATTGTCCTAGGTGCTGAAGACGCTGAAAAGTAGAGATAACCCCCCTCACTGCCAAAAATGTTAACTGTCTATTGTCTTATTTAAGAACATGCTGGAAGTTGTGCAAACATCTATAGTGCTCCCTGTGAATCTTCCTCTAAGTAGTCTAAAGAACCACCAGGAAACAGGGTGTTTTGGAAACAGTGCTGACTTTGAAGTCAAAGAGCCCTTACCCTGTCCTTTTCATTTAGGTGTTTAATGTGAACAAGGCCCTGCTTCTTCAGCTATAAAAACTGAGAGGAAAGAATTAGGTGATGGCTAAACCACCTTACCCTATTTTCTTCCTACAAGTCCCCATTCTGGGCATTTATATTTATAGCCTCCTGGCCTCTGCCTCCAATTTATTCCCGACTCATTTGTGCCTTCTCACTTCCTTGTTTCCCACCTTCAACTAAAAGCCTTTTTTGATCTTCCTAAATCCTAATAAATTGCATTTGTTGATTATTTCTAATTGAGCCCATAGCTAACAGTGGATGTACATTATTGTTGTTTACAGGTTGCCATCACAGGAAGCAGGGAATGTCATTGGGATTTGGTGGGATATCCAGCACTTGGCAATAGTCCTTGACAGAGTAGACATTTAAAAATGTTTGTTAACTGACTTATTGACTACTGAAATTTAGTTTTTTTGTGTTTTTTTTCTGACTTTTGATCCTTCGAATGATTGAATGATTAAAGCAATTGCTTTAGAGTCACTGTTCAGGAAAGAACTAGACCCAGCTCCTTTCTAGTGTTGTTCTTGTTGTTTGTTTGTTTGTTTGTTTCAGTCATGTCCGTCTTTTTTTGTGGCCACATTTGGGATTTTATTGTCAGAGATATTGGAATGGGTTACCATTTCCTTCTCCATATCTCTGCATTTTCAGAGTACATTGCTAATAGTTATCAATTCACAGACTTTTGGGAAGGATTCTTGTTGCTTCATCTTGCGTGCCAAACTCCTAGTGCAAACCCTGGCACATAGTAAATTCTGAATAAGTGCTTGTCAGTTTGACTTCTTGACTTGAAAGTCATCTTGCTCATCATCTACAATAACAAAACACCTCATTTAATAAATGAGTAAACTAAGACTTACTGGCTTCTAGGTCATAGATTTTGTAGAAATTATAATTAGGGCCAGAATGAAATTTGTCTGATTCCCTCCTGTAAAGGAATTTAGCTTTTCTCTCATATAACACTGAACTTAAAAAAATCCTCCTATTACTTAGAGTAGATATAATAGATACATTCTACTCATATAATTTCCTTTTTCTGACTTTATTAGTATAAAAAAGTGTTCTATGATAATGTTCATGTAATTCCTGAGTTTCTTTTGGCACGTATACTCCCGTGTATTTTATTCTGTTTGTGATTATTTTAAAAAAAGTATGTTTATTTCTTCTTTCAGGCCTTTGTTAGTAATATAGAACAATGATGATGATGGATGTCGATTTATTTTATATCTTGCTACTTTTCTAAAAAATATCCATAGTTTCAACTAGCTTTTTGGTTGAGTCATTAGGGTTTTCCACAAATACCTTCATGTCATTTGCAGAGATAGTTTTATTTGCCTCTTTCCCTATTTTGAATCCTTCTATTTATTTTTCTTCTCTGATTGCCATGGCTAGCATTTATAATATGATGTTAAATCACATTGGTGGTAATAGGTATCCTTGTTTCACTTCTGATCTTATTGGGAGGACTTCTAGCTTATCTCCATCATAAATAATATTTTCTGATGTTTTTAGGTAGATGTTTCATATAATTTGAATAAAAATTCCATTTATATTTATGTTTTCTAGTTTTTTAATAGTAATGTCATATTTTTAAAAGTCTTTTTCTGTATCTTTTTACATAATAATATGATTTTTATTATCTAAATAAATATAGTTTGGGTAATATATAATATATTGTAATTTATAATATTTATATAACATGTAATATATTATGACATAACATATTATTCATATAATAATGTGATGCTGTTAATAATCTAGTAAATAATAGTTTCTTTATATTAAATCATCTCTGCATTCCTGGTATAATTCCTCTTTGTCACAATGTTGACCACAATCTTTGTCACATATTATTGTAGTTTCTATTTCATTTAGGAATTTTGTATCCATTTTCATTTTTAAGATTGGTTTATAATTTTCTTTCTCTTTTTTGCTTTTTTAAAATTTAGGGGAAGCTGGGTAGCTCAGTGGATTAAAAGCCAGGCCTAGATACAGGAGGTCCTGGGTTCAAATCTGGCCTCAGACACTTCCCAGCTGTGTGACCCTGGGCAAGTCACTTAACCCCCATTGCCTAGCCTTTACCACTCTTCTGCCTTGGAATCAATATGCAGTATCGACTCCAAGACCAAAGGTAAGGGTTTAAAAAAAAAAGAAAAGACTCCAAGAAGAATCTGAGATGAGGAGATGGATAAATTATATGGGGGCAGCTGGGTAGTTCAGTGAATTGAGAGTCAGGCCTAGAAACGGGAGGTCCTAGGTTCAAATCTGGCCTCAGACACTTCCCAGCTGTGTGACTCTCAGCAAGTCATTTGACCCCCATTGCCCATCCTTAACACTCTTCCACCTAGGAGCCAATATACAGAAATTAAGGGTTTAAAAAAAAATTAGGTATCACTACTATATTTGTTTCATGAAAGGGATTTGGTAAAACTCCCTCTTTACCTGCTATTTCAAATAATTTACTTAATATTGGAATTAGTTAATCTTTAAATATTTGGTAGAATTCACTTGTGAATCCAACTAATCTTGATGCATTTTTTAGGAAGTTCATTTATGGTCTATTCAATTTCTTCTTCTAAAATTAGTTTATTTGGATATTCTATTTCTTCCTCTGATAGTTTAGACAGTTTATATTTTTGTAAGTATTTTCTTTCACTTACATTGTTAAATTTGTTGGCATATAATTGAGCAAAATAACTCCTAATCATTACTTTAATTTCATCTTCATTGGTGAGCATTCTGTATTCATAATCCCTAAATCAGTTACATTATTGGGTTTTATGATTTCCTGTACTGTAGATTCAGCTATAACTGCTTTGCATCTGCTACATAATTTCTTTCTGTCTTTCTCTCTCTTTCTCAGTTTCTTGTGCTCTGTCTCTCCATATCTCTCTGTCTCTGTCTCTGTCTCTGTCTCTGTCTCTATCTCTAGATAGAGGAAGAGTAGACATAGGGGAAAGTTTCTAGTATCCCATCTTTTTGGTAGTGAAGTTGTTCAATTTTAAATTTATTTCACTCTGTTTTCTGACCTGACCACTTGAATGAAATTCTTCTCTTTGTAGTTATCAAAAGTCTGTTTTCTTTTGAATCTGATTGACTTTCATCAGATATCAATTTACTTATTTTCCATACAACTCTTAAGATTGTTCAGCATTGCCTCTGCCTGGATACTACTCCTTCCCTTATTGTATTATTATGATTTAATAAGAATTACTATATATTTGAAGGAAGAATATTTAGATGTCAATCCTCTCTTTTGTATATATCATTATGTGTAAATTTCATAAGCATTATTAGCTTTAACTAAAGTAAGTGTAAACCGCAAGGGATGGAACAGATGACTTCTACTCTTCTACTCCTCTGTGATTCTTTGATTATTTTTTTTCTGAAAGTATATAGAATGTCTGGTCTTGTTCCCTGTTGAAAAGAGAAAATTTATGAGAAGATTTTCAAATTGCTTAATTAACAAAGCAAACCAACTCTTGCCTTTTTCATTTTAGTTTAACAACTCCCATATTTTGACAGTTGCCATCTTTCCATCTCCACCTGGGTAGAGTTCAGCGGCATCTTAGGTTAATGCAACTTTTCCCTGTGGGAGAGGCTAGTATGTCTGCTCCCTAAAAATCTGATAATAAAGAAGAGAAATACCCTAAGAGAGAACATAGAGTATGAAGATTCATTTGGTGACTGGTTATAATATGCTCATTTTGGAGCTACAGAAAACTTTTTTCTATTAATTGTAGAGTTGGAAATATTAGCACCTTCAACAAGACCTTAGTTGGTACTCAGATATTGAATTTTATTCCTTTTGCTTGGCTGCATGATGTTAGTGGATTTCTTTGGCTCCTTTTTGGAAAGCATCCAGTGAGAGACAGAACTAAAAGAAGAAAGATCATAGGCCTCTTGACTGAGTCAACATGTGGTCCTGTGAAAAATGGGCCACATGATTTTGTTCCTTCCTATTTGGGGTGCATCTGAGTTTTCAAGATAGCACAGAACTGATACCCTAATGGGTAAGTAGTAACATTGCAGAGAACATTTTGAGATTCAACATAATGGTAGGTGAGTTTATGACTCATCCATTATATATGACAAGGACTCTTCCATCAATGATTATATATTTCTATGTGAACTTTGTGGGACTAATATAACATAGGACTAGATTAAATTTGAATCCATCTTCACCAAATAAATGAGGTGTCACAGGTAAAAATATGTATTAGGCTGAAAAGTTGTAGTTTTTTCTTATATCAAAATAGTAAACATCCCTTGATGAAAGCCAATTTATTCTAAGTGGATAAAATGAATTATTTGCTGGTAGCTAACAGTGAACAGAAGAGAGCTTATTGGAGTTTGAACTGAAGGCACTAGAGACATCTCCATTCCTTTAGAGTACTCAGTCCCTTGAAGGATAAATAAATACACTCAGTCCCATTTAAGACTGAGAAAATAAGAGCTTTCTCACTACACCAAAAAGTAACATAGTAAAATGCATAAGCAAGAAGCTTTTGTTGCTTAAATTTGGACTTAATACCACAGTGCTACTATTATGATAAAGACTGATACAAAATTCTTACCAGTGTTAAGAAGAGAAATACATAATTTGCATATGGGAGACATGTTTGCCAATGGAATCATTTACCCACTTCGCAATATAACAAATGGTGGAGTTGGTTAATATTATGTTATAGTTAACACTCAATAAAGTGGAATCCTTTGGTTGTTTGCCAAGAAAACAAATTGATTTATTTTTTAGAGAGGGAATAGAATCTAGAAAAGAAATTCCTTTTATTAGAAACTGCAGCAGCTGAAAGTTCTTGCTAGACTCTGGAGTTCATAGGAAAAAAAACCAACAAAACAAATAAAGAAAGAAAGAAAGATCTAGCAGCCTGGAGACCTTCTCTGAAGCTCATGGCAAATGAACGTGAAAGAAACATTTTGTCTTCAGTGAAAAACCCAAAGGCCCAGAACTGATCTTTCTTAATAAGTCATCAACAGAATGCCAAAAGTCAACTAGAACAGGGCTTAAACCTTCCCCCATCTTTTTTTCCATTCTTTATATCCTCTATGGCTCTCTAGGGTGAACACCAACTAGCTAAGGAGAAACATGACCCTTTCTATTGCAATGTTTTTGTAGAGGTTCACTTTCTTCATACAGACATTATTGACTTTTCTCCCTGGATAGCAAACATAAACCAGAGATGAGAGAAGAAACTGAATTAAGATCTGTATTTTTTCTCAGTTTCTATATAAAATAGGGTTCATGGCTCTCCATAGTGAATTTATCTTGAATGATGAAAATTAATAGAAAAATTATTATTAATATTGATATCTTGCATATATTGGGGTTGCTTTGGATTTGGGCTTTATTCCCTAGTGGTAGATTCCTTTGGTTAGTTAAGGAGAATTCCATTTTGTCTTCCAAATATATTATATGTTGATACAGGCATAAAACATTAGAATTGGACTCAGGAGATGTGAGTCCAGTCTCTGTCTCTATAGAGGAATACCAATGTGACTTTGGAGAAGTCCCTTGATTTCTTAAGACCTCAGATTACTCATCTGAAAGTAGATTCATTGGACCAGAGGATCATAAAATTCCTTCCCCCTCCATACCCAAAAGGGATCATGCTTTGATGCCTCTTGGTTTCTTCAAGAAAGCTGTAGTTTAAAAGACCCTCCTATGTATATATGGTAGTTTTTATGACTATATAAATGTTAGGTTGGTTCTACAGATTTTTTTTATCTGAGTTAGAATATATAGAACTTATTTTTCTCTATTCTTCTATTAAATCAAATGAGATTAGACAAATGCCATTTATAGTACCAATGGGGCTAGGAATTTGGGAAATACTCAGACCACATACATCTAAAATATGACAAATGGAAAATGTCTCGAAAGGTTCATGGTTTGAAAGTGGTAGATCCAGGGTTCATAGCAGTTGATAATTATAGTATCATATAATAGTTTGGAATGCTATTGATATATTTTAAAAGCTGTGAAACATATGAGATGTGAGATGATCTCTCATCATATCTAATATTGGAAACAACATTATTGGAAAATGGTGTCTGCTTGGGGAATATCAGAATGAACAAAAATAAATTAGGAAAAGTTTAGCTAATAGGGCTATAGAATTTAAAAGCAATTAGAATGATTCAGTGAGGTGAAAAGGATAGTAGAGATGTGATCTAATTTGTCTTTATTATTATTTTTTTTAATCATGGCAGATGTTAGCCCTTTCATTTCTTTTAGAAAAAAAAATAGGTTTATTGATTTTTTTTTATCTGACAACACTTTCATACCTAATATATATCTAGTGTTCTCTCACCTATGCATAAAAATATTTCCCATGAAGCATATGCTTTGGGATTATCCATAAAAATTGTATTCATGATTTGGGGTCCCAGAGGGAGGCTAAATAGGGTTTTAGCGGTAATGCTGAGTCAGATAATAGAGAGAATGGGATTTCCTTGAGATCTTTCAGTATACTATAAAAGATGTCTATTTTATAATGAGTAGGGATCCACTGCCTCAGGACATAAACTATTCCACTTATAGATCTAATTTTGGAAAACTAGTCCAGATTATTTTCTCTGTACATCTACATCTTCCACTGATTACTTCTAATCCCTCTGGAGCCAAGCAAAAAAAATAAAAATGTAAAAATTAAATTGTGAGATGTCTTCTATTTCTGTTCTCTTCCTCCCCCATGTTTTATCATGAACCTTAAATATTTCCTAGAGTGAGTTTTCTTTCCCCATTTACAGACACACACACACACACACACACACACACACACACATACACAAATGTTTTTCTCCACATGAAGACTGTAAGGGACAGAGTGTTTATTGTTTTTTTTTCTAAAAACAATATTGGGAGCACTAAAATAGTTGGAGTCAGGTATGACCTTGGTCTAAATTCTATCTCTGTCACTTCTAAACTGTATGTCTATAAGTGAATTCCTTTGATTTCACTGAGTCCTATTTTCCACTTTTGTATAAATGGGTATAGCAATACTCTTAGTGTCTACATCAAAGGATTATTGTGAGGAGTAAATTGGTTAAAAACCCTACAATTTTATATATGCTTATTTTTAAAATTTATATGAGTGGTGGTGGTAGTAGTAGTGATGATAGTAGTGGTAGAGGTGGTAGTCATGGTAGTCATGGCAGTGGTAGTAGTAATGGCAGTCATGACAGTAGTAATAGTAATAGTAATGGTGGTGGTATTCCCAATTCATAGAGAGAGGGAGTGAGATTTTTATTGGTTGATTACTTCTTTAAAATAAGTGGAGGAGGCAAGACCAAAATCCAGGTCTATGGATTCCAAGTTTTCCTATATTCTCTGCTTCCCACAAATTCCATATTTTATGGGACTAAATTTCACTAAATAGGCAGCAGTTAGCCTGTTAGACTTGGAGTCAGGCACACATAAGTTTGAGCCTCACATGGCTATTTGACTCTGACCTAATAAGTTAACTTATTTTCACCTCAGTTTCTTTTTTCATACAATGAGAATAATTCCACCACCACTGTTGTGACAGATCAAATGCTGTGGCATATATCAAATGAGGAAGCCTATAGGAGGCGCACTGCATTCTTAAAGTGCTAGATTCACTTTAGCTTTTATTAACCAATGAAGGTATTGTTTTAGAATTTTTTTTTTTTTGTAAAGAAACTTGGCGATTGGCTTATCTTCCTTCAATAAGGAAATGTTCTCTTCCCTTCAAAATGAGAACCCCGAAGGCTTGTGATATTTGGTTTTTGAGGCCTTGAGGGAGCATTAGAGAAACAGATGTAAAGAGAGACATTCTGATTTTCAGTGAGCAAACAAACATGTGACATTTCTGACAGATATTTTTGGTTCGTACATTAATCCTGGATTCCTCTAATTCAACACATAAAATGAAATCCCCAATCAATGTTATTTCTGTCCCTGCCTCTTATATAAGACATCAGCTAGTTTATAAAATTGTTCTATCACAAGGGACCCAAACAGCTGTTATTTATGCCAAGCTAATCTGCAGGGCTGGTGCTGTTTTAGGAGACTCGAGACCAGGGGATTCAGAAGGGAAGGAGAGTTGAGTGGCAGCTACTAAAGAGATGAAGAAACTCTCATCGAGTATCCATTGGCTCTTAAGAGGGAACATGGAGTCTGAGCCACTGAGTACACAACACTAAGCAGCTAGAACCTCAGTGGAAAAAAGAATCAGAGAGCTCGAGTTTACTCTGACCCTCAAGCTGAGAAAGAAGTTGGTGAAGAGCCAACAACCAGTAGAGGAGTTCAAAGAAAGTTTCATAAACAAAAATCCCAGCAGTACAAAATAGACCTGGGTGAATTATTTCCATCAAGAAAAGACCAAGCACGAGTTTTCTTTAAATTTTGAAATATATAATATGTTTTTTAAAAAAGGATGTTACAAAATTTGCTATTATTTTTAGAACTATATCTGTGATTTTATCAGCATGAAAAGGTCCCAGAATGGCAAATCTAGATTGACTGCCCAATTTATTTAAAAAAAATCATACATAGTCTTATATTCACTGGCCTAGGCCACTGAAGGGTTAAGTGGGTCAAAAGTCAATAGAGGGCTAGCTGGGTAGCTCAGTGGATTGAGAGCCAGGCCTAGAGATGGGAGGTCCTAGGTTCAAATCTGGCCTCAGACACTGCCTAGCTGTGTGACCCTGGGCAAGTCACTTAACCCCCATTACCTAGCCTTTACCACTCTTAATGACTTAGAGCCAATACATGGTATTGACTCCAAGACTGAAGGTAAGGGTTTTAAAAAAAAAAGTCAATAGACATTAGAACAGATTTTGAATCAAAGTCCTTGTGGCTTTGAGGGTAGTTCTCTGTCCACTATGTTATTCTGTGTCTTTAAATTAATTTATTAATATTAATCTATCAGAAGACAGATTCATTGGTGGATAACCTGCTGGCCATCCCCTTGTTTACTAGTCGTGTGGCCAGACCAAATCGTGTCATATCTATGACATCTAGACCAATTATTAAGATTGAATCAATGATTTAAGGAGCATTTGAGTTGAAATTTCTCATGGTTCATTGAGGAGGACATAATTACTTGAGGGTGAAGAATGGCACAATAGAAAGATAACTGACCTCAGAATCAGGAAGACTTGTATTCAAATCCTTCCTCATATTTTTTTTTTTAACTAGCTCTACAACACTGGACAAATCACTTATTCTTTTTCCTCATCTGTAAAATTAATGTATTTTTTAAATGACCTCCAAGGTCTTTTTTGACTCTAAATCTCTGATGCTTTCCTTTCCCTCACATTCAAGTATTTGCTGTTTTCTCAATTCTACTACTGCAATTTATCTCAGTTGTTGCTTCCTCCGCATGTCCAAAGCCCCATCCCAATGCAAGACCCAAAACTAAAGAGGAGGAATTCAGACTAGCTCGCATGTAGCAAATTGGACAGAGTTTTCAAGTACTCCAAAATAATTGCTGTTGAAAATTCCCATTTCCTTAACTAAATGGAAAATATGATGTGACATTAAAGCTAGGAACATCATGACCTCTAATGAAACCCAGTAACAAATACCGAAAGGTCAATACACATGCCGGTCATTGGATCTGAGCTGACACTCATTATGATTTATTTACCCAGAGTATTATGGAATAGCTTCTCAAGGACAGTTTAGAATTTTAAAACGAGTATGAATTGAAAGGAGAAAATATTAGGGAAGAGATTCATAGATTTGCTAACTATATTTTTAAGAGAACCAGTGAAAGATGACAACCTTCTTGAGTGGGAGTGAGGGGCAGCCGATCCCAGTTCTTACAAAGACCTAAAACCGAATAAACCATGAAGTTCATCCTCTTCCTTTTATAAATGACTTTTACACACATGACTTGGCCAGAGTTAGATAAGTAGTGAGTGGCAATACTGTGATGTCAACTCAAGTCATAGGACAGGAAATTTATCACTAAAGATCAATTTCTTTTTCACCAGAACCAATTAAACTAGATATGGAGTTTGAAGACCTGGTTTGAAATCTTGGGTCATTTAATTGTTATCCATATGGCTGCATGCAAGCCAATTCAGCTTTCTCACTTTTCCTTTATATTTTCACCTATAAAATGGGAGTGTTGAACTAGAACCATTATAGTCTTTTATAGAACTAAATTCAATGATCAATGGGGAATCCATGGAAAGACATGTCAGAATCATCTTATGTTAGAAGGACTATGTCTGCCATCTCTTTTGGAAGATCAAATTTTTATAATAATAAAATTTCAAATCCATCAAAGGAGGAAAATATCTTTCCTAATATAGTCAAGACAGTCTTAGGTGTAGCATAAGCGTGCTATTCTGACAGAACCACATGCCCATCTATGTAGATTGCTTACTCCCCAGATTAGAGAAATTGGTTTTCTGGGAGGAATACATCATTTAGAGTTTTGCTTATACCTAAACTATAACAACTATCTGGAAGGCAGTGAGAACACATACAGCAAAATAAAGTTCTCCCCTCCCCCAAAAGAGAACCTAAGTGAAATAGGATCAGTGCTAATACTTCAAACAATAAATCGATCTAAAAGTAGAAGTAGCTGCCCTGGGAGGTGATAGATTACTCCTCATTACACACTTGTTCAGGATATTATGATAAGGACCTCTTTTCATTTATAATACAGATTAAATTACTGCTAGGAGTCCTAATTTTGGAGTAATTGTATTATTATAGTTAAGGGATAAATATTTATTTTTAATTTTAATCTAAGCCTTCTTGGGAAAGTTCAGAAAAATCTAAATATTCTCTTTGCTCATGCACAAACAAGTCCAAGGAAGTAGACAACTCCATGAGTTCATCTTATAACTTCCTGGAAGTCTCAAATTTCAAAAGTTGCATTAATTGTTACAAATGAGTGAACTGATTATACTCACAATTCAATTTTCAATTGGTTAAGACCAAAGTTTGAATCATATCAAATTATAAGCATAAAACTGGAATGTCATGACCTGATTAAAGCAACCCGAACATTACCAGTTTAATTAAAACATCAACCATCACACTCTATCTCCTCAAAAAAAAAAAAAAAAAGGTTCAGAAGAAAAACACTTATTTTACCTCATCTTTTAGAGCAGTTTAAACAATGAAAATAGTGAAGAAAAATTTCCAGACTTGCCTAAAGTGCCTGGGTACAGTGGAGAAACATGTGGTTTTTGAAGAGGATCAATGATATCACAGGGCGATGCCTTGACTGCTCATGAGATGGATTCAAGTGAGGCATAGTTGAACAAAGTTGTTAGCCTCACTGTCTATTCCAGAGTCATCAAAGTCCAATGCCAAGACAAGTTGGGAGAACTGCTGATGACCTGGGATGCAGCAGATGACCTTTAAATCTTAGATGTCTGACCAAGCTCTAAGTGTTCCATAACACCTGCTTCTTCTGCCTTTATGGGCATTGAAATGGGTTGTTCTCATCTGCCTGTTCTTCTGGGAGAAGTCTTCACATGCTTAAAGTAGACATTCTCCTAATTCAGAGATAGGTTTGAGGCCTATTTCTTAACCTTAATTGCTTAACCATAATCACTGGAGTAAGACTCCTGTGCAGGCCACAGATTCTTATAGCCAAAGGTGAGATGATTGACAGGTGTACGCCACACATACATGGAGACAAACCCTTTAAAGGGTGTGGTAAATCTACATACCAGAGGTACCAGGCCTCCTTGAACACTTTATATTCCTCTTCAGAGACAAAAAATTAAGAAAAAAGTGTAGTTTTGAATTAGATCATATATAGGCATTTGTGAAATATTCCACAATGGTAGGTTGAGGAATTTTGAACAATATCACAGTCTTAGTGTTGTTGGAAAAGACATCGGAGGGTTGAGTCAAACCTACAGAGGACCAACAATCCTTTCTACCACCTTTCAGTTGAGTCTTGGTTCTACTGTAAGATTTCCAATGAGGGGGTATCCCATTTGTTCTTGGGGCACCCTGAACTAATTTTCAAGTTCTTGATTTCATTTTTATCTCAAATATCATATATAAATTTAATTGAAACCAATTCCTTAACTGGCATCTTCTTGACTTTAGGAGAAAGGGAGAAAGGGAGGGAGATCTCTATACTTTTTCTTTTAAAGATTTCTTTTAAAGAACCTCTCTGATATGATTTAAAAAATTAACCCTTACTTTCTGTCTTAGAATCCATACTATGTATTGTTTCCAAGGCAGAATAGTGGTAAGGGCTAGCCAATGTGAGTTAAGTAACTTTCCCAGGTTCACCCAGCTGGGACATGTGTGATTCAAACTCTATGATATAATCATTAAAAGGCACAGGTATATGACAGCCCTTAGTTCCTAGAAGGGCTACCCAAATCAGTTGGGTTACAACTTCTTACAAGTATTTGTGCCCAACTACATATTTTTAAAATTATTTTCTTCCCATATTACATGTTGACACAAATTTGAGTAACTCTTTTCTGTCATGTGGAGATCCATGTTCTTGTCCTCCCTGTGCCCCTTCTCCCTTTCCCGACACGGCATATAAAATGATACAGGCCACACATTTATTATCATACAATACTTATTTCCATTTTCATCATATTGTGAAAGAAGATATATTATTTACCCTAGAGAAAAATTCATAAAGGAAATAAAGTGAAGAATGATTTGCTTCAATCTGTATTTAGACTCTGTCAGTTCCTTTTATGATAGTGGATAGCCTTTTTGGTCATGATGTGTTTGTGACTTGGTCTTGCTTCAAAAGAATTTGTCACTAAAGCTTTGTTCATCTCAGGCAAAGCTTTTGTTGGGGGTTAGCAGGGAGATGTGGTCTGGGCCGGTGGAAGTGGAGCCACTTTCTTCTTTTTGGGAATAGTGGGGGATAGAATTTGAATAGTGAAAAAGTCCAAGTCCCTCTTCCCCCTCCCCTAGGCCAGGCACCCCTGGGAAGCTCAACATGGGCAAGAACTAATATAATTTCACCTGATGACCATTCATTTGAGGGAGCCAGGTGTTCTGATAAGTGCTCCTGGCCCCTGATAGATGCAGGTGCCTGGACTCAGTCCCAGTCCTCTTAAATTTGTCTCATGCCATTTGGTACCTGACCCAGGGGTCCCAGCCACCATCGATGAGTCTGCGCGAGTTTTCCTGGATCCTTGCATTGCTAATAATAGTTCATTCATTCACAGTAGATCATCGTACTTTATTGCAGTTAGAGCACAATTTGTTCTGCTCCCTCTGACCAAGTAGAAACATATTTATTCCATTTTTCATAACAAATTTACAATACTTGGAAATAGCTATCACATTACTGCTAATATATTATGACAGAGTCTTATCTTCTACAGCTTAAAAATTCCTACGTCTTCTGAATGGTCCTCATATGACATTGTCTGGAGACTCTTCCCATTTTTTGATGTCTTCCAGACAATATCATCCAGTTAATAATATCCTTCCTAAAATATGGCCCACAGTATTGAAAGGAATGCTCGCATATGGCTCGATCAAGACAGATTAGTGGATGACTATCACTTAATTAATTTTCAGCAGTATGCTGAGTCCATGATTCTTTAGCTCTTTTGACTGCCATATACCATTGGCATGTACCAAGTTTTCAGTCAACTGGAACCCCCAGAATTGAGCTGAAGTTTTTGGTCATTTGTTTAATGATGCCAACCCACATTGGGACTGGGAGGTTTGGTTTCTTTTTCCTTTCTTTCTTTCTTTCTTTTTTTTTTTTTTTTTACTCAATCAAGTTAGTACTTGAGGAGGAAAATGTGATTTTTTGTATATAGGAGAAGACAAGTCCCACTTTGGACAAATTTAAAATGCTAAGTTGGAGTTGTTGGTGCAACATCTAGGTGATATGGCCAACAGTTGATTAGAAAGGCAGGACAATGAGAGAAACAAAGAATGGGTATCTAGATTTCAGAGTTTATCTTGTTACGTGAATCATGGAATGCATAGGAAGAGGTCAAATAACCAAGGGAGAGAATATAGAAGAAGGAAAATGCTTTTTTCCCCTACAATCCCTTTAGGAGAGTTTGTTACTGGCTCTACAGGTTATAGTCTTAGAGACTGATGAGAAAATAGATTAAGTGAAGAGTTCATGATCCCACAGACAGTATGTGTTATAGGCAGGACCCAAACCCAATTCTTTCTGGCTCTAAGGCTACCTCTCTGTTTGCTATGTGATCATTCATATTTATGTATGTATACATTTAATAAACATGCATGTATATTAATGCAGGATGTCATTATTTATACACAGGTTCTCTCTAATAATGTCTCCCTCTTTCTCTTAGCCATTATTCTGATAAAGTGAGGATATAAAATGTAATGAGAGTATGCCTTTGACTAGGTCATGTGCAAAACAAAAGCTACTGAGGCCACATTGCTAGATAGAATAACAGACAAATATTTCACGATTGTCTTTTTATCCTCACTCCTAGCCCCTTCGGGGGGTTCATGAAGATTTTATTTATTTATTTTTAGAATGCTAATGCCAAATTGGAAATTTACTCTAACATAAATAGATCGTATTGAGTGAAAGTTTGGTTTCTTTAATTATCTGCCCTTTTAGAATGACTGAGATTGAAGATACCATTTTTGCTTACTCAAAATTCAATTTATCTTTCATTATTCTTCCTCTTTGGTCACATTAATATCAAATGCTAAACACTAGTGACGATTTAACAACTCCGTGAAAGCGAGTAGCCAATGAAAGTTGCAAAAAAATTAACATGGTCACAGAACACAAGTGGAGTAGCTATCATTCCACAGGATGAATGAACAAGGAGAAACAAAGTCCTTTTTGTCTCCGTCTTTTGGTTAGAGCCAGGACTTTCATTTTTCTTTCCTGAATGCTGTACATCTCTAAAGTTGATTGCTCAGTGCTCAATACACTGTGTGTGTGTGTTTAATAACTTTTTTCATTTAGTGAATGAATTTATAACATGAAGATCAGCAGAGGAATAATGCATGTGGAAAGACCTGTTTCTAAGAACAAATCTGCTATCTCCCACCACAATCTGTCCTCTGCCTGGAATCATATTATGGTCAATCGAGTTTTAAGAGAAGAACATAATGGATCTATCAATAGCAGACCAGTGATTTCATTAGTCTAGGAAACTCGTAGAAGAGAAATCTCCCTGTACCAGTGCAGGCCAGCATCTTCTTTGAAATCTATTGTCATAGAGATTAGCCTAGAGCACAAAGAAGTTAACTGACTTCTCCAGAGTCCCAGAGCTAATATATGACAGAAACTGGTATGCCTGGCTCTGAAGCCAGCTCTCTATCCATTCAGTTAAACAGTCAACAAGTAATCAATAGAGGCATACCATGCCCTGTTCTTGAGCGTATACCTTCCCAAAGTGAAGGCAAGCAAAAGGTCAACAGGATAGAGTAGGCAGGATCTCAGAGAGAAGATGAAGAATGATTGGGAAAGATTTCTTGTAAAAGATCAAAATGTGGCTGACTTGAATGAACCTGGGAGACAAAGCCAAAGGGGGAGAGAGTTTCAGGGATGAGAGACAGCCAGTAAATTCCTTGGGCTTGGGTGTCAGTGGCATGTGTCAGACAGAGCAAGGAAACCATTCTTCATGAATAGTAGAGAATGTGAAAGGGGAAAAAATGCACGAAACTTAAAAAATAGGAAGAGGCTGAATTATGATGAGCTTTTCAAATCCAACAGAGAATTTTGTATTTGATCAAGAAAGAAGTAGGGACTCATTGGAGTTTATTTAATGGGGATGGTGTTGAAATGGTAGGACATGTATGCTAAGATAAGTTTTTCAGTTGAGCAGAGGACAAGCTAGATTTGGAAGAGACTTAAGTCAGAGAAAGCAACAGGAAGCTCTTTCAAAAATCTAGGTATGAGGGGGCAGCTGGGTAGCTCAGTGGATTGAGAGCCAGGCCTAGAGATGGGAGGTCCTGGGTTCAAATCCGGCCTCAGACACTTCCCAGCTGTGTGGCCCTGGGCAAGTCACTTGACCCCCATTGCCTACCCTTACCACTTTTCCACCTATAAGTCAATACACAGAAGTTAAGGGTTTAAAATAAAAAAAAATAAAAATAAAAATAAAAACCTAGGTATGAGATAATAATTTTAATAAGTTGATGGTAGTTTCAGATATCAGAAATGAGAGGACTTGATAACTGATTGAACATGGGGAGTGAGAGAGAATGAAGAGAAGAGGATGGTACACATGTTCTGACCCTGAGTGACTGGGAGGATGTTGCCATTGACAGTCATTGGAAATTTTGAAGGAGAAAAAGATTTCAGGAACAGCCAAGTTAATATTTAGACAGACTGATTTAAAGATGCCTCCAGATCATCTCCTTCATGATCCCCAGTAATTGGAGATGTGAGGTGGGAGACTGAGAGAGAGCTTTAAGATTGAATGAGCAGATATGGGAATCAGTAACATAGAGATGCTATTTGAATCCACAAGAATCAATGAGCTTTTAAAAAATAAAATAAAATATATGGAAAAGAAAGGGTGATGGTTACCTCAAGTGAAGCTGGTGATAATGATCAATAATAATTTGTATTAATGCAGCACTTGATTGAACTTTCAAAAGAAGATTAGTTGAAAGAACTGAGAACGTTTAACTCAGATGAGAAAAGACACAGAGAAGGTTGGGAATGAGGATGTCCTAAATTCAAATCTACCTTCGGCTTTATTCACTAGTTGTATGACAATGGAAAGATTAGTGAACCTCTTCACAGTTTTCTCATTTTTAAAATAGTGATAATAATACCCCATACCCACAGAGAAGTTGTGAGGATAATAACGAGATGATGCTTACACTTCTCTTTCTAACTTCAAAATACATACATGCCTTCCCCTCCTGTACTGTGAAATCCAGACAAACTGCACTCCTCGCTAGTTCCTCACAAACCACATTTCATCTCCGATGTCTATACCTTAGAAATGATTATTTTTCATACATCCCCTCCCTCCTTATTGATTCTTCATAGAATTCTCTTCATTCAAGTTAAAGTTCAAGTATTACCTCCTAAGTGAAGCATGTTTTGATTCCCCAAACTGCTAGTACCTTCCCTCTCATATATTTGTATTTAATCTCTGCATAATTTCATATATTTTCTCTTTGCCATCAGAATGTAAGTTCTTTGAGAGTGGAGAGGAGGAATCAAGATAGCAGAAGGAACTGGACGTTTTTACTGAACCCTTCCAACCTAAACCCTGCTATGAGGAAGATTATTTAAGTTATCATTTAGGAGACTTAACAGGAAGGGCTGGAGAATTCCAAATGGAATGGGGAAGCAGGAAGTGTGGCTTGGCTCTATGAGACAGACTCCATGGTGGTTGGGACAAGCTGTAACTGATCCTGGGAGACCTCAGAGCTAGTGGAGCTGTAACCTGATTCCCTGGGATCTTGGAGAGTGGTGAAGGTTGAAAGCAGAAGATATCAATCCTGCAAGACAGCACTAGGTAGGGAAGTGGCCTGTGATCTGGTGGACAGCTTGCAGACTTCCTCTCCCTACTGGGCTGCTTTGGATCATCAGTTCTGGAGGAGTTGGCTCCTGGCATCCTGATAACATCTCTGGACTCTGCTGTGAGGACTCCTACTCCAGTTCTGCTATTCTCTGGGCCCTGTCTGGCTTAGGTCTTAGTTGAGTGTAGTTAAGTCCCTCCCCTGACCCTGTGGTTTGCCCTTAGTCTGAAAGTGTAGAAACCCCTATTCCCATCCTTTACTATTGTTTCTTTAATTAAAATTGTTATAAACTCTTGCCATTTGCCTACTAGTTCCATAGGCCCTTGCCTAGATGGTACAGAGTGACAGTTAAGGTCTAACAGCCATTTCTGTTAACAGATAATCTCCTTGGCAGTTAAACCCAGTCTCCCTAGCTTGTTTCGTCCTGCCTTCTGTCATTCTTGCCTCCCTCACACCCCAATGTGATCCCACAGATAATATTTGGTTAACTTCCCTTGTTTTCCCCAATATAACCCCTAATAAGTTTAAAAAAATAACAAATAAAAATATAAGTGGAATAACAAAAAAGTCAATTTATCTTATTTTTCCACTCTAGTACAGCTCAGGAGGACCAAAAGAGAAATCTGTTTGTATAGACTGAGGTGAAGGCAAGGAGGAAGCAGCATCAAATGTAGGACCTGGAGGTAGTGGCAGTATTTGAGGTGGTAGCAATAGCAATGTTGTCACTGAGACCACTTAATGCTAAGGCATTAATAGAATGAAACACTTGATCTAAATAATATTACAGGTGGGAAGATAGTGGAGAAGGTCACAAAGCTTCCTCTCTCTCCTTATAACCTCACCCCCCCCCCAAACAACCAAAAAATATCTACACAGAATCAATATGAAAAACAGCAAAAACAGACAGGAATTGAGAGTCAAGCTGAACAGCAAGAGAACTGGGAAGGTTTCTGACTTCCCTGGCCTCAGTGTCACCATCATGAGCCCTGGGGACAAGAACAGAGTAAACAGAGTGAAATCAACAACCAGGGACCAGTTTTGTTTGCTGAAACTCAGCTCTTACATTCAAACACTCTTGGAGTCTGTGGGCAGAGGATCCTGGGAGTAGTTGTGTCTGCGGCAACCATGGCTCCAGAGAAATCTGTTAGCCCACAGCTAGGGATTGAATGAGAAGACATCACCTTGTCTACAATTGCCATATCCTAAGGGCAGGAACTCAAGCCTCACTGCTAATAAACAAAGGGCTTTGGAGGCATGAGGCAAGAGGGCTAGATGCCTGATCTATCATGGGCTGAAGTAAAAGGAGAGGAGAAGTGATAAAAGAAACACAGACTAGATAAGAGTAGTTTGTGATATACTAGGACCCCATCAGCTGTGGTCATTCTCAGGAGAGTGGAGTCCCTGGCTGTTGCCACAGAGAGAAGTAGACTGACTGCTTGAAGGAGCAGTGGAAGAAATGTATGTGGGCTCTCACTGGTGCATCTTAGGTTATAACAGACTGGGGTTTGAATAGAAGACTGGGATTACATCCTACTGTGACTTATAAATACTAAATTAACTAAAGAAGACCCAGAAAACAAAATACATACCCCCCCATACACATAGCCCTGAAAATTGAGGTAACATATCTCAATTCACTAGAAACCCTGGATGGACTCTAGCAAAAAGCTAATGATTAAGTCTGTTGGCCTTGTCAATAAGATTAAAAAATAAAATAAAAATGAACAAGTAAAGGAACAATAATCCAACTATTGATAGGTATTATGGGACAGAGGAGACCTTAGTTTAAACTCAGAGGACAATGAAATGAAAACAATTAACTTCAAAAACAAGACAGAAATGAACTAAGTGACTGTAAGCTTGAAAAAAAAACTTTGAAAAGCTTTAAAAACATCTCAAAAGCTAAATTAGAGAGAGTGAGAGAGTTAGTAATATAAATTAGAATAAGTGCAATAGAAGAAAATCGACAATTATGGAACAAAGATCACCCAAATGGAAAAAGAGATCCAGAAACTCATGAAAGAAAACAATGTATTAAGAACTAGAATTGCACAAGGAAAAGCTAATAATTTCCCAAAACAACAACAAAAAATAATAAAGCATAATTAAAAGAATGAATAGAAGACAGTATGAAACATCACAAAGACAACTGACCTGGAAAATAGAACAAGGAGGGTCAATATAAGAGTAGCTGGACTCCTGGAAAGTTAAAATTTAAAAAAAAAAAGGTTTAGACAGTATTCCAAGAATCACTCAGGAAAACTTCCTAGAAATTCTAGAATCAGAAAGAATCCACTGATCAGTACCTCAAAGAGACCCAAAGATGAAAATGCACAGGAACATTATTACTAAGTCCTGTAGCTCTCAGCTTGCCTTAAGGAGAAAATATTACAAGCAACAAGAGAAATATAATTTAAATACTGTGGAGCTATAGTCAGAATAACACAAGATTTAGCAGCTGGAACATTAAAAAATAAAGGACATGGATACAACATTTCATAGAACAAAATAACTGAGCTTACAGCCATGAATAATATCCAGCAATGATGAACATAATTATAAAACATTAAAAATGGATATTTCACAAACTAAGTTTCATTTATCCTTGGGGGGAAAACCCAGCAATAGCAGAAAATTTTATCTATAAGAAACATACAAAAGTAACAAAAGACTAATCATAAGTAACCCAAAAAGTCAAAATGTTTGATTCCTATAGGGGAAATATCATCTATAGACCATGGGAATGGCATCATTGCTTGGGTATTTTGAAGGGGCATGTATGAATGGAATACTCAAGGTTGAGGTGAATGTAAAGGTATTGGAATATACCAAGAGGAGGAGGTAGGGTGGAATGGTTATCTCATATGGAGAACAAATGAGAGGAGGCACTGCTATGGGGGAAAGGAGGAGGGCTGGTGGTTCTAGAACCCTACGTTTTATTTGACTTGGGGTATAGACACAACAACATACATGATTAGAAGGGCAAAAAAGTATTTTTTTAATATACAAAGAAACAAGAGGGAAAGAGAATGGGATAAAGGAGGGACTTGGAGTCTCCTTGAGGAGCTGAGGAAATAAGAGAAGGAAGGGCAGAATAAAAGAAAGGAGGGCAGAGAGATAAGAAAAGGGATAGAAAGGAAGGATAACTAGAAGGGAGTACATATCAAAAGGCAGTGAATTAAGGTTAAGGGGTAAGAGATGGACTTTTAAAATCAAACATATCCAGAAGTAGGAGGGAGCAGTTTGGAGATAAGGAAGGGATTTTTGGAAAAGTGGATGGAATAAGAATTAAAAGGTAAGGGAGAAGGGAAGAATATTTAGAAAGGTAGGTTAATTTGGAACAAAGAAGGCAAGAGGAAAAGATAAAGAATATTTGAATAGAGAAGGGAGGTGAAAAAGAGGTACTGGTCAAGGGAAATTGGATATCTGAGGAGAGATATGGCAGAAAGAAAGAAAGAGAGGGACAAATAGGAGGAATGGAGTACATGAAAATATATACAACTAGTAACTAGAATTCTGGGTATAAATGGAATATATTCACTCATGGGAAGAAAATGGATAGCAGAATGATTTTTAAAAAATCCAGGATATGACAATATATTGTTTACCACAAACACACTGAAATTGAGAGACACACATAGAATGAAGGTGAGGGGTTGGAAGGGAATATAACATGCCTCAGTTGATCCAGAGAAGGCAGGGTAAAAGAAAATGGATAGCAGAATGATTTAAAAAAATAGGATATGACAATATCTGTTTACCACAAACATGCTGAAATTGAGAGACACACATAGAATGAAGGTGAGGGGTTGGAACAGAATACACTATGCCTCAGCTGATCCAGAGAAAGGATATAATTGGGAGGGTTGAATGGGGTAAGCATATTATTTTTGGGTACTATTGTTAATGAAGCATTATCAGTTTTGGACTAGTATTTACCAAGAGTTATAGATCCAGATTTTTAAAGGAAAACTAAATGACATCTATAACAAAATCTATAACAAAATGGAAATCTATAACAAAATAATAATACTGAGGGGACTTTAATTTTCCTCTCTCAGAACTAGATAAATCTAACTAAAAATTAGTAAGAAGTTAAGGAGAGAAACCTTAAAGAAGTTAAATATGATAAATATCTGGAGAACCCACATGCACCTACATGAGGCTAATAGTAGATCTAAGCCTGCACGTACACATAATCCATATAGTTTCTAGTAGTAAAGCAATGGTTTGGAAAAGAAAAATAGTGTACAAAAATGTTACTTTAACAATCATCATGCTGTGGAAGTAATTGCACATTTTCGTACAAACATCATAGAACCAGAAGTCAGAGTAGGAATTGAAAATATTCACAGATATTGACCTCAAAAAGATCCCCAAATGAAAATTCCCAGAAATATTATAACCAAATTCTGGAGTTTCTAGGTCAAGGAGAAAATATTATAAGCAGCCAGAAAGGAACCATTCAGATCTCATGGTCAGAATCACACAAAATTCATTAGCTTCCAACTTAAAGGAGCAGAAGTCTTGGAATAGCATATTTTGGAAGGCAAAGGAGCTAAGATTACAACCAGAATATCCTACTTGACAAAACTGAATATAATCTTATAGAAGAAAAAGTGGAAATGTAATGAAATAAATGACGAGAGCTGAATAGAAAATTTAACATTTGAACACAAAACTCAAGTGAAGCATAAAAAAGTACACATGAAACAGAGAAATCGCAAGGACTTAATAAGTTTAAACTATTTACATTCTCATGTTGAAGGGATGATACTTACAACTCCTAAGTACTTTACCATTATAAGGGTATTTAAAAGGATTCTACTTAGACAGAGGACATTGAATCAATTATGCTGGGATTAACTCCAAAAAAAAGTGGAAGGACAAGAAAGAGAGATGGCCTGGGAGAAGGGTAAAGGAGAAGAAGAATAGAAATAGATGGTCTCACATTAAAGAAACATGTAAAGAAGGGTTTTTACAATGGAAGGCGAAATGAGGGTGAATGACAACAGAAATCTAAATTTAATTGAAACTGATTCAAAGAGAAAACTACAAATACATATATGTACATATTTAGAGAGAGTTGTATGCAACTATATAATTGGTTCTAGAAATTTATCTTACAAAAAAATCAAGTAGGAGGTGAAGAAGCTAAGAAAAGGAAGGAGGAGGACTTAGAGAGAGAGTACAGGTACTGATTAAAAGTTGAGGAATTGAAAAATATAAACTCCTTCTTCCGGGTTAAGATGGCGGCAGAGTAAAAAGCAGCGCTTAACCTCTCCTAACCAAAACATACAGGACTCCTTAAGGGGACATAAAAACAAATCCAGATGAATGGAGGGACCCCACAACAGGGCGCAGCATGGAAGGTACATGGAATTGGGGCATTTCCATGCTATAAAGGGGTGAAACAGCTCTCACTAAATCGCGGGCTGAGCAACCCCTCCCCTTCCCCCTCCACACACACCACCTACAATGCCAAAGCCAGCTCAAAAGAAATAGAGCAAGTTTGGGGCACCCATTGAGTCATTGGCAGCTCCAGGGCCTGTTCCTGAGAGCAGCAAGATTTAGGACCCCAAAAGGCTAAAGAACGCACATGGACTTTGAGCTCAGACACAGAGCGCAGGTGCGGGTGGAGGAGGACACAGAAGTGAGCGAAGGCTCTGAAACCCTGAGTGGGGAACCAGTGCAGACGGGTATACGACTGTGGAAGCAGCGCCCTGAGACTTGTAAAGGAACCTCTGGCAGAGGATCAAGCAAGGGGGTCCATCAGGGGGCTTGACCTTGAGAACACCCAGACCTGAGACCTCAGGAGCCTAAAGAGTGTAGACAGACCTTGAGCATGAGGATAAAGCTGAGAACAGGCTGGGCTAACAATGGCAACCTGGAATCAGGAAGGCCAAAAGAGAAAGATTAACAACAAGAAGAAGAAATCTTTAACACTCGACAACTTTTACACAGAGAAAATCCAGACAACCAAGCAAACAAAAGAGGAGAACAAACAAACAATCACATCTGGAACTTCCCAAAATAATGAAAATTGGTCACAAGCTCTTGAAGAGTTCAAATCTGAGACGATGAGAAAGTTGGAAAAGATTTGGCTAGAGAAATGGGAAATAGCTCAAAAGAAAATCAGGCAAGAAAATAACAGTTTAAAAGGCAAAATTTTGCAATTGGAAAGTGAGGTTCAGAAATCAAATGAACTTATAAGCAAATTGAACACCAGAAATGACCAGATTGAAAAGGAAAACCATTCCCTAAAGGCTAGAATTGAGCAATTAGAAGCTAATGATCTCTCAAGACAGCAAAAAGAAATAAAACAAAGACAAAAGACTGAAAAATAGAAGGAAACATGAAATATCTCAATGAGAAAGTGACAGACCAAGAAAATTGGTCTAGAAGAGACAATTTGAAAATCATTGGTCTCCTTGAAAAAGCAGAAATTAATAGAACTTTGGACTCCATACTAAAAGAAATTATTCAGCAAAATTGCCCTGAAGTTCTACAACAAGAGGGTAATATAGACATTGAAAGGATCCATAGATCCCCCTCTACACTTGACCCAGAAAAGACAATGCCTAGGAATATAATATCCAAATTCAAGAGCTTCCAAGTAAAAGAAAAAAATCTTACAAGAAACCAGAAAGAGACAACTCAAATATCAAGGAGCACCAATCAGGATCACACAGGATCTGGCAGCCTCCACGCTAAAAGACCGCAAGGCTTGGAATATGATATTCAGAAAGGCAAGAGAGGTGGGCCTGCAACCACGGATCAACTACCCATCAAAATTGACTCTATACTTCCAGGGGAAAGTATGGGCATTCAACAAAATTGAAGATTTCCAAGTATTTGCACAGAAAATACCAGGACTAAATGGAAAGTTTGATATCCAAAGACAAAAATCAAGAGAAACATGAAAAGGTAAATAAGAAACAGAGGGGAAAGAAAGAAAACTCATAATTTTTAAATTTTCCTTTTTAAGGTCCTCAGTAAGATCTAATTATCTGTATTCCTATGTGGAGAAATGCTATGTATAATTCTTTGTAGTGAACTCTATTCACTATTATAGTATTCACTATTATAGTAATCAGAAGAATAATTCATAGGGAGAGGGTGGAATACTAAATGGTCTAAGACGATATGGGGGGTAGGAAAGAGGGGGGTGAATAGCAGGGGACACCAAGAGAAACTTGAGAGAATAAGAAAAATAGGATATTCTATTACACACAAAGAGGGCATGGGAAGGGGAGGGGACAAATACTATTATAAGAAGGAGAGGAAGAGAGCATTAAGAGGTAATATTTAAACCTTACTTTCAGTGTAATTAACCTGGAGAGGGAAGAGTAGCTATATTATCCACTGGAAAATAAAACTCTATCTAACCCTACTGAGAAAGTCAGAAGGGATAAACCAAGGGGAGCAAGTGAGTGGGGAGGTCAAAAAAGGGAGGGGAAAAGAAGGGGGAGGGAGTTCATTAGGCCTTTAAAAATAAAAAGAGGGGAATAATAAGGGAGGGGATAGAAAGGGAAGTTAATCAAGGAAGGGGATAAGGGATACTAGCTTAAAGCAAACCACTGGTTTAAAAGAAAATAGTTTAAGAAGAAGGGGTAGATATAGGTGAGGATACGAAAATGTCAGTGAATGCACAACTGATAATTATAACTCTGAATGTGAATGGGATGAACTCTCTCATAAAATGAAAGCATATAGCAGAGTGGATTAGAAACCCAAATCCCACCATATGTTGTCTACAAGAAACACATATGAGGTGGGTGGACACAAGTTTAAGGTTAAGGGCTTGAGCAAAATCTTTTGGAAGTCAAAAGACAAAAAGAAGGCAGGAGTGGCAATTGTGATTTCTGACAAAGCCAAAGTAAAAATAGATATGATTAAAAAAGAAAGGGAAGGTCATTACATCCTGATTAAAGGCATTATAAACAATGAGGAAATAACACTGCTCAATATGAATGCACCAAGTGGCATAGCATCCAAATTCATAAAGGAGAAACTGGCAGAGCTCAAGAAGGAAATAGATAGTAAAACCATTCTAGTGGGAGATCTAAATATTCCTTTTTCAGATCTAGATAAATCAAAACAAAAAATAAATAAAAAAGAGGTAAGAGAGGTAAATGAAGCCCTAGAAAAATTAGATTTAATAGATATGTGGAGAAAAATAAATAGGGACAAAAAGGAACACACCTTCTTTTCAGCTGCACATGGTATATCCACAAAGATTGACCATGTAATAGGGCATAGAAACATTGCAAACAAATGCAAAAGAGCAGAAATAATAAATGTAACTTTCTCAGATCATAATGCAATAAAAATAATAATTAGTAAGGGCACCTGGACAGGCAAATCAAAAACTAATTGGAAATTAAATAATATGATTCTCCAAAACCAGCTAGTCAAAGAAGAAATCATAGAAACAATCAA